>NC_036452.1:4669582-4983266 GCF_002775205.1 Xiphophorus maculatus | reverse complement strand
AGCTCCAACCACAACCACAGCAGCCCCAACCACAACAACAGGAGCACCAACCACAACGACAGCAGCTCAAACCACAACCACAGCAGCCCCAACCACAACTACAGCAGCACCAACAACCACCACAGCAGCTCCAACCACAACAGTAGCTCCAAAGACAACGACAGCTGCACCAACAACCACCACAGCAGCTCCAACCACAACAACAGGAGCACCAACCACAACGACAGCAGCTCCAACCACAACTACAGCAGCACCAACAACCACCACAGCAGCTCCAACCACAACCATAGCAGCCACAACCACAACTACAGCAGCTCCAACCACAACCACAGCAGCCCCAACCACAACAACAGGAGCACCAACCACAACGACAGCAGCTCCAACCACAACCACAGCAGCTGCAACCACAACCACAGCAGCACCAACAACCACCACAGCAGCTCCAGCAACAACCACAGCAGCCCCAACCACAACAACAGGAGCACCAACCACAACTACAGCAGCACCAACAACCACCACAGCAGCTCCAACCACAACAACTGTAGCTCCGACGACAACTACAGCAGCACCAACAACCACCACAGCAGCTCCAACCACAACAGTAGCACCGACCACAACTACAGCTGCACCAACAACCACCACAGCAGCTCCAACCACAACGACAGCAGCACCAACAACCACCACAGCAGCCCCAACCACAGCAACAGGAGCACCAACCACAACCACAGCAGCTCCAACCACAGCAGCCCGAACCACAACAACAGGAGCACCAACCACAACTACAGCAGCACCAACCACAACGACAGCAGCACCAACAACCACAACAGCAGCTCCAACCACAACTGGAGCACCAACCACAACTACAGCAGCCCCAACCACAACAACAGGAGCACCAACCACAACCACAGCAGCTCCAACCACAACCACAGCAGCCCCAACCACAACAACAGGAGCACCAACCACAACAACAGGAGCACCAACCACAACTACAGCAGCACCAACCACAACAACAGCAGCTGCAACCACAACGACAGCAGCTCCAACCACAACCACAGCAGCACCAACCACAACGACTGCAGCTCCAACCATAACCACAGCAGCCCCAACCACAACAACAGGAGCACCAACCACAACTACAGCAGCACCAACCACAACTACAGCAGCTCCAACAACCACAGCAGCCCCAACCACAACAACAGGAGCAACAACCACAACTACAGCAGCACCAACAACCACCACAGCAGCTCCAACCACAACGACAGCAGCCCCAACCACAACCACAGCAGCAACAACAACCACCACAGCAGCTACAACCACAACAGCAGCTGCAACCACAACTACAGCAGCACCAACCACAACAGCAGCTGCAACCACAACAGTAGCTCCAACGACAACTACAGATGCACCAACAACCACCACAGCAGCTCCAACCACAACAACAGGAGCACCAACCACAACGACAGCAACTCCAACCACAACAACAGGAGCACCAACCACAACGACAGCAACTCCAACCACAACCACAGCAGCTCCAACCACAACCACAGGAGCACCAACCACAACAACAGGAGCACCAACCACAACGACAGCAACTCCAACCACAACAACAGGAGCACCAACCACAACCACAGCAGCTCCAACCACAACCACAGCAGCCCCAACCACAACAACAGGAGCACCAACCACAACGACAGCAGCACCAACCACAACGACAGCAGCACCAACCACAACAACAGCAGCTGCAACCACAACGACAGCAGCACCAACAACCACCACAGCAGCTCCAACCACAACCACAGCAGCCCCAACCACAACAACAGGAGGACCAACCACAACTACAGCAGCACCAACCACAACAACAGCAGCTGCAACCACAACGACAGCAGCACCAACCACAACTACAGCAGCTCCAACCACAACCACAGCAGCACCAACCACAACGACTGCAGCTCCAACCATAACCACAGCAGCCCCAACCACAACAACAGGAGCACCAACCACAACTACAGCAGCACCAACCACAACTACAGCAGCACCAACAACCACCACAGCAGCTCCAACAACCACAGCAGCCCCAACCACAACAACAGGAGCAACAACCACAACTACAGCAGCACCAACAACCACCACAGCAGCTCCAACCACAACGA
This sequence comes from Xiphophorus maculatus, assembly GCF_002775205.1. Lineage (NCBI taxonomy): Eukaryota > Metazoa > Chordata > Actinopteri > Cyprinodontiformes > Poeciliidae > Xiphophorus > Xiphophorus maculatus. Next base: position 4,981,116 of record NC_036452.1, on the reverse strand, counting down.
CAGCAGCCCCAACCACAACCACAGCAGCAACAACAACCACCACAGCAGCTACAACCACAACAGCAGCTGCAACCACAACTACAGCAGCACCAACCACAACAGCAGCTGCAACCACAACAGTAGCTCCAACGACAACTACAGATGCACCAACAACCACCACAGCAGCTCCAACCACAACAACAGGAGCACCAACCACAACGACAGCAACTCCAACCACAACAACAGGAGCACCAACCACAACGACAGCAACTCCAACCACAACCACAACAGCCCCAACCACAACAACAGGAGCACCAACCACAACGACAGCGGTGCCAACCACAACAACAGCAGCTGCAACCACAACGACAGCAACTCCAACCACAACCACAGCAGCTCCAACCACAACCACAGCAGCCCCAACCACAAAAACAGGAGCACCAACCACAACGACAGCAACTCCAACCACAACCACAGCAGCTCCAACCACAACCACAGCAGCCCCAACCACAACAACAGGAGCACCAACCACAACGACAGCAGCACCAACCACAACGACAGCAGCACCAACCACAACAACAGCAGCTGCAACCACAATGACAGCAGCACCAACAACCACCAAAGCAGCTCCAACCACAACCACAGCAGCCCCAACCACAAGCACAGCAGCCCCAACCACAACCACAGCAGCACCAACAACCACCACAGCAGTTCCAACCACAACAGCAGCTGCAACCACAACTACAGCAGCACCAACCACAACAGCAGCTGCAACCACAACAGTAGCTCCAACGACAACTACAGCTGCACCAACAACCACAACAGCAGCTCCTACCACAACTACAGCAGCCCCAACCACAACAACAGGAGCACCAACCACAACGACAGCAACTCCAACCACAACAACAGGAGCACCAACCACAACGACAGCAACTCCAACCACAACCACAGCAGCTCCAACCACAACCACAGCAGCCCCAACCACAACAACAGGAGCACCAACCACAACGACAGCAGCACCAACCACAACAACAGCAGCTGCAACCACAACGACAGCAGCACCAACCACAACTACAGCAGCTCCAACCACAACCACAGAAGCACCAACAACCACAACAGCAGCTCCATCCACAACTGGAGCACCAACTACAACTACAGCAGCCCCAACCACAACAACAGGAGCACCAACCACAACCACAGCAGCTCCAACCACAACCACAGCAGCCCCAACCACAACAACAGGAGCACCAACCACAACTACAGCAGCACCAACCACTACAACAGCAGCTGCAACCACGACAGCAGCACCAACCACAACTACAGCAGCTCCAACCACAACCACAGCAGCACCAACCACAACGACTGCAGCTCCAACCATAACCACAGCAGCCCCAACCACAACAACAGGAGCACCAACCACAACTACAGCAGCACCAACCACAACTACAGCAGCTGCAACCACAACGACAGCAGCACCAACAACCACCACAGCAGCTCCAACCACAACAGCAGCTGCAACCACAACTACAGCAGCACCAACCACAACCACAGCAGCCCCAACCACAACAACAGGAGCACCAACCACAACCACAGCAGCTCCAACCACAACCACAACAGCCCCAACCACAACAACAGGAGCACCAACCACAACAACTAGAGCACCAACCACAACTACAGCAGCCCCAACCACAACAAAAGGAGCACCAACCACAACGACAGCAACTCCAACCACAACCACAGCAGCTCCAACCACAACCACAGCAGCCCCAACCACAACAACAGGGGCACCAACCACAACTACAGCAGCCCCAACCACAACAACAGGAGCACCAACCACAACGACAGCAACTCCAACCACAACAACAGGAGCACCAACCACAACGACAGCAGCTCCAACCACAACCACAGCAGCCCCAACCACAACAACAGGAGCACCAACCACAACGACAGCAGCACCAACCACAACAACAGCAGCTGCAACCACAACGACAGCAGCACCAACCACAACTACAGCAGCTCCAACCACAACCACAGCAGCACCAACAACCACAAAAGCAGCTCCAACCACAACTGGAGCACCAACTACAACTACAGCAGCCCCAACCACAACAACAGGAGCACCAACCACAACCACAGCAGCTCCAACCACAACCACAGCAGCCCCAACCACAACAACAGGAGCACCAACCACAACTACAGCAGCACCAACCACTACAACAGCAGCTGCAACCACAACGACAGCAGCACCAACCACAACTACAGCAGCTCCAACCACAACCACAGCAGCACCAACCACAACGACTGCAGCTCCAACCATAACCACAGCAGCCCCAACCACAACAACAGGAGCACCAACCACAACTACAGCAGCACCAACCACAACTACAGCAGCACCAACCACAACTACAGCAGCACCAACCACAACTACAGCAGCTGCAACCACAACGACAGCAGCAACAACAACCACCACAGCAGCTCCAACCACAACAGCAGCTGCAACCACAACTACAGCAGCCCCAACCACAACAGGAGCACCAACCACAACCACAGCAGCTCCAACCACAACCACAACAGCCCCAACCACAACAACAGGAGCACCAACCACAACAACTAGAGCACCAACCACAACTACAGCAGCCCCAACCACAACAACAGGAGCACCAACCACAACGACAGCAACTCCAACCACAACCACAGCAGCTCCAACCACAACCACAGCAGCCCCAACCACAACAACAGGAGCAACAACCACAACTACAGCAGCACCAACAACCACCACAGCAGCTCCAACCACAACGACAGCAGCCCCAACCACAACCACAGCAGCAACAACAACCACCACAGCAGCTACAACCACAACAGCAGCTGCAACCACAACTACAGCAGCACCAACCACAACAGCAGCTGCAACCACAACAGTAGCTCCAACGACAACTACAGATGCACCAACAACCACCACAGCAGCTCCAACCACAACAACAGGAGCACCAACCACAACGACAGCAACTCCAACCACAACCACAGCAGCTCCAACCACAACCACAGCAGCCCCAACCACAACAACAGGAGCAACAACCACAACTACAGCAGCACCAACAACCACCACAGCAGCTCCAACCACAACGACAGCAGCCCCAACCACAACCACAGCAGCAACAACAACCACCACAGCAGCTACAACCACAACAGCAGCTGCAACCACAACTACAGCAGCACCAACCACAACAGCAGCTGCAACCACAACAGTAGCTCCAACCACAACTACAGCAGCACCAACAACCACCACAGCAGCTCCAACCACAACGACAGCAGCCCCAACCACAACCACAGCAGCAACAACAACCACCACAGCAGCTACAACCACAACAGCAGCTGCAACCACAACTACAGCAGCACCAACCACAACAGCAGCTGCAACCACAACAGTAGCTCCAACGACAACTACAGATGCACCAACAACCACCACAGCAGCTCCAACCACAACAACAGCAGCTGCAACCACAACGACAGCAGCACCAACCACAACTACAGCAGCTCCAACCACAACCACAGCAGCCCCAACCACAACAACAGGAGCACCAACCACAACCACAGCAGCTCCTACCACAACCACAGCAGCCCCAACCACAACAACAGGTGCACCAACCACAACAGGAGCACCAACCACAACGACAGCAAATCCGACGACAACTACAGCTGCACCAACAACCACCACAGCATCTCCAACCACAACTACAGCAGCTCCAACCACAACCACAGCAGCCCCAACCACAACAACAGCAGCTGCAACCACAATAGTAGCTCCAACGACAACTACAGATGCACCAACAACCACCACAGCGGCTCCAACCACAACAACAGTAGCTCCGACGACAACTACAGCTGCACCAACAACCACCACAGCAGCTCCAACCACAACAACAGTAGCTCCGACGACAACTACAGCTGCACCAAGAACCACCACAGCAGCTCCAACCACAACTACAGCAGCTCCAACCACAACCACAGCAGCCCCAACCACAACAACAGGAGCACCAACCACGACAGCAGCTCCGACGACAACAACAGCTGCACCAACAACCACCACAGCATCTCCAACCACAACTACAGCAGCTCCAACCACAACCACAGCAACCCCAACCACAACCACAGCAGCACCAACAACCACCACAGCAGCTCCAACCACAACCACAGCAGCTCCAACCACAACCACAACAGCCCCAACCACAACAACAGGAGCACCAACCACGACAGCAGCTCCGACGACAACAACAGCTGCACCAACAACCACCACAGCATCTCCAACCACAACTACAGCAGCTCCAACCACAACCACAGCAACCCCAACCACAACCACAGCAGCACCAACAACCACCACAGCAGCTCCAACCACAACCACAGCAGCCCCAACCACAACAACAGCAGCTGCTACCACAACAACAGCAGTTGCAACCACAACCACAGCAGCACCAACGACAACTACACCAGCACCAACAACCACCACAGCAGCCCCAACCACAACAACAGTAGCTCCGACGACAACCACAGCAGCACCAACCACAACGACAGCAGATCCAACCACAACCACAGTAGCCCCAACCACAACAACAGCAGCTGCAACCACAACAACAGCAGTTGCAACCACAACGACAGCAGCACCAACCACAACTACACCAGCACCAACAACCACCACAGCAGCCCCAACCACAACAACAGGAGCACCAACCACAACTGCAGCAGCCCCAACCACAACAACAGGAGCACCAACCACAACGACAGCAGCTCCAACCACAACCACAGCAGCCCCAACCACAACCACAGCAGCCCCAACCACAACAACAACAGCTGCAACCACAACAGTAGCTCCAACAACAACTACAGATGAAACAACAACCACCACAGCAGCCCCAACCACAACAACAGGAGCACCAACTACGACAGCAGCTCCGACGACAACTACAGCTGCACCAACAACCACCACAGCATCTCCAACCACAACTACAGCAGCTCCAACCACAACCACAGCAGCCCCAACCACAACAACAGGAGCACCAACCACAACCACAGCAGCTCCTACCACAACCACAGCAGCCCCAACCACAACAACAGGAGCACCAACCACAACGATAGCAGCTCCAACCACAACCACAGCAGCCCCAACCACAACAATAGGAGCACCAACCACAACTACAGCAGCACCAACCACAACAACAGCAGCTGCAACCACAACAGTAGCTCCAACGACAACTACAGATGCACCAACAACCACCACAGCGGCTCCAACCACAACAACAGTAGCTCCGACGACAACTACAGCTGCACCAACAACCACCACAGCAGCTCCAACCACAACTACAGCAGCTCCAACCACAACCACAGCAGCCCCAACCACAACAGGAGCACCAACCACAACGACAGCAAATCCGACGACAACTACAGCTGCACCAACAACCACCACAGCATCTCCAACCACAACTACAGCAGTTCCAACCACAACCACAGCAGCCCCAACCACAACAACAGCAGCTGCAACCACAACAGTAGCTCCAACGACAACTACAGCTGCACCAACAACCACCACAGCAGCTCCAACCACAATCACAGCAGCCCCAACCACAACAACAGGAGCACCAACCACAACTGCAGCAGCCCCAACCACAACAACAGGAGCACCAACCACAACGACAGCAGCTCCAACCACAACCACAGCAGCCCCAACCACAACAACAGGAGCACCAACCACAACGACAGCAGCTCCAACCACAACCACAGCAGCCCCAACCACAACTACAGCAGCTCCAACCACAACCACAGCAGCCCCAACCACAACAACAGGAGCACCAACCACAATCACAGCAGCTCCAACCACAACTACAGCAGCTCCTACCACAACCACAGCAGCACCAACCACAACTACAGCAGCACCAACAACCACCACAGCAGCTCCAACCACAACTACAGCAGCTCCAACCACAACCACAGCAGCACCAACCACAACGACAGCAGATCCAACCACAACCACAGTGGCCCCAACCACAACAACAGCAGTTGCAACCACAACGACAGCAGCACCAACAACCACCACAGCAGCCCCAACCACAACAACAGGAGCACCAACCACAACTGCAGCAGCCCCAACCACAACAACAGGAGCTCCAACCACAACGACAGCAGCTCCAACCACAACCACAGCAGCCCCAACCACAACAACGGCAGCTGCAACCACAACTACAGATGAACCAACAACCACCACAGCAGCCCCAACCACAACAACAGGAGCACCAACCACAACTGCAGCAGCCCCAACCACAACAACAGGAGCTCCAACCACAACGACAGCAGCTCCAACCACAACCACAGCAGCCCCAACCACAACAACGGCAGCTCCAACAACAACTACAGATGAACCAACAACCACCACAGCAGCCCCAACCACAACAACAGGAGCACCAACCACAACGACAGCAGCTCCGACGACAACTACAGCTGCACCAACAACCACCACAGCATCTCCAACCACAACTACAGCAGCGCCAACCACAACCACAGCAGCCCCAACCACAACAACAGGAGCACCAACCACAACCACAGCAGCCCCAACCACAACAACAGGTGCGCCAACCACAACTGCAGCAGCCCCAACCACAACAACAGTAGCACCAACCACAACAGTAGCTCCAACGACAACTACAGATGCACCAACAACCACCACAGCGGCACCAACCACAACAACAGTAGTTCCGACGACAACTACAGCAGCACCAACAACCACCACAGCAGCTCCAACCACAACTACAGCAGCTCCAACCACAACCACAGCAGCACCAACCACAACGACAGCAGATCCAACCACAACCACAGTAGCCCCAACCACAACAACAGCAGTTGCAACCACAACGACAGCAGCACCAACCACAACTACACCAGCACCAACAACCACCACAGCAGCCCCAACCACAACAACAGGAGCACCAACCACAACTGCAGCAGCCCCAACCACAACAACAGGAGCTCCAACCACAACGACAGCAGCTCCAACCACAACCACAGCAGCCCCAACCACAACAACGGCAGCTGCAACCACAACTACAGATGAACCAACAACTACCACAGCAGCCCCAACCACAACAACAGGAGCACCAACCACAACTGCAGCAGCCCCAACCACAACAACAGGAGCTCCAACCACAACGACAGCAGCTCCAACCACAACCACAGCAGCCCCAACCACAACAACGGCAGCTCCAACAACAACTACAGATGAACCAACAACCACCACAGCAGCCCCAACCACAACAACAGGAGCACCAACCACAACGACAGCAGCTCCGACGACAACTACAGCTGCACCAACAACCACCACAGCATCTCCAACCACAACTACAGCAGCTCTAACCACAACCACAGCAGCCCCAACCACAACAACAGGAGCACCAACCACAACCACAGCAGCCCCAACCACAACAACAGGTGCGCCAACCACAACTGCAGCAGCCCCAACCACAACGACAGCAGCTCCAACCACAACCACAGCAGCCCCAACCACAACTACAGCAGCTCCAACCACAACCACAGCAGCCCCAACCACAACAACAGGAGCACCAACCACAATCACAGCAGCTCCAACCACAACTACAGCAGCTCCTACCACAACCACAGCAGCACCAACCACAACTACAGCAGCACCAACAACCACCACAGCAGCTCCAACCACAACTACAGCAGCTCCAACCACAACCACAGCAGCACCAACCACAACGACAGCAGATCCAACCACAACCACAGTAGCCCCAACCACAACAACAGCAGTTGCAACCACAACGACAGCAGCACCAACAACCACCACAGCAGCCCCAACCACAACAACAGGAGCACCAACCACAACTGCAGCAGCCCCAACCACAACAACAGGAGCTCCAACCACAACGACAGCAGCTCCAACCACAACCACAGCAGCCCCAACCACAACAACGGCAGCTGCAACCACAACTACAGATGAACCAACAACCACCACAGCAGCCCCAACCACAACAACAGGAGCACCAACCACAACTGCAGCAGCCCCAACCACAACAACAGGAGCTCCAACCACAACGACAGCAGCTCCAACCACAACCACAGCAGCCCCAACCACAACAACGGCAGCTCCAACAACAACTACAGATGAACCAACAACCACCACAGCAGCCCCAACCACAACAACAGGAGCACCAACCACAACGACAGCAGCTCCGACGACAACTACAGCTGCACCAACAACCACCACAGCATCTCCAACCACAACTACAGCAGCTCCAACCACAACCACAGCAGCCCCAACCACAACAACAGGAGCACCAACCACAACCACAGCAGCCCCAACCACAACAACAGGTGCGCCAACCACAACTGCAGCAGCCCCAACCACAACAACAGTAGCACCAACCACAACAGTAGCTCCAACGACAACTACAGATGCACCAACAACCACCACAGCGGCACCAACCACAACAACAGTAGTTCCGACGACAACTACAGCAGCACCAACAACCACCACAGCAGCTCCAACCACAACTACAGCAGCTCCAACCACAACCACAGCAGCACCAACCACAACGACAGCAGATCCAACCACAACCACAGTAGCCCCAACCACAACAACAGCAGTTGCAACCACAACGACAGCAGCACCAACCACAACTACACCAGCACCAACAACCACCACAGCAGCCCCAACCACAACAACAGGAGCACCAACCACAACTGCAGCAGCCCCAACCACAACAACAGGAGCTCCAACCACAACGACAGCAGCTCCAACCACAACCACAGCAGCCCCAACCACAACAACGGCAGCTGCAACCACAACTACAGATGAACCAACAACTACCACAGCAGCCCCAACCACAACAACAGGAGCACCAACCACAACTGCAGCAGCCCCAACCACAACAACAGGAGCTCCAACCACAACGACAGCAGCTCCAACCACAACCACAGCAGCCCCAACCACAACAACGGCAGCTCCAACAACAACTACAGATGAACCAACAACCACCACAGCAGCCCCAACCACAACAACAGGAGCACCAACCACAACGACAGCAGCTCCGACGACAACTACAGCTGCACCAACAACCACCACAGCATCTCCAACCACAACTACAGCAGCTCTAACCACAACCACAGCAGCCCCAACCACAACAACAGGAGCACCAACCACAACCACAGCAGCCCCAACCACAACAACAGGTGCGCCAACCACAACTGCAGCAGCCCCAACCACAACAACAGTAGCACCAACCACAACAGTAGCTCCAACGACAACTACAGATGCACCAACAACCACCACAGCGGCACCAACCACAACAACAGTAGTTCCGACGACAACTACAGCTGCACCAACAACCACCACAGCAGCTCCAACCACAACTACAGCAGCTCCAACCACAACTACAGCAGCTCCAACCACAACCACAGCAGCCCCAACCACAACAACGGCAGCTGCAACCACAACTACAGCTGCACCAACAACCACCACAGCAGCTCCAACCACAACTACAGCAGCTCCAACCACAACCACAGCAGCACCAACCACAACGACAGCAGATCCAACCACAACCACAGTAGCCCCAACCACAACAACAGCAGTTGCAACCACAACGACAGCAGCACCAACAACCACCACAGCAGCCCCAACCACAACAACAGGAGCACCAACCACAACTGCAGCAGCCCCAACCACAACAACAGGAGCTCCAACCACAACGACAGCAGCTCCAACCACAACGACAGCAGCTCCAACCACAACCACAGCAGCCCCAACCACAACAGGAGCACCAACCACAACGACAGCAAATCCGACGACAACTACAGCTGCACCAACAACCACCACAGCATCTCCAACCACAACTACAGCAGTTCCAACCACAACCACAGCAGCCCCAACCACAACAACAGCAGCTGCAACCACAACAGTAGCTCCAACGACAACTACAGCTGCACCAACAACCACCACAGCAGCTCCAACCACAATCACAGCAGCCCCAACCACAACAACAGGAGCACCAACCACAACTGCAGCAGCCCCAACCACAACAACAGGAGCACCAACCACAACGACAGCAGCTCCAACCACAACCACAGCAGCCCCAACCACAACAACAGGAGCACCAACCACAACGACAGCAGCTCCAACCACAACCACAGCAGCCCCAACCACAACTACAGCAGCTCCAACCACAACCACAGCAGCCCCAACCACAACAACAGGAGCACCAACCACAATCACAGCAGCTCCAACCACAACTACAGCAGCTCCTACCACAACCACAGCAGCACCAACCACAACTACAGCAGCACCAACAACCACCACAGCAGCTCCAACCACAACTACAGCAGCTCCAACCACAACCACAGCAGCACCAACCACAACGACAGCAGATCCAACCACAACCACAGTAGCCCCAACCACAACAACAGCAGTTGCAACCACAACGACAGCAGCACCAACAACCACCACAGCAGCCCCAACCACAACAACAGGAGCACCAACCACAACTGCAGCAGCCCCAACCACAACAACAGGAGCTCCAACCACAACGACAGCAGCTCCAACCACAACCACAGCAGCCCCAACCACAACAACGGCAGCTGCAACCACAACTACAGATGAACCAACAACCACCACAGCAGCCCCAACCACAACAACAGGAGCACCAACCACAACTGCAGCAGCCCCAACCACAACAACAGGAGCTCCAACCACAACGACAGCAGCTCCAACCACAACCACAGCAGCCCCAACCACAACAACGGCAGCTCCAACAACAACTACAGATGAACCAACAACCACCACAGCAGCCCCAACCACAACAACAGGAGCACCAACCACAACGACAGCAGCTCCGACGACAACTACAGCTGCACCAACAACCACCACAGCATCTCCAACCACAACTACAGCAGCGCCAACCACAACCACAGCAGCCCCAACCACAACAACAGGAGCACCAACCACAACCACAGCAGCCCCAACCACAACAACAGGTGCGCCAACCACAACTGCAGCAGCCCCAACCACAACAACAGTAGCACCAACCACAACAGTAGCTCCAACGACAACTACAGATGCACCAACAACCACCACAGCGGCACCAACCACAACAACAGTAGTTCCGACGACAACTACAGCAGCACCAACAACCACCACAGCAGCTCCAACCACAACTACAGCAGCTCCAACCACAACCACAGCAGCACCAACCACAACGACAGCAGATCCAACCACAACCACAGTAGCCCCAACCACAACAACAGCAGTTGCAACCACAACGACAGCAGCACCAACCACAACTACACCAGCACCAACAACCACCACAGCAGCCCCAACCACAACAACAGGAGCACCAACCACAACTGCAGCAGCCCCAACCACAACAACAGGAGCTCCAACCACAACGACAGCAGCTCCAACCACAACCACAGCAGCCCCAACCACAACAACGGCAGCTGCAACCACAACTACAGATGAACCAACAACTACCACAGCAGCCCCAACCACAACAACAGGAGCACCAACCACAACTGCAGCAGCCCCAACCACAACAACAGGAGCTCCAACCACAACGACAGCAGCTCCAACCACAACCACAGCAGCCCCAACCACAACAACGGCAGCTCCAACAACAACTACAGATGAACCAACAACCACCACAGCAGCCCCAACCACAACAACAGGAGCACCAACCACAACGACAGCAGCTCCGACGACAACTACAGCTGCACCAACAACCACCACAGCATCTCCAACCACAACTACAGCAGCTCTAACCACAACCACAGCAGCCCCAACCACAACAACAGGAGCACCAACCACAACCACAGCAGCCCCAACCACAACAACAGGTGCGCCAACCACAACTGCAGCAGCCCCAACCACAACAACAGTAGCACCAACCACAACAGTAGCTCCAACGACAACTACAGATGCACCAACAACCACCACAGCGGCACCAACCACAACAACAGTAGTTCCGACGACAACTACAGCTGCACCAACAACCACCACAGCAGCTCCAACCACAACTACAGCAGCTCCAACCACAACTACAGCAGCTCCAACCACAACCACAGCAGCCCCAACCACAACAACGGCAGCTGCAACCACAACTACAGCTGCACCAACAACCACCACAGCAGCTCCAACCACAACTACAGCAGCTCCAACCACAACCACAGCAGCACCAACCACAACGACAGCAGATCCAACCACAACCACAGTAGCCCCAACCACAACAACAGCAGTTGCAACCACAACGACAGCAGCACCAACCACAACTACACCAGCACCAACAACCACCACAGCAGCTCCAACCACAACCACAGCAGCCCCAACCACAACAACAGGAGCACCAACCACAACGACAGCAGCTCCAACCACAACCACAGCAGCCCCAACCACAACTACAGCAGCTCCAACCACAACCACAGCAGCCCCAACCACAACAACAGGAGCACCAACCACAATCACAGCAGCTCCAACCACAACTACAGCAGCTCCTACCACAACCACAGCAGCACCAACCACAACTACAGCAGCACCAACAACCACCACAGCAGCTCCAACCACAACTACAGCAGCTCCAACCACAACCACAGCAGCACCAACCACAACGACAGCAGATCCAACCACAACCACAGTAGCCCCAACCACAACAACAGCAGTTGCAACCACAACGACAGCAGCACCAACAACCACCACAGCAGCCCCAACCACAACAACAGGAGCACCAACCACAACTGCAGCAGCCCCAACCACAACAACAGGAGCTCCAACCACAACGACAGCAGCTCCAACCACAACCACAGCAGCCCCAACCACAACAACGGCAGCTGCAACCACAACTACAGATGAACCAACAACCACCACAGCAGCCCCAACCACAACAACAGGAGCACCAACCACAACTGCAGCAGCCCCAACCACAACAACAGGAGCTCCAACCACAACGACAGCAGCTCCAACCACAACCACAGCAGCCCCAACCACAACAACGGCAGCTCCAACAACAACTACAGATGAACCAACAACCACCACAGCAGCCCCAACCACAACAACAGGAGCACCAACCACAACGACAGCAGCTCCGACGACAACTACAGCTGCACCAACAACCACCACAGCATCTCCAACCACAACTACAGCAGCGCCAACCACAACCACAGCAGCCCCAACCACAACAACAGGAGCACCAACCACAACCACAGCAGCCCCAACCACAACAACAGGTGCGCCAACCACAACTGCAGCAGCCCCAACCACAACAACAGTAGCACCAACCACAACAGTAGCTCCAACGACAACTACAGATGCACCAACAACCACCACAGCGGCACCAACCACAACAACAGTAGTTCCGACGACAACTACAGCAGCACCAACAACCACCACAGCAGCTCCAACCACAACTACAGCAGCTCCAACCACAACCACAGCAGCACCAACCACAACGACAGCAGATCCAACCACAACCACAGTAGCCCCAACCACAACAACAGCAGTTGCAACCACAACGACAGCAGCACCAACCACAACTACACCAGCACCAACAACCACCACAGCAGCCCCAACCACAACAACAGGAGCACCAACCACAACTGCAGCAGCCCCAACCACAACAACAGGAGCTCCAACCACAACGACAGCAGCTCCAACCACAACCACAGCAGCCCCAACCACAACAACGGCAGCTGCAACCACAACTACAGATGAACCAACAACTACCACAGCAGCCCCAACCACAACAACAGGAGCACCAACCACAACTGCAGCAGCCCCAACCACAACAACAGGAGCTCCAACCACAACGACAGCAGCTCCAACCACAACCACAGCAGCCCCAACCACAACAACGGCAGCTCCAACAACAACTACAGATGAACCAACAACCACCACAGCAGCCCCAACCACAACAACAGGAGCACCAACCACAACGACAGCAGCTCCGACGACAACTACAGCTGCACCAACAACCACCACAGCATCTCCAACCACAACTACAGCAGCTCTAACCACAACCACAGCAGCCCCAACCACAACAACAGGAGCACCAACCACAACCACAGCAGCCCCAACCACAACAACAGGTGCGCCAACCACAACTGCAGCAGCCCCAACCACAACAACAGTAGCACCAACCACAACAGTAGCTCCAACGACAACTACAGATGCACCAACAACCACCACAGCGGCACCAACCACAACAACAGTAGTTCCGACGACAACTACAGCTGCACCAACAACCACCACAGCAGCTCCAACCACAACTACAGCAGCTCCAACCACAACTACAGCAGCTCCAACCACAACCACAGCAGCCCCAACCACAACAACGGCAGCTGCAACCACAACTACAGCTGCACCAACAACCACCACAGCAGCTCCAACCACAACTACAGCAGCTCCAACCACAACCACAGCAGCACCAACCACAACGACAGCAGATCCAACCACAACCACAGTAGCCCCAACCACAACAACAGCAGTTGCAACCACAACGACAGCAGCACCAACCACAACTACACCAGCACCAACAACCACCACAGCAGCCCCAACCACAACAACAGGAGCACCAACCACAACTGCAGCAGCCCCAACCACAACAACAGGAGCTCCAACCACAACGACAGCAGCTCCAACCACAACCACAGCAGCCCCAACCACAACAACGGCAGCTGCAACCACAACTACAGATGAACCAACAACTACCACAGCAGCCCCAACCACAACAACAGGAGCACCAACCACAACTGCAGCAGCCCCAACCACAACAACAGGAGCTCCAACCACAACGACAGCAGCTCCAACCACAACCACAGCAGCCCCAACCACAACAACGGCAGCTCCAACAACAACTACAGATGAACCAACAACCACCACAGCAGCCCCAACCACAACAACAGGAGCACCAACCACAACGACAGCAGCACCAACCACAACTACAGCAGCATCAACAACAACTACAGCAGCTCCAACCACAACCACAACAACAGGAGCACCAACAACAACCATGACAGTTCCAACCACAACGACAGCAGCCCCAACCACAACAACTGGAGCACCAACAACAACGACAGCAGCACCAACCACAACTACAGCAGCATCAACAACCACCACTGCAGCCCCAACCACAACAACTGGAGCACCAACAACAACTACAGCAGCTCCAACCACAACCACAACAACAGGAGCACCAACAACAACCACGACAGTTCCAACCACAACGACAGCAGCCCCAACCACAACAACTGGAGCACCAACAACAACCACAGCAGCACCAACCACAACAACTGGAGCACCAACAACAACCACAGCATCTCCAACCACAACTACAGCAGCTCCAACCACAACCACAGCAGCCCCAACCACAACAACAGGAGCACCAACCACAACCACAGCAGCTCCTACCACAACCACAGCAGCCCCAACCACAACAACAGGAGCACCAACCCCAACGATAGCAGCTCCAACCACAACCACAGCAGCCCCAACCACAACAATAGGAGCACCAACCACAACTACAGCAGCACCAACCACAACTGCAGCAGCCCCAACAACAACAACAGGAGCACCAACCACAACGATAGCAGCTCCAACCACAACCACAGCAGCCCCAACCACAACAATAGGAGCACCAACCACAACTACAGCAGCACCAACCACAACAACAGCAGCTCCAACCACAACTACAGATGCACCAACAACCACCACAGCGGCTCCAACCACAACAACAGTAGCTCCAACGACAAGTACAGATGCACCAACAACCACCACAGCGGCTCCAACCACAACAACAGTAGCTCCGACGACAACTACAGCTGCACCAACCACAACGACAGCAGCCCCAACCACAACAGGAGCACCAACCACAACGACAGCAAATCCGACGACAACTACAGCTGCACCAACAACCACCACAGCATCTCCAACCACAACTACAGCAGCTCCAACCACAACCACAGCAGCCCCAACCACAACAACAGCAGCTGCAACCACAACAGTAGCTCCAACGACAACTACAGCTGCACCAACAACCACCACAGCAGCTCCAACCACAATCACAGCAGCCCCAACCACAACAACAGGAGCACCAACCACAACTGCAGCAGCCCCAACCACAACAACAGGAGCACCAACCACAACGACAGCAGCTCCAACCACAACCACAGCAGCCCCAACCACAACAACAAGAGCACCAACCACAATCACAGCAGCTCCAACCACAACTACAGCAGCTCCTACCACAACCACAGCAGCACCAACCACAACTACAGCAGCACCAACAACCACCACAGCAGCTCCAACCACAACTACAGCAGCTGCAACCACAACCACAGCAGCACCAACCACAACGACAGCAGATCCAACCACAACCACAGTAGCCCCAACCACAACAACAGCAGTTGCAACCACAACGACAGCAGCACCAACCACAACTACACCAGCACCAACAACCACCACAGCAGCCCCAACCACAACAACAGGAGCACCAACCACAACTGCAGCAGCCCCAACCACAACAACAGGAGCTCCAACCACAACGACAGCAGCTCCAACCACAACCACAGCAGCCCCAACCACAACAACAGCAGCTCCGACGACAACTACAGCTGCACCAACAACCACCACAGCAGCTCCAACCACAGCCACAGCAGCCCCAACCACAGCCACAGCAGCCCCAACCACAACAACAGGAGCCCCAACCACAACAACAGGAGCACCAACCACGACAGCAGCTCCAACCACAACCACAGCAGCACCAACCACAACTACAGCAGCATCAACAACAACTACAGCAGCTCCAACCACAACAACAGGAGCACCAACAACAACCATGACAGTTCCAACCACAACGACAGCAGCCCCAACCACAACAACTGGAGCACCAACAACAACGACAGCAGCACCAACCACAACTACAGCAGCATCAACAACCACCACTGCAGCCCCAACCACAACAACTGGAGCACCAACAACAACTACAGCAGCTCCAACCACAACCACAACAACAGGAGCACCAACAACAACCACGACAGTTCCAACCACAACGACAGCAGCCCCAACCACAACAACTGGAGCACCAACAACAACCACAGCAGCACCAACCACAACAACTGGAGCACCAACAACAACCACAGCAGCACCAACCACAACTACAGCAGCTGCAACCACAACCACAGCACCTACAACCACAACGACAGCAGCTCCTAACACAACTCTGACTACAATCACAGGATTGCCAATTAAAACCACAGCTACTTTATCTACAACCACAGCAGCAGCAACCACAACAACAGGAGCACCAACTACAACGACAGCAGCTCCGACGACAACTACAGCTGCACCAACAACCACCACAGCATCTCCAACCACAACTACAGCAGCACCAACTACAACGACAGCAGCTCCGACGACAACTACAGCTGCACCAACAACCACCACAGCATCTCCAACCACAACTACAGCAGCTCCAACCACAACCACAGCAGCCCCAACCACAACAACAGGAGCACCAACCACAACCACAGCAGCTCCTACCACAACCACAGCAGCCCCAACCACAACAACAGGAGCACCAACCACAACGATAGCAGCTCCAACCACAACCACAGCAGCCCCAACCACAACAATAGGAGCACCAACCACAACTACAGCAGCACCAACCACAACTGCAGCAGCCCCAACAACAACAACAGGAGCACCAACCACAACGATAGCAGCTCCAACCACAACCACAGCAGCCCCAACCACAACAATAGGAGCACCAACCACAACTACAGCAGCACCAACCACAACAACAGCAGCTCCAACCACAACTACAGATGCACCAACAACCACCACAGCGGCTCCAACCACAACAACAGTAGCTCCAACGACAACTACAGATGCACCAACAACCACCACAGCGGCTCCAACCACAACAACAGTAGCTCCGACGACAACTACAGCTGCACCAACAACCACCACAGCAGCTCCAACCACAACTACAGCAGCTCCAACCACAACCACAGCAGCCCCAACCACAACAGGAGCACCAACCACAACGACAGCAAATCCGACGACAACTACAGCTGCACCAACAACCACCACAGCATCTCCAACCACAACTACAGCAGCTCCAACTACAACCACAGCAGCCCCAACCACAACAACAGCAGCTGCAACCACAACAGTAGCTCCAACGACAACTACAGCTGCACCAACAACCACCACAGCAGCTCCAACCACAATCACAGCAGCCCCAACCACAACAACAGGAGCACCAACCACAACTGCAGCAGCCCCAACCACAACAACAGGAGCACCAACCACAACGACAGCAGCTCCAACCACAACCACAGCAGCCCCAACCACAACAACAAGAGCACCAACCACAATCACAGCAGCTCCAACCACAACTACAGCAGCTCCTACCACAACCACAGCAGCACCAACCACAACTACAGCAGCACCAACAACCACCACAGCAGCTCCAACCACAACTACAGCAGCTCCAACCACAACCACAGCAGCACCAACCACAACGACAGCAGATCCAACCACAACCACAGTAGCCCCAACCACAACAACAGCAGTTGCAACCACAACGACAGCAGCACCAACCACAACTACACCAGCACCAACAACCACCACAGCAGCCCCAACCACAACAACAGGAGCACCAACCACAACTGCAGCAGCCCCAACCACAACAACAGGAGCTCCAACCACAACGACAGCAGCTCCAACCACAACCACAGCAGCCCCAACCACAACAACAGCAGCTGCAACCACAACAGTAGCTCCAACAACAACTACAGATGAACCAACAACCACCACAGCAGCCCCAACCACAACAACAGTAGCACCAACCACAACAGTAGCTCCAACGACAACTACAGATGCACCAACAACCACCACAGCGGCACCAACCACAACAACAGTAGTTCCGACGACAACTACAGCTGCACCAACAACCACCACAGCAGCTCCAACCACAACTACAGCAGCTCCGACCACAACTACAGCAGCTCCAACCACAACCACAGCAGCCCCAACCACAACAGGAGCACCAACCACAACAACAGCAGCTCCAACCACAACCACAGCAGCCCCAACCACAACGATAGCAGCTCCAACCACAACCACAGCAGCCCCAACCACAACAATAGGAGCACCAACCACAACTACAGCAGCACCATCCACAACAACAGCAGCTCCAACCACAACCACAGCAGCCCCAACCACAACAGGAGCACCAACCACAACAACAGCAGCTCCAACCACAACCACAGCAGCCCCAACCACAATAGGAGCACCAACCACAACTACAGCAGCACCAACCACAACAACAGCAGCTCCAACCACAACCACAGCAGCCCCAACCACAACAATAGGAGCACCAACCACAACTACAGCAGCACCAACCACAACAACAGCAGCTGTAACCACAACAGTAGCTCCAACGACAACTACAGATGCACCAACAACCACCACAGCGGCTCCAACCACAACAACAGTAGCTCCGACGACAACTACAGCTGCACCAACAACCACCACAGCAGCTCCAACCACAGCCACAGCAGCCCCAACCACAGCCACAGCAGCCCCAACCACAACAACAGGAGCCCCAAGCACAACAACAGGAGCACCAACCACAACGACAGCAGCTCCAACCACAACCACAGCAGCCCCAACCACAACAACAGGAGCACCAACCACGACAGCAGCTCCAACCACAACCACAGCAGCACCAACCACAACTACAGCAGCATCAACAACAACTACAGCAGCTCCAACCACAACAACAGGAGCACCAACAACAACCATGACAGTTCCAACCACAACGACAGCAGCCCCAACCACAACAACTGGAGCACCAACAACAACGACAGCAGCACCAACCACAACTACAGCAGCATCAACAACCACCACTGCAGCCCCAACCACAACAACTGGAGCACCAACAACAACTACAGCAGCTCCAACCACAACCACAACAACAGGAGCACCAACAACAACCACGACAGTTCCAACCACAACGACAGCAGCCCCAACCACAACAACTGGAGCACCAACAACAACCACAGCAGCACCAACCACAACAACTGGAGCACCAACAACAACCACAGCAGCACCAACCACAACTACAGCAGCTGCAACCACAACCACAGCACCTACAACCACAACGACAGCAGCTCCTAACACAACTCTGACTACAATCACAGGATTGCCAATTAAAACCACAGCTACTTTATCTACAACCACAGCAGCAGCAACCACAACAACAGGAGCACCAACTACAACGACAGCAGCTCCGACGACAACTACAGCTGCACCAACAACCACCACAGCATCTCCAACCACAACTACAGCAGCTCCAACCACAACCACAGCAGCTCCAACCACAACTACAGCAGCTCCAACCACAACCACAGCAGCCCCAACCACAACAGGAGCCCCAACCACAACGACAGCAGCTCCAACCACAACCACAGCAGCCCCAACCACAACGATAGCAGCTCCAACCACAACCACAGCAGCCCCAACCACAACAATAGGAGCACCAACCACAACTACAGCAGCACCAACCACAACAACAGCAGCTCCAACCACAACCACAGCAGCCCCAACCACAATAGGAGCACCAACCACAACTACAGCAGCACCAACCACAACAACAGCAGCTCCAACCACAACCACAGCAGCCCCAACCACAACAATAGGAGCACCAACCACAACTACAGCAGCACCAACCACAACAACAGCAGCTGTAACCACAACAGTAGCTCCAACGACAACTACAGATGCACCAACAACTACCACAGCCGCTCCAACCACAACAACAGTAGCTCCGACGACAACTACAGCTGCACCAACAACCACCACAGCAGCTCCAACCACAGCCACAGCAGCCCCAACCACAACAACAGGAGCCCCAACCACAACAACAGGAGCACCAACCACAACTACAGCAGCTCCAACCACAACCACAGCAGCCCCAACCACATCAACAGGAGCACCAACCACGACAGCAGCTCCAACCACAACCACAGCAGCACCAACCACAACTACAGCAGCATCAACAACAACTACAGCAGCTCCAACCACAACCACAACAACAGGAGCACCAACAACAACCATGACAGTTCCAACCACAACGACAGCAGCCCCAACCACAACAACTGGAGCACCAACAACAACGACAGCAGCACCAACCACAACTACAGCAGCATCAACAACCACCACTGCAGCCCCAACCACAACAACTGGAGCACCAACAACAACTACAGCAGCTCCAACCACAACCACAACAACAGGAGCACCAACAACAACCACGACAGTTCCAACCACAACGACAGCAGCCCCAACCACAACAACTGGAGCACCAACAACAACCACAGCAGCACCAACCACAACAACTGGAGCACCAACAACAACCACAGCAGCACCAACCACAACTACAGCAGCTGCAACCACAACCACAGCACCTACAACCACAACGACAGCAGCTCCTAACACAACTCTGACTACAATCACAGGATTGCCAATTAAAACCACAGCTACTTTATCTACAACCACAGCAGCAGCAACCACAACCACAGAAGTTGAAACTACTACCACAGCAGCTCCTACCACTCCAGGTCCCACCACAACATCTGCAGCTCCATCAACCACCATAGCAGCCCCAACCACAACAACTGGAGTACCAACTACAACCACAGAAGCTCCGAAAACAACCACAGCAGCTCCGTCCACAACTACAGCAGCTTCAACAACCACAGCAGCTACAACCACAACAACTGGAGCACCAACAACAACCACAGAAGCTCCGAAAACAACCACAGCAGCTACAACCACAACCACAGCAGCTACAACCACAACTACAGCAGTTCTGACCACAACCACAGCAGCTACAACCACAACTGTAGCACCATCAACTACCCCAACAGCTCCAACCACAACCACAGTTGCTTCAACAACAAAGACAGCAGCTCCAACCACAACCACAGCAGAGCCAACTACAACAATTGAAGCACCAACAACAACCACAGCAGCTCCAACCACAACCACAGCAGCTCCATCCATAACTACAGCAGCTTCAACAACCACAGCAGCTACAACCACAACAACTGGAGCACCAACTACAACAACTGAAGCTCCAACCACAACCACAGCAGCTACAACCACAACCACAGCAGCTCCAACCACAACCACAGCAGCTACAACCACAACTACAGCAGTTCCGACCACAACCACAGCAGCTCCAACCACAACCACAGCAGCTACAACCACAACTACAGCAGTTCTGACCACAACCACAGCAGCTCCAACCACAACTGTAGCAGCATCAACTACCCCAACAGCTCCAACCACAACCACAGTTGCTTCAACAACAAAGACAGCAGCTCCAACAACAACCACAGCAGCTCCATCCACAACTACAGCAGCTTCAACAACCACAACAGCTACAACCACAACCACAGCAGCTCTGACCAAAACCACAGAAGGTCAGACACTCTCTACCACAGCACTTCCCACAGGCGCACCTGTCACAAGCACAATGTCTACCACATCAATGGCCACAGGCATACTCTCTACCACAACGCCTGTCACAGGGACACTGTCTACCACAGTTACTCCATCAATAACCACAGAAGTAGGCCAAACGACAACTACAGTTCCTCCCGGTATGTTACCTAATTTATAAATGTATTAATAAAATTTATAATTATAAATTATGTAAATTATTAAGGTCTTACTAAATAGCTGAAATTCTTACATGGTGTTCTTTTGGTTCTTGTCTTAATTTAGGCGTGTGTGCTTCAAACCCATGTCTTTTTGGAAGCACTTGTGAAGAACGTGATAACCAGACTTACGTGTGCTTGTGTATGGCTGGTGAAGTTTATGGTCCTCAAGGTTGTCAAAATGGTAAGTATCTTAATGTAATGCAACAAGGAAATATTGTGCTTCTCATAACTAAGTGCAGAGAATTGTTCATCTAGACAATATGATAAATTATTTCAGTGTTTGCTACAGGTCTTATAGTATTCATAAACTGTTCATAAAACAGACTTATCTATTCACAAATCAATAACCTCAGTGTTTTTGGTGTCTCTTTTCAATTTTAATATATGAAAGCAGTTCCAGCCCTCCACAAATATGGTTTATACACCAATGTAGGCAGAGCATTTGGGCACAAAGTATTCAGTGGGCACTAAAAAAGTATGCTTGTAAAAAGTCATGATCACTATGTTGACGATGACATGTTTAAAATAAATTCTGTAGAGAATATTTATACAGTATAAACAAAACAAAAGGAACACATTTTTGAATAAATAGATATAAAGAGTCAGGGATGTAAAAGAGAAAAGAGAAATAGCCAAATAATGGTTTTCCTCTCATTATGCTCAGAGCAACTCTGAGCCCCACTTGGGTGCTCAAAGATTAACAGAGGCAAGATTTTTTTCTTTTTTAGGGTTTGTCACAATGACAAGCACAAACTGCATTTTAAAGTACAAAACAGTTGTAGTGGTCAAAAAATATCAGACATTTATCTGTACAATTTAACAATACTTAAAGAGAAATGGGAAGACAGTTTGTAATTGTTTTACTGCTTGGCAAAAAAGATGGAAAGGTATCATTTTACGCAGTTATTTAAGACTCGAGCAACACTAATCTTTGCTTTGAACAAATGAAACTGTGAGAAATGATAAATACAAAAGATACAAATGAACCCTTTGTCATCTGTGTTTTTTCCCCCTAAATTATCTTCTGGCAAAAAAGAGTAGGCGATGTTTTTCTTTTTTGTCTTTTGTTTTGCCAAAATCACTTATGGCAAAATAAATAAATAACTTAAGGCATTATGGCATTATTTTGGGAATGTGACAATTTGCATATCCTCCTCCCAATATTTTACACTTTCCGATGTTCAGCATTTGTTCTCCATATTCATGAAGGCACAGATGTAAAATGGATTGTGCCTGCTATGATGCTCATTTTGCAAACAATATTCTTTGAGCCCTGTTGGTATGAGGTTTTTATACATGCAAACCTTTTAAAGATTCAGCCCTCTTTCTATTTTTCTGAATATTATTTCAAAAACTATTATACAATCTTTTAAATAATTCTTCAAAATACTGAGGCGAAATGCTTGCTAACATTTTGCGTGATCTTGTTGTAGCAAGACCATGCAGAGTCTGAGACTCATTATTGCCTTCTTCTCTGTTGTTAGACTGGTGGTTGATCCTTGTGATCGTTTCCTCTATACTCGGATGTCTGCTGTTCGCCTTGGCGATCAGTCTGCTCGTGGTAGTAAAAAAGTAAGTATGAACGCTATCCATTTATCACCCTGGTTATTTTTTTATTCACCTTTGTCTTGTTAGTTTCTAACCTTTGTATTAGACTATAAGCTATGTTAAGTGTGCTAAGTCTTTTCAAAATTGGGTTATTTTGAAAATGAATTAGTACTGGCTGTACAAAATCTAACTATAAACACAACACAGTAGAACAGATGAATTTGCAATTACTGTCTTTTTTACAGATTCAGGAAGAAAATCTTCAAGCGTGAAGAGGAAGATATTTGGAGACCCTACCAAAACCCTGCTTTTGACAAGGGTCCACCATCCTACAGCAGCATCAATGGCTTTTCTGGCTGGGTCAAAGAACCAGCGAACAGCCTGGTAAATTCTGCGGCCCCACGAATCCCACGGGCCAAACTCAGCAACAACTGGGTCAGCAGGCCCAGCTCTCAGCTGACTCCGAGCAACAGCCGACAAAACTTGATTCCTTCAGGAATGAACTCGGTGAGTACACCTCTGCACGAGACCCCGTGAAGACAAACATCTGTTCTGTTCACCACCAAATTATAATCTCTCTTCTTTTCTACTGCAGAAATTCAGCAACATCCAAGATGACATGTTTCCATTCTCTCAGAGTCCACCCAGGAACATCCCCTACGAGGAGGTCCAAGCCAGAAGCAGCCCTTATCACCAACTCCGAGCCAAAAACCCTTCCGACAAGACCCAAGGCCAGACCAGCCCTTATTTAGTAATAACCTAAAAAAGCAAAAAGAACTGGAATCATTTCAGGGGATCCTTCAGTGATAGTATAATATGTTATATATATGAAGTATATAATTACTAAGTCCAGAGTCACCCAACCTCTCATTTCCATATGTTATCTAAACATAAACACATCATTTTTATGTTTATCCTCACTGAGTTTACAGATGAGGAGTTCTTACAGAGTTTGTTTTTTTTTTGTTCATGTATGATTTTACTGAAGTATCTTTAACCATAATCTGAGTCTCACTTTATGTTTAAGCACTGGTAAATGACATGAGCTGAAAATTTCTCCAAATGTATTTATTTATTTATTTTTGGTCAATTTTAACCTTTATGTGCAAAAGTAAGAAAAAAAGAAGAAAAGAACTGCTGAAAAAATAAAACAAAACTAGAACAGAGATAGATAAATATTTAAATTCTTGTCAATGGCAAGAACACAAGGGATCCAAAGTGTGCACTGAATAAAAGTGTAGAAGCTTATTCAACTTCACTTTTTTTTAAAATACCTACAGCATCATCAAAATCAAAACAGCAAAATCTTTCCTGTATACAAACATATCTCCAAGGTATTCCAGCTAAGTCTGTAGAAAACCTGTAAAACATAATCAAACCATATTGTATTTGCTTAGCAAATGAGTTGTATATATATTATTTAATGAATGAAAAACAGTTTTAACTCCACACAACACACTAACTAAAGTTAGTGAGATGTACAGTTGCTTTTAATATTTGCCTTACCTTTAGATTTTTAGACAAAACATTCTCTCTTAATTCAGTTTGTTTTTTTAATTTTGAACCACTTCTGTATACTCCTTGGAAGAAGTTTATTATACGCTTTGTACTGAGAAATGCAATTCAGAGAACGAAGGTGTTCAGCACTTTAAAGTGTATTTTGAAAAGTGATGAACACTTTATATTGGACACTTTATATTTATTTTATAATTAATTGTTTGAGCAATGTTTGTATATTTATTCTTTCTTATTGCCTCATGTGATATTTAAAGTATTTTTCTCATGTAATAAGGTATTTAACTGAAAAACTGTAAGTCAGAGAGAATACATCTCTGATAGAATTTTATATGGGAACAATAAAGGTCGTATTGTTGGTTTATGAGTTTCAAATGTTTAATAAGGGTGATTTCCTATGATGGACAATTTTATTTTTAATATTTATGGCTCTAATTCAGACAGATTAGATCAAAATGTTTGCTCATCAATGTATCTTTGAAAAATGTGTTTATTGCAATAACTCAATTCACCAAAACACGTTTAGATTCATTTGACATACTAACATTTTCCATTTTTAACTATGAGAATTTTTTTGTTTAGTTACAGAAAATGAAAAAAAATGACATTAAGACACTTCAGCCCAATGAAAAACATTTTAATACAGAAATGTGGGATTAATAAAAGTATATATGATGACATTAAGGTTATTTTCAAAAGGTGCATTTTATTGACTGGGTTTTTAATAATGAAGCACTTCAAATATTTTTGTTTCTGGTTGGAATATTTATACAACTAATTGTGACCAATCTAATTTATTAAACATCAAGAAATCAGAGTCCTGTATTGTCACATTATGTAATAATGTTTTAAATTCTGCATTCAATAAGTAGACATCATCAAAATCAGGTTATGCAATAAGTTGGCTTCTTTGGCCAACTCTTTGAGCAAATTTTCTACGTTTTTGTCTCATAATGTATTATGTAATGCTAAAATTTTAATGTTAAGAGTTAAGAGCTTGTGGTGAATGAACAGGGAAAAAAAATTAGATTTGAATTAGAAAAAATATAATATAATGAAAAACATTATTAATAATTGGACATCAAATAATTACAGACAAAATTATACATAATGTAAACAAAACATATAACTATCAGAAGTAAACAAATCAAATAGGTAGCTAGTAGTATTTCAAAATTCCATCCATACATCCTAGAATTAAATTCATTACCAAGTTTAGCATTAATTACGAATTAGCTTCTACATTGATTCATTCATAATATGTTGCACAGCAGGGATCAAGTCATTCCTTAAAAATATATTCAATGCTCTGTACCGAAATTAAGCTCAGGTATCATAGGCATTTCACTAACGATGCAACAAGCACTAACATAAAAAAACGTCAAAACATCATAAATATAAATATGGGTCAAAGGCAGTTTACCCGATTTATTAAGGACCCTTAAAAAAATCACTTGTGCCATCTTGGATATTAAATAGTTTTTTTTTCTCACAAACTTATCAAAAAGTTCCAAGTGATACAAGAGACAAAATGGGACTTAAAATCATGTCCTAGAGAGATTTATAACTTTAGACAAGAGTCCAAGCAGCCTAAATGCCGAGCACCTCACTGGCAATTCCATATTAAGTTTTCATCCAGCTTCAAAATGTGAGACAGAACTCTTCACTTGAGCAACACACCTCCAGCAGCAGAAACTCAGAATCCAGCGCCGGAAGTGGCTTCTTCTTCTTCTTTTCTATTATGGCGGATCGCAAGCAACTTCAAGGTGCATATCGCCACCTACTGTACATGAGTGTGTAGCACAATTACTTTACATCTATTAAATTCTATTTTTTTATTTTGTATTCTGTAGATAAATAAATATTCATTTCCTTAATCTGTAAATATCCACTATGTTCCCTTCATTTCCCAATATTCCTTTAAGACTCCATTCTTATCCTGTCCTTCCAACCATTCTTCTCAATTTCTCCCTGTCAGGTTCATATGTTTTACAATTCATCAATACAGTTTTACATTTTCTTTCTCTCCACATCCTTCACATTTATCATTATTTTTTCCTCCCTATTGGACATAACATGTCATTTAAATAGGTATGACCTATTCTTAATCTGATCATTATTAGTTCTTCCCTTCTATTTCTTTCAGTAATATTTTTAATTAATAGTGACTTTTGTACTTTATATAATCTTCTTCCTTTCTTGTCTTTATTCCACCTTTTTTGTCATATTTCTATTTCTCAACTCTTAAAAACGGATTTCCCTACTTCTGTGCTGAAGTGTGGACCAGAATGTTTTTCTTTCTTTAAACTAACTTAAATTCTTATATATATATATATATGGATATAATGCTGTTTCCTTTAAAAAGTTAATAACTACTTTATTTATCTTGTCATGTTGAACTAATATTTTTTTCACTATTAATGTCTCCACATCATATTTACTAATGTCTTGTTTCAAATTTTCTCAACTTAAATATCTACAAAAGCTTGACATCATGGCGAGATCCAAATAAATTTCCGAACAAGTGAGGAAGAAAGTAACTGAGCTCTCTCAGTCTGGAAAGGGTTGCAAAGTCATTTTTGAAGCTTTGGGACTCCAGCAAACCACAGCGAGAGCCACTAAATGCCAAACGGTGAAAACAGGGGAACAGCAGTGAACCTTCCCAGGAGTGGCTGGCTGTTCAAAATTAAAGGCATTTTGTAATAGTTTCTGGTGCATTATGAAATAATATTGTAACATTTTGTGTCAATTTAGGACACTCAGAAAGGTAGAGCTGTGTGATATCAGCTTAGTTGTGATAATGAATACTGTCTCTTAATGATTCCACCCTATGGATCCACTGGTCGGTTCAGTGTGTTGGACCTAAATTAGAGTTTCTTGAGAACACCTACGTTAATTATTAATTATTGTTTTTAACATTTGGACACTGTACTACTTAGATTTACAAACATATATTTACTTAATCTTAACCCAACCTATGGTATGTACTAACAATATGATTTATAAAAACAGGAAAAAAATGTTTTTGACAATTTAGCATGATACGTGGACGACCTTCAGGTCATTATGTGATGATGACGTAACATCCTTTTTCCATCCGCACCCAAGATGGCACTGAAATGGAACAAGCAATGAAAAGTGCAAAGAGAATCCAAGTTTTTTATAAAAGTTACTTTGTTTAACGAATGGCTGACAATATAGCTAAACTTTACACTTCCCACTTAGCGTGCATCCCCAATCTCAGCAGTCAGTAATTTAGCTGAGTTGATGCTAACTTCATTCAGATTTTATTTGAGTATATTTTTTACAGTGATTTGATAAGAAAGTATATTTTTATATAAAAGGTCAGATTGTACATCTGTAATCTGTTTTACCAAGGCTGTCAGATTACATCTGTAATCAGATCTGTAATCCATACTCAGTCATTTATCCATTTATAATCCATTAAAGCAGAAACAGCTGCAGTCTATACCTTTAGGACGACAACAACCACAGAAACTCCAACCACAACCAGAGCACCTTTAACAGCAACCACTACAGCTGCTATAACAACTAAAGCAGCTCCAACCAGACTTATGTGTGTTTGTGTCTGGCTGACGAAGTCTATGGTCCTCAAGGCTGTCAAAAGGGTAAGTGTCTAAATGTGAACTAACAAGGAAATATGTTGTTTCTCATGAATAAGTGTTGAGAAATATTAAGCTTATGAGAAATCACTATCATTATAGTGATCACAACGATGTGTTTAAAATAAAATGTTGTGCATGTTGATAGATGTTTTGCATCAAGAGAAAAGAAAGCCAGATGATAGTTGGACGTAGTTCACACTGTGTCTCTGTGGTCCTCTTCTTACCCACAATCTTTGGCTCACAATGATTTGCATTGAACCACAGCAGCCTTGACCACCACTTGGTAGCTCAAAGCTGACAAAAATAATTTTACTGTTGTAGACAAAATAAAAAAATCTCCATCAATTATTCACACTAAACTGCTTTGAACACATGAAAGCTATACATACAAATGCAACAAAGACATGAGAAATGATCCCATGTTCAGTTCAATGATTTACATTGAACCACAGTTTTAGAGTCTGGTAATATAAAATAATATGCAACTTAATGCTCTGCAGGTTTTGCAAATATTTGGTTTTACAGTTCTTCTCAGTTGCTATGGTGCATTTCTAAAATTACCATAAACATCTGCAAACAGCCGGTGCCTTTCTCATCAGAAACTCATTAGAAACTGCAAAACCTAGTTGATAACCTGCGAAAATAAGTCACTTGATCAAAATGGATTGTTTATTCCTCACAAGCCAGTAGTGCTTTGCAAAATGTTATGTATAACTGTTGAAGCAAGCTCCTAAAAAGGTTGAGACTCACTGACAACTTCTCGTGTCTTTTTACAGCCTGGTTTTTTTTTTCATTCTTATCATTTCATCTATCCTTGGATGCCTGCTTGTCGCAGTATTGATCACGTTGCTAGTGATAGTGAAAAGGTTTGTTTCAATCCTGTTCATTTATTACCTTAGTGACTTTTAACAATCACCTTTGTCTTGTTTGTTGGAAGCTGCATTCCAACCTTTGTATTAAACTATAAGCTGTGTTACTTATAACTGGTCATTTTAAAGTTTTTCGGTTTTTTAAAGACACTAGAGCAAGACAGACACTGTTGCACTACTCTTTGTTATTCTTTTTTCAGATTCAAGTTGAAAAACTTCGAAACCACAGAAAAAGATATTGGGAAACCATACAAAATCCCTCCGACTGTCAGGTCTCCACCATCCTATTGCAGCAACAGCTTTTCCACCAGCATCATAGACCCAACAAACAACCTGGCAAATTCTGGGATCCCACGAATCCCACGGGCAAAACTCAGCAGCAGGACTAACCCGGAGATGACTCCAAGCAACAGCAGACAAAGCTTGATTCCATCTGGGAGGATCTCAGTGGGTACACATCTACATATCACACTGTGAAGAAAAAACATTTGCTTTATTTGCTCACAAATTATTTCTCTTTCTTTGCTGCAGCGATTCAGTGACAACCAAGATGACGCGTTTTCTTCCAAGAATCGGCCCAGGAACAACATCTACAAGCAGGTATAATGAAACAGAAACCTTTATGCCCAGAACCATTACGCTCAGCTGAGAAGCGAGACCAACTCGGAACCAAACAGGAACATATCATCTGGGATGTGCAATGTAATATAGAAGATATTGTTGTATCGTGTTCCTTTACTGCTTTTGCTTCTATTGTTTAACTTCTATTCTCGCTTGTTATAAACCAGTGTGGCTTTCATTGTCGAAAATCAGGAATGTTGTTTTATACTTCCTAGATTATACGTCACCAAGCCTCTCAGTTCTGTATGCTAACTGAACAAAGATACTTAATTTAATTGATGTTTATTCCCACTGAGCAAAATCTCAGATGAGGAAATCTTGTCCAATATTTTTTTTCATTTCTTCATTTATGGATTCACTAAAGTTGTTCATAATGTGTTGCACAACAAGAGTCAAGCCATTCTGCATTCAGTACTCTGTTTGCTTGAACCAAAAATAAACCCAGGTATCACTGGCATTTCACTAAAAATGCTTTGAGCATAGTAGCATACAGGTGCAATGAGAAGCAAAGACACTAAGTCAGGGGTCTCAAACTCCAGTCTTTGAAGGCTGCAGTCCTGCAACTTTTAGTTGTGCTTCTGCTGCACCACACCTGAATAGAGTAATTAGGTCATTAAGGCTCTGGAGAACTTATCTACACAAGAAGGAGGTAATTAAGCAATTTCATTCCAATGTTTTGTACCTGTGGCATATCTAAAAACTGTAGGACAGCGGCCCTCGAGGACTGGAGTTTGAGACCCCTGCTCTAAGTGCTGCAGAATATATTAAATCCCCCCCCCCCCCCCCCAAAAAAAAAACCCTAAACAAATCTCTTTTTTTAATAATAAAAAAGATAAATTAATAGATGGTGTTTATCAGCTTCTATTTACTCTTAAATGATAGCAGATGTTAGTAAAATGTTGAAATCCTACAATTAATAATAAGAATTTTTAAAGAATTTTTTCTCTTAAATGGACAGGCACATGAAAATTACATACCATATTCTAGGTGAAAATGACGATTATATAATTATTTTTTCCCAAATAGGGCCTTTGTTTTTGTATTTAATGTTTGTATCCCAGTTGCCTTTTTGGGGTTAAAAGAAAAAAGTTAGTATATGTGTAATTAGTCATGTAAGTTTTTTTTTTAAACATTCTAAATAATGAAGTAGTTATGTTAATTTCTGCATTGCAAAATAAAAAAAAATGCCACAAAGTAAATGAATTCGAGTAAAGAATCAATTGTAGATCAGTTGAGTTCACATTTTTATAAAACATTTACAATAGAATTGGTAAAACGTTTCTTATTAAAGCAAACCTATGTGATCAAGTCAAGTAATTGTCAGTAGATATTTACTCGTTGCGTCATTGACTTTATACCGATGTAGTGACAACGAAGAGGAACAAACTCCAGTTTAACAGAAGAACAACTCTTGCAAAACCTGAACCTAGCTCAATGTTAGCGTCAATCTGCAGTGACTGACTGGGGGTTTGAGAAAACAGAACATGCACATGTGTAAAAATTGAAAACACAGCCACACAGGCACTGATCCGGGAATACTTTCTATATTGATGCAATGTAAAGAGTTTATGACAGTAGAAACTGTTTTAGTAGCTTCATTCAGCAGATAAAGACAGCCAAGCAGATAAGCTCTTATCCAGTTCTCAACTCCACAGGATGAAAGAGCATAGAAAAGAAATCTCCATGGAGAAATACACAAACAGTTAGATCTGTAAGACAACTCTGCCGTAGGGCAGAACGAAAATGGTGTAAAACTCAACTCCACGTTCATTGTGACATCTACAAGGAAAGACTACGTAACTATCATTTAACACTAAAACATGCAAGAGAGGCTTTCTTTGCGGATGTCATAAACAAAAACATTAACAATGCTCAAGCTTTATTTGCAACAGTTGACAGAATCATAAACCCTCCTGTGACGTTACCGCCTGAATTCCAATGTACTGACGCCTGCAACCAGTTTTCCAGCTTCTTTTCAGAGAAAATTCAAAAAATCAGAGGATTAATCTATACATCCACTATAAAGTCAGTACCAATGCTGTGCCCAAACAAAACAAATACAGGAAAAATGACCCAATTCCAACTACTTAATTATAAAACCCTACAGGAAATTATAAGTCAACTAAGCTCCAGTTCCTGCTGTCTGGATGTCCTAGATCTATAACTCTAGAACATTTCTTTAAGAAAGTCCTGCCTGTTATTGCTGCTGATCTGATCCAAATAGTAAACTCTTCGCTCTCGTCAGGCGTTTTCCCCCAGGCTTTGAAAACAGCAGTAATCAAACCACTTATAAAAAAGAACAATCTGGACAAATCACTACTGCAGAATTACAGGCCGATCTCCAACCTCCCATTCCCATTTAGTATTGAACTTCTGTAAAGACTCAAAATAAAAGAAATTCTGTTATTTTCTTGTACCATTTGCAGTCACCAAACTGTCAGTGAAAGTGCATTACTCTGTTGTAGCATATACACATTATTTCATGTAAGAATTCATTTTACATTGAAAAAACTTAATTGAAAATGTTTCTTCTGCCTGAATGTGTTATTTTGCATATTTATTTCTGCTATTTTTTAAGTTTTATTCATTAAAATACCGGAACTTGCACAACTTTATATTTGGTCTAAATTTAGTTGGAATTTTTAATCATTTACTCAGTAGACTTTGATCACTGCAAAGTTTTGTTTCATGTGAAGCAAAACTGGTTTTCTCGGGTAACTGTTCTATCATAAGTATCATACTGAATGTTATCATGCTATCTTTCAAACGACAATAAAACATGGCAGCTAATGAGCCATGCAGTTCCTGAACAGCTTTGTTAAACATTACTCAGGAAGTAAAACATTACAATACAAACCCTTATATAGTCCAATAATAAGAGAATTACAATGAATTGAATAAAATGGGTGCATTTGGGGTAAATGATATGTACATTTACATATCATTAGCATTAAATGTTGTAGGGCCACAACATTTAATGCTAACATTTCAATCTGCTTTCATTTCTGTGTAGAAGCTGTGCTCACTATTGCTTTCTGTTTATTGTCACAATAGACCAAATAGAGCAAAGTCAGGGAGGAGACGTTGGACAAGAGCCAGGGGTGATTTTGGGTTGGGTTGAGGGTGGGTTTCTGGTGAATGCCCTATTGCTCTCCAACCAGGGGAAACTCTGTTGCGAATGGGAAACATTTATTTGACTTCTAAAACATGTTCTTC
Organism: Xiphophorus maculatus; assembly: GCF_002775205.1. Taxonomy (NCBI): domain Eukaryota; kingdom Metazoa; phylum Chordata; class Actinopteri; order Cyprinodontiformes; family Poeciliidae; genus Xiphophorus; species Xiphophorus maculatus. The sequence goes on along the minus strand of NC_036452.1, from coordinate 4,946,972 downwards.
ATTTGTGAAGGTTGAATAAAGAACTCTGAGACGCTGGAACTGCTCCGACTCAGAAACTACAGTACAATACTTCGACTCTTCAAACCTGGACTAGATTATGCTGCACTAATAGTAGAATATGTAAAGCCCCGTTGTTGACTCATGAAACTTTTATTTGACTTTACTTTTATTTCCCAGAAAGAGCTTCCTCAGAAAATGACAAAATATGTTGGCTCCTTGGATGCTGTTCACAGCATTTTATGTTTGGAAAAAGTACAATTCAATACATAAGACTATTTGATCTTGCTAAATGAATTAAAAATATTTATTTTATGGATCCTGTCTACATTGCCTTATTTCAAAATTTTTAGTGGATCTATAAAATACAAAAAAAATGATCTTACTTTTATTTTTGCAAAATGATTTTTCCTGTAGAGTGAAAGCTGTGTCGGACGGATTTTACATGTACAAAAACAGGAGAGTAATGGCTCAAGTAATATTGGCTTGTGAAAATTTGCCTTCAGGAAAATTCTTAAAAATAAACAGTAGCGTTAATATAATACCGAAGTTACTGCAGCACCTTTGAATGCTGCTATAGAGCTACCATTGGAATTTACACACATAAACTCAAGCATAACTATCTTCACTTATTGATCTTTCACAGCCAGAGGAGACACTTATTGAGTTGCCTATCAATAAGTGTTGCTATGACAAAAAAATTTACATTTACAATCAGTTACCTTTGTAAATGCAAACTACAAGGTAAATAGCAACACATGAAACATGAAACATGAAAAACAAGGATTCGTGTTTTTGCGCATCACGAGAACTGAGAAGTAAGAACTTAAGAGTCTTTGCAGCTTAATAAAAATCACTGACTCATTGCATGAAGTTAAACCGATACATTGTGACTTGTTTATGATTTTACTTCAGAACTGTTTAGTTTTATTGGTAAAATAAATTTGTTTAACTATTGCATAAAAAAGGGGTTTATATTGCATATTGCTGTAACTAAGAATGTTGCTGTATTATGTTTTACTATACTTTAAAGGGACAACTCACAACATAGGCCTCTGAAATGAGAGGTTTTCTTGGATAAATAAGAATTTTTTTAGGTACACTGCTCTTTGAGAAAAGCTGTGTGAAGACAAACAAAGACACAATGTGTGGTTGCTGATACGGTTGCTGATCTCTGCAAGTTGCAGAGATAAGACAGGATATTCGATCTAGAGATTCACAGCAAACGGTGAATTTGCTGCCTTTGAGATGCAAAAGAGTTCACAATCTAAAAGAAGAGGAAAAATAATATAACAAGGAAAAATGGATGAATTAGTGCTTTGCCTCAATAGTTATGAGCACTGACTCTAAAAAAGTCAACAGTAAGACAGGATCTAGATGACATCCTCAAAGAATAAATTAGCATTATTCAGATTCAGAGTGAAGTTTCTGGAATACATATTGTATATGATAAATACAGTAGAATTGATAGTCTGCCTCCCTGAATGTTCATTCAAGGAACAAAAGAGGGGTTGATTTGGCCTCACTGACTCTGTATTTGTATACTAGGTTTCCAGTGTTTCACCTGCAATCTCATATTGCTCAAAAGCTAATTCCATTCACTCCAAAACATCCTCAGTCAAAAGACAAGAATCAGCTGAATGTGCAGCCACACAAGCAGTAGTAAAGGTCACGACAGAGCAAGAATATTATCCAGGAACTAAATACTAAGACTTGAAGCTGAAGATAAACTGATAGCTGCAGAAGAAGAAACTGCTGTGATAATGCGGTACCTTCAAAGAGAAAAAGATGAGATTGTGAATGTCAAGAGGCAGCTCTTCTAAGGGAACAACGAGAACGGGATGGAAAAAGAGTTTGAAATTTCAAAAAGGTTTGAAATGAGAGATCCTGCGTTTGGAGGAGTTAAAAAGGCTAAATGCAGCCGAGATTCATCCAATCCAAGAGTCTAAATCACACAAATCCAAAGTCGCCTTGATGTTACTTTACAATTTCTGGTTTGCATAACAAGATCCATTGTGTGTGTCATAAAAGGAAACGACTTAGCCTGCGCACATTTCTTAAAAGCCTTTTTATGACAGAGTCAAATTTGTTGTGAAAAATAGGACCTGTTGGGGACACCTGCTCAAAGCATCATCCCATCGGCTTGCATGAAAATTGCTCAAGACACGAACAAGAAGCCCTTGTCCTTTTGTTAACTAAAGTAGTTGTAGTTTTATTTCTCTGACAGAGTTAGATCTAAATTAGAAACGAGTGCTATCCTTGAAATCGTTCTAATGTTTCCAAATCTCGTTTTAATCATGTCAGTTTGTGAAGGCTTTGAAACCTGTTAGTAATGGACATGCAGCATTGTTCAGGGTGTAGCTTTTCCTATGGTACGTATGATGCGTGGTATACCGTCAAGGCATTTTGTGATGATGACGTAACATCATTTTAACTGTCTGCTGTCATGCTCAGTGTCTGCTGCTGACACTCAGGATGACTTTGAAATTGATAGTGTCAGCGCAAAGAGGAAGAAAGACAAGATAAAAGTGATCTCTGTTAATCAATAGCAGTGCGACTACAGTTCAGGTCCCATAAAACAATACGTTTCTCACTTCGTATATAACCTTTTCTTAGTAGATAGTAATTTAGCTGATCTCCTGCCAATTCCATACTCATTTTACTTTAGTATACTGATTGACTTCATAAGACATCTTAAAATCAAAGGTCAGATTGTTCATTGTCCCACCTTGTTTTACTGGAAACGGAATGTGATGTGTATTATAGGTGGGTCAGAAAATGCTATTGAGACTTATTACAAATAAATCATAAACTATTTGGTGATGATTTTTCAGTCTAAAGTGGATATAAAAAGTCTACACCCCCCTGTTATCAGGTTTTCATGATGCAAAGTGACAGCAAGACAAATAATTTCACAACTTTTTCCTCCTTCAGTGTGACCTATACCCTGTACAACGTATCTGATTAAAAAAAACAAACACTGAATCATTTAAAGGGGGAAAATATAAAATAAAAAACATGGTTGGATAAATATGCACACCCTTAAGCTAATACTTTGTGGCACCACCTTTGGCTTTAATTATGGCACTCAGTCTTTTTAGGTAGCATGACACATTTTGGTGTGGCAGAATTTGCCCACTCTTCTTTGTAAAACCACTCCAAATCTGACAGATTATGAGGACACCGCCTGTACACAGCCCTCTTCAGATCACCCCACAAATGGTCAATGGGATTTAGGTCTGGACTTTGACTGGGCCATTCCAAAGTTTAAGCGTTTTCCGGTAAAGCCATTCTTTTGTTGATTTAGGTGTGTGCTTTGAGTCATCTCCTCTTGATGATGACAGTCTCCACTGTGTTCCACAGTATATTTAATTCCTTGGAAATGCTTTTCACAGAGCCGTGCAGAGACCTTTGGAGGAGCAGGGGCTCAAAGTTAAAAAAGGGCACATTGAACAAGATCTTAAAACATCGTACAATAACATAGCAACAACTCATATTAATCAAGAATTTAATTGGATCCTGCTATATCATTGCCATCATGGAAAACAAATGTAGTCTATATTTTCCCCCAACAGGTGTAAAGTTTCTGTTTCTGCTGCTGACAGTCCTGGAGGGCTGAGTTGATCTGAGGCTGTTGCTGTTAAACAGACCAAAGGAGAGAAGGTCACTGGTTATGAAGTTATGAAATAAGCAGTGATAGTCATAGTACCGTATCAGGATATCTGATATATAGACAGATATTCTTTATATCTGTCAGTGGGACCGACTCAAGCTGCCTGTAGCGAACCGGGCATTTAGCAGCCTGATTAAGTTAAAGTCAGAAGTTTCTCTGCAGCCGAAGCATTTCTGTGTTTAGGGGCGAGGCAGGTTTTTTCCCGCTATTGCGAGGACAATCACGAAACTATAAATAGAATAGAATAGAATAGAATTCACTTTATTGTCATTGCACTGTCACAAGTACAAGCAACAAGATGTAGTTTGCATCTATCCAGAAGTGCTGTACAAGATATAAATATTTATTTACAGGTGTACAAGACTATGTATGTATGGACTATAAGGGGTTATAGCAAAGAGATACAGATATTGTGTATAAATATAAATATAAATATAAATATAAATATGGGAGCTATATGCACAGATTATACAGAATATACAAGAATGTTAGGAAATGGATTATATACGTACAGTATATAATATAATACAAGATAAACTGATTTTTCTAACGTCAACATCAGACCTACGTTTTTACTCACAAAACAAGGTAAAAAAAAAAAAAAAAAAAAAAATATATATATATATATATATATATATATATATATATATATATATATATAGTATGTTTTAGTACTAGTATAGTACTAGTATGTTTTGCTAAATTATTATATTTAGCTAAATACTATTGCAGAGGGGCACAAGCAGGCCTTCTGACAGACAGATTAAAAAAATTAAAAATTTGAAAAACCTTTTTCAAAAAGGGCACTAGGGGCATCAAGGATAAAAGGGGCGGGGGCTCAAGCCGCCTTCACATAAGTGTGTGCACACTTATGTGAACGAATTATCTCAGTTTATTTTTAGTTCACCTCCCTGAATGATTTCTTCTTGTTTTTCAATTGTGTTATTCAGGTTAAAGGTCACACTAAAGGCGGAAAGAGTCTTATTTGTCTTGCTTCTTTTTTTTCACGTCATAAAACCCTGGTATTTGAACAGGTGTGTGCAGACTTTTTTATATTCTGTGTATTCATACTTGAGTAAATAAATCAAGCTTAAGAAAGGGAGAGCTACAAAAGCATTAAAGAACTGGCAAACAATGTAATCTTTGTTCCTCTGGGTTATTATTAACATCTTTCTGCAATCTATGAAGTCACAGGCCGAGATATGCGTGAGAAATCAAAGCAGACCTATGCTTAAATATTTGTTTTGAAACACTGTCACTTTCGATTTGATTGTGTAACAATCTCCAAACTCTTTGCAACTTGTAAGGAAATTAATAAAAGAATAAATATTTCATTGGCAAGTTTTAGTCATTCTATAAAGTTATCTACTCTACACAAGCATATTTGACACATTTATTTAGTACATTGCTGGGTTTAAGAAATACTTACTTCATTTCAGTTTTTAAAAAATACATTAGAGAAATTTACTATTTAGTAAAGGGCAAAACTAACCAAATGGAAAATAAGTGAGAAACCTAACACCACAAAAAATAGGCAAGAATAAATAAACAAACAAACAAATAGATTTATAACTTATAAATTAAGTGTTATTAAAACCAAAACCATCTTATATTGTTTGTGGCGTAGATTCACTAAGCGGTAAGGAAACATCCTCAGAGATTTCTTTCCACACTGACATGATAGCATCGCATGTTTTTTTGACTGCACTTCCGTGTTGCAATTCCCCGGATTTCACAATATCCCAAACGTGTTCTGCTGGATGAGTCTGGAGGTTATCACGTATCACTTGCAGTGTAATCATTCTCACGTTGAGAGGATATGGGCTTTGTGACATGAAGGGATTAATGTGGTCAGCAACAAGCCATACAGTGGATCTGTTGGTAACACTGTTGTCTTTCAGCAAGAAGGTCCCGGGTTTGAATCCCAACCTTTCTGCATGGAGTTTGCATATTCCTTGCTTCCTGACATAGTCCAATGACGTAACTGTTAAGTTGAATAGTCTCAGTCGCCCTTTGGAGTGAATTTGTGTGTGCATGGTTGTTTGTCCTTTATGTCACTGTTTTGCCCTGCGATTGACCGGTGACCTGTCTATAGTATACCTCACCCAATGACCGCTTGAGATAGGCCCCAACTCTCTCACAAGCCTTAGAGGAGCAACACTCAGGAAGGCCGTGGCATTAAAATGATCCTCAGATTGTACAAACGAACCTAAAGTGTTGAGTGAACCCGAGTTTACAATACAATAAACCAGATTTGCGTTTTCAAAAGAATGAGTGAAGATCCCAGTTGATCTTCAGTTTCAAAAATACCCAGACCAGTTTGTCTGGCACCAAGTCACATTCAAAGTTACTTCAATCTGATTTCTTCCTCCTGTTGATGCTCACTTTAACACTCACCAAGTCATCCTCAGCATTCATGTTATGTTGGTGTTAACAAATAACAGATCAGGTTTTTGTTGTCAGGTGGCTGGAGGTCTAATAAAACTACACATACAATAAACTAGAGATCATTTTACATTTTCGAAAGAATGAGTGAAGATCCCAGTTGATCTTCATTTTCAAAAATGATCTTCAGTCAATAAATGTTAAGGGTAAATGTTGCTTGAAGTCTGACCCAAAAGATTCATATGTTTTTTATTTATTTATTTTTTTATTTATGTTTTTACTGTTAATTGTGATTTCGGAAATGTAATTGTTAAATGCCACATTTTTAAAACTTTAGATAAGTTATAAGTTAGAGAGCCTTGGATTCTGTTATCATCACTGCTCCCAGAAATGTCAAAAATACCCTGCTGGTCTTTGCACTCGTTTGCACAGTTCTGGTCCTTTCAAATAACATTTCTGCTGTTATTTGCATATCTCTATTGTTTTATTGTCACTTATTGTAAAATGTCTTTTAACGGACAAGCCCACATGAACATCTTGTAGATTTTTTTATTATGCTATTCAGTTTCACATTCCTTTGAACCAGAGTATACTATGGTTTTGATTGAACTTTAGTGAATTATGTTGAAATTTTGCCTTTACAGTACTGTATGTTATTTTTAATTCTGTTTTTTAAATTCAGTTCAGTTCAATTCAAATTCAAAAATATTTTGTTGATTGGAAATTAAATGTAGTAACACATATTAATTAAACTTTAAAAGAGTTGTTGTAGATAGTGATGACTGTGGGCAGGAAGGATTTCTTGTAGCAGTCAGTACTACAGTCAATTTCAAAAAGCCTCCGACTGAAGACAATGTTTATTTATGACAGTCTCACTAAGGGAATGCTCTGCATTGTCCATAATCTTCTTGACTTTATATAAAATTGTTTTTCGTACCAACATCTCTAGATATAATAGATGTTTTTATTGCTTTATTTTGTGTGCCTGGATCGCCTGTCCCTTTGCTGCTGCACCTCTATTTTCCCACTGTGGGACCATGAAGAATATTTCTATTTTATCCTAGCCTTACTGGTTCCTAAAATTATATTACCTATAAGGAAAGGTTAATTTCTAGATACATTTGACTTTCTAGAGCTTTATTTATGTAGATTTTTAAATGTTTTTATTCTTCTGTTGCAACACTGAGATACTTATTTAAATGAAATAGTTTTTGTTAACTTCATGATTTTCAACTTCAAATTATTTTCATGGCCACTCTGCTCTCTGACACTCTTCATGTTGACAGCCAATAGCACAGACGCAATCTTAATTTAAATAGGGCAGTCTGTGCCACTTTTGCAGCAGTAATCAATTATACATGCAGTCTTTGTAGACTGCCATCAAAACGGCCAATAATTGCACGTACATTGCTTCATTTGTTAATGTTTTTTCCATTAGAAATATTGCACTCTTTACTAAGTCTTTTAAGGTCAAGACTCTAGACTAGAGCTAAACAACGCCCCCTGTGGAGTGGGGAGTGGTTACTAATTCAAATTTCCTCATGAGAATGGCTTCTCTTCATTTCTCATGTTACGCTTTGAGGCTCTCAGGTGTCATTCACACATGATTTGTATTGTTTTTTGTCTATTTATGGGATTTTTTCCTTCATGTATTTTTTACAATGTCTAAGACATTGATTTTGATATTTATCTTTTGGATTTCTGGAACCAGTGTTGGTAAGCTTGAATGTTTTTATGCCTTATCTGTGAATTACCCTGTTTAGAACATGTTGTGAAGGAACATATTATATCTGTACAAATTAGATTTTGCTTGATCTAAGTCAAGTTAAAATAACGTATGTTTTTATTAAAGCAGAAACAGCTGCACCCTATAAAGATGTAAGGTAGGAAGATGAAAGGATAGTTTAACAGGTGGATTATAACTATTGTAAAATATTTATTTACTTTCTTGGATTTCATAACTCATTAAAAAGACAGCCATGAAAAAAATGAGTGCCTCAGGCTGCAAGAAGTTAAAAATCAATACGTCTATTCACATAATGAATAGCACAATGCAAAAAATATTCACAGCTTGTCACTTTTCTTTATTCCAGATGTATTTAAATTAATTGATTTCCTTAAAATTCTAGACATCAACATCCTATTATGACAACTTGGAAAAATGTTTCTGACTGTTTTTGCAAATGTATTAAAAATAGAAAACCAAGAAATCACATTTACATAGGAATAAAAGAATTCACAACCTTTGGTTGTCAATCAATCAAATCAATCAATCAAATTTTATTTGTATAGCACATTTCAGCAGCAAGGCATTTCAAAGTGCTTTACATCATATCAAACACAGAAACACAATGCAACATAGAATCAACAATCAAAACACGACATTAAGTCAAGTTACATTTCAAATACAATTCTAAACAGGTGGGTTTTTAGTCGAGTTTGCGTCCATAGAAGGTTTACCTGTTACACTCCTACTGTGTTATATGGAACAAAATACCTATTGCTATTTTTATTCCCACTCACGCTCACAATCACACAGTTTAAAACGATGTAAACAGCCTTTCAACAGGCTTCCGGCACAAGGCTCCGTACGCCTCTTTCACGGAATTTCGAGCAGGGACTCCATCGTCCCTCACGGATTTTTGTGCAATTCTATGGTACCTGTTAGTGTCTAGAATTTACAGGGTTTCCGTTACGTGCAATGACCCTCAGTCACTCGCAGTTTTTCTTCCGACAAGAGGCTCCGTACACCTCTTTCACGGAATTTCGAGCAGGGACTCCATCGTCCCTCACGGATTTTTGTGCAATTCTATGGTACCTGTTAGTGTCTAGAATTTACAGGGTTTCCGTTACGTGCAATGACCCTCAGTCACTCGCAGTTTTTCTTCCGACAAGAGGCTCCGTACACCTCTTTCACTGAAAAATCAGCTGGACTAATTGTCCAGCTTAATTTTGGGAGATCAGTGATCAGCCGATGCTTATATGTGAAGCTGATACTATCCACCGATCTTATTTACCTCAACGAAGGTCTAAAAATCAACCACTGTCCTCTTCCAGCCCACCCGGTCATGTCCTCACATTTGTGGTTAACAACAGTCGACCCACTGTTGCCAAGTCATTGACTTTCTTGTTATATTTAGCAACAACAGAGGAAACAAAATTAGTATTGGTCAAAAACTGAATCGACTGGTCAAGCTTTTTAAAGATTGGTAATCGGAGATCTGCTAAAAAACTGTAATTTATGCACCCCTCGTTAATACTTTGTGGATCCACCTACGGCAGAAATTCCAGCCTCAATTCTTTTTTATTTTAATGCCTCAAGCTTAGCACACCTGTCTTTAGGCAGTGCTCATTCGGACCTTAGTGGCAAATTACATTTTCGGCATCCTTCCCCAAATTTGTACCTCTAGAAAGGCACACACAAATCAAGCCATTTGCACTGTAGAAACCACTAAAGGTGGAAACAAATCAATTCTGAGCTTTATCAACAAAGTGTTAAGCAAATGCTCTGAACACTGATGTAAACGTTATTTTTGTGGTTTTCTAATTTTAATAGATTTGCAAAATCCATCCATCCATTTTCTAACACCCTTATCCCTAGTGGATTTGGGAGGGATGGTGGTATTTGTTGAATACAACACACGCAAACACAAAATGCAGTTTCTAAATGAAGGTATTTCTTATTAAGAGAAACAAAAAATCCAAACCTATATGGCCTTTTGTATAAAGTGATTAGTACCCTCGGATAAAAAAAAAAACTTAACTGTGGATTTATCACAGCCTAGTTCACTTTCTCTTTATCACTTTCCAGTTCTCCCTGGTTCTGCCTCTTTCATGTCTCATTCTAAGGGCGTAGTCTACCCTGAGTTATTTCTCTAGATTATTTACCATAGGTTACTGGAGGACAAACTGATCACTTTTCTTAACTTTCCTCCTTCATTACTCTGCGATTTGTGTTATTTGATGTTATTTAAACTGTCAAGTTTACAGTTTGTCAGTTTATTTTTCTTTCCTTAGAAGCTACATCTGGTTTGGTATTCTGCTTGGCTGTGATGCCTTCCTGCAGGGGAGCATCGACTGAAATAATTGTGTCAACAGTTAACAGCCATGACAGCATTAGTAATATTGGCTAATATTGTTAATGTCAACACTCCCAGGCCAGGCCAAAAAGAAAAACATAGTTGAACTGAACACTCCCCTCTTGTGTCTTCTTGAAATGGTTTGTTCCTATGGTGTTTTTAGCAGCAGTCAGTACAAGACAATGACAACTGTGATCATCACTATGCAGCCAAGAAAAATATTGACATTAGGTTTTCAAAAAAGAGGGAGAGAGGGAGAAAGAGAGAAAAGAAGGCATACAAAAGAATTGTGTCAATTGGTAATCCAGTTTTTCTCTCAAGAGAGGTGGGTAGACTATGAGAATATCAACTATTTACCATAATTAGCTTAGCTACACACTACTATCTGCCTCCATTTCACCAGCATTTAATCAATGGAGGAACATATTCACCAAACTATTCATATATTTAACTTGTTCCTGTACCTCTTACAACACTTAGCAAGAGATGAATTGATCAACAACAGCTTTAACCCCCCACACCAGCCTAAACTCCTACCTATTCCAGTGAAAAAGGTGAGCAACATTAACAAGCTAGTTAGTATCATTCCAGGGAACGTATGTGGATTTAACCCGTCTTTTCGCTCTTATTAAAACTACCCAACAAAAACAATGTATTTATTACTGACAAAAAAAAATCAAACAATCTTTATAAAATGATCATAGAAACCGTCTGGACTGGAGGCTGGACAGTTTGAACAGTGAGTATCTTACCTTAACTTGCATTTAAGTTACAGATATTAGCTGCCACTTTCCCTCATGACCTGCCCCTTTTCTACTCCTAAGTGAAATTAACAAAATGATACTACATAGCATATTATAGACTGTTATTTGTGGGGAGATACCTTACAGTAAGGTAAAACTAAAATAATAAACTTATTTGCATGCACAGATATTGTGCTACTTTCAATATTGGAACAAAGAAAGTAAGGGAATTGCAAGCCTTTAACTTTAAGTAACGCTTTTGATGAGTAATATTGACTCATGAAATACTTAGCAAACTGTACAGAGGTGGCCGAATTAAATTTTTGTTCATTGGGCCCAACATTCCAGGCGGTACCCTTGGCAAAACACATATTTCCTCTTCGTGAAATAGTAAGAATATGAGACTAAGGAGAACCTCTTGCATTTAATGGAAGAGGTTAATAAATATAATAAATAATAAAAATAATATATAGCCATCAATATAAATGTTAAACTTTAACATGGTTCACAATACAGTATGAGTTCACTGCCATTACTAATTATAGATTAACTTTCAAAAAATTCCTACTTGAAATAAAATATGTCATTGTAAGCAACTGAAGGCAAAACAGAGTTAGTATCTTGAATTAATAACTAATAGATAGCTCATAATTCAGCAGGCATGTTGTGGTAAATAGAGCTGCCAGCTCCCTTTAATAGTTTGAAATTTGTTAGAGGCAATGCTTGAATATACAATATAAATACCAATTTTAAAAAAAAGGGCTTTATATGATGCAAAGGTTAAATTATGTTCGACAATCTGCTACAGCTGGAAGCAGTACACCTGGCATCACAACAACACCAACAGGAACTACAACCACAACCAAAGCAGCTCCAACATCCAACACTCCAGCTCCAACCACAACCACAGCAGCTCCAACAACAACCACAGCAGCTCCCACTACAACCACTGCAGCTCCAACTACAACCACAGCGGCTCCTACCACAACCACTGCAGCTCCAACGACAACCACTGCAGCTCCAACTACAACCACTGCAGCTCCAACTACAACCACAGCGGCTCCTACCACAACCACTGCAGCTCCAACGACAACCACTGCAGCTCCAACGACAACCACTGCCTTTCCAACAACAACCACTGAATCTCCAACTACAACCACGGCAGCTCCAACCACAACCACAGGAGTTCCAACCACAACCACAGCAGCTCCAACTACAACCACAGCAGCTCCTACCACAACCACTGCAGCTCCAACCACAACCACAACAGCTCCAACCACAAACACAGGAGTTCCAACCACAACCACAGATGCTCCAACTACTACCACAGCAGCTCCAACCACTACCACAGGAGTTACAACCACAACCACTGCAGCTCCAACTACAACCACAGCAGCTCCCACCACAACCACTGAAGCTCCAACCACAACGGCTCCAACCACAACCACAGAAGCTCCAACTACAACCACAGTAGCTCCAGCTACAACAACGGAATCTCCAACCACAACCACAGCACCTCCAACCACAACCACTGCAAATCCAACCACAACCACAGCGGCTCCAACCACAACAGATCCAACCACAACAACAGCACCTCCCACTACTACCACAGCAGCTCCAACCACTACCACAGGAGTTACAACCACAACCACAGCAGCTCCAACTACAACCACACCGGCACCAACAACAACCACAGAAACACCAACCACAACCACAGCAGCTCCAACAACCACGGCAGCTCCTACCACAACCACTGCAGCTTCAACCACAACTACAGTGGCTCCAACCACAACCACAGCGGCTCCAACAACCACAGCAGCTCCAACTACAACCACAGCAGCTCCAACCACAACCACAGGAGTTCCAACCACAACCACAGAAGCTCCAACTACAACCACTGAAGCTCCAACCACAACCACAGCAGCTCCAACAACAACCACAGCAGCTCCCACTACAACCACTGCAGCTCCAACTACAACCACAGCGGCTCCTACCACAACCACTGCAGCTCCAACGACAACCACTGCAGCTCCAACTACAACCACTGCAGCTCCAACTACAACCACAGCGGCTCCTACCACAACCACTGCAGCTCCAACGACAACCACTGCAGCTCCAACGACAACCACTGCAGCTCCAACTACAACCACTGCCTTTCCAACAACAACCACTGAATCTCCAACTACAACCACGGCAGCTCCAACCACAACCACAGGAGTTCCAACCACAACCACAGCAGCTCCAACTACAACCACAGCAGCTCCTACCACAACCACTGCAGCTCCAACCACAACCACAACAGCTCCAACCACAAACACAGGAGTTCCAACCACAACCACAGATGCTCCAACTACTACCACAGCAGCTCCAACCACTACCACAGGAGTTACAACCACAACCACTGCAGCTCCAACTACAACCACAGCAGCTCCCACCACAACCACTGAAGCTCCAACCACAACGGCTCCAACCACAACCACAGAAGCTCCAACTACAACCACAGTAGCTCCAGCTACAACAACAGAATCTCCAACCACAACCACAGCACCTCCAACCACAACCACTGCAAATCCAACCACAACCACAGCGGCTCCAACCACAACAGATCCAACCACAACAACAGCACCTCCCACTACTACCACAGCAGCTCCAACCACTACCACAGGAGTTACAACCACAACCACAGCAGCTCCAACTACAACCACACCGGCACCAACAACAACCACAGAAGCACCAACCACAACCACAGCAGCTCCAACAACCACGGCAGCTCCTACCACAACCACTGCAGCTTCAACCACAACTACAGTGGCTCCAACCACAACCACAGCGGCTTCAACAACCACAGCAGCTCCAACTACAACCACAGCAGCTCCAACCACAACCACAGGAGTTCCAACCACAACCACAGAAGCTCCAACTACAACCACTGAAGCTCCAACCACAACGACTGCAACTCCAACCACAACCACAGCAGCTCCAACTACAACCACTGCCTTTCCAACAACAACCACTGAATCTCCAACTACAACCACGGCAGCTCCAACCACAACCACAGGAGTTCCAACCACAACCACTGCAGCTCCAACTACAACCACTGAATCTCCAACAACAACCACAGCACCTCCAACCACAACCACTGCAAATCCAACCACAACCAAAGCGGCTCCAACAACCACAGCAGCTCCAACTACAACCACAGGAGCTCCAACCACAACCACAGGAGTTCCAACCACAACCACAGAAGCTCCAACTACAACCACAGCTGCACCAACCACAACCACTGCAGCTCCAACTACAACCACAGCAGCTCCAACAACAACCACAGCAGCTCCCACTACTTCCACAGCAGTTCCAACAACCACAGCAGCTCAAACTACAACCACAGCGGCACCAACTACGACCACAGAAGCTCCTACCACAACCACTGCAGCTCCAACTGCAACCACAGGAGTTCCAACCACAACCACTGCAGCTCCAACGACAACCACTGCAGCTCCAACTTCAACCACTGCCTTTCCAACAACAACCACTGAATCTCCAACTACAACCACTGCAGCTCCAACCAAGAGTACAGCGGCTCCAACTACAACCACTGCGGCTCCAACTACAACAACAGCAGCTCCAACTACAACCACTGAAGCTCCAACCACAACGACTGCAACTCCAACCACAACCACTAAAGCTCCAACTACAACCACTGCCTTTCCAACAACAACCACTGAATCTCCAACTACAACCACTGCAGCTCCAACCACAACTACAGCGGCTCCAACTACAACCACTGCGGCTCCAACTACAACCACTGAATCTCCAAAAACAACCACAGCACCTCCAACCACAACCACTGCAAATCCAACCACAACCACAGCAGCTCCAACAACCACAGCAGCTCCAACTACAACCACAGCAGCTCCAACCACAAATACAGGAGTTCCAACCACAACCACAGAAGCTCCAACTACAACCACAGCTGCACCAACCACAACCACTGCAGCTCCAACTACAACCACGGCAGCTCCAACAACAACCACAGCAGCTCCCACTACTTCCACAGCAGTTCCAACAACCACAGCAGCTCAAACTACAACCACAGGAGCTCCAACCACAACCACAGGAGTTCCAACCACAACCACAGAAGCTCCAACTACAACCACACCTGCACCAACCACAACCACTGCAGCTCCAACTACAACCACGGCAGCTCCAACAACAACCACAGCAGCTCCCACTACTTCCACAGCAGTTCCAACAACCACAGCAGCTCAAACTACAACCACAGCGGCACCAACAACAACCACTGAATCTCCAACTACAACCACTGCAGCTCCAACTACAACCACTGAATCTCCAACCACAACCACAGCACCTCCAACCACAACCACTGCAAATCCAACCACAACCACAGCGGCTCCAACAACCACAGCAGCTCCAACTACAACCACAGCAGCTCCAACCACAACCACAGGAGTTCCAACCACAATCACAGAAGCTCCAACTACAACCACAGCTGCACCAACCACAACCACTGCAGCCCCAACTACAACCACAGCAGCTCCAACAACAACCACAGCAGCTCCCACTACTTCCACAGCAGTTCCAACAACCACAGCAGCTCCAACTACAACCACAGCGGCACCAACTACAACCACAGAAGCTCCTACCACAACCACTGCAGCTCCAACCACAACTACAGCAGCTCCAACTACAACCACTACAGCTCCAACTACAACCACTGAATCTCCAACCACAACCACAGCACGTCCAACCACAACCACTGCAAATCCAACCACAACCACAGCGGCTCCAACAACCACAGCAGCTCCAACTACAACCACAGCAGCTCCAACCACAACCACAGGAGTTCCAACCACAACCACAGAAGCTCCAACTACAATCACAGCTGCACCAACCACAACCACTGCAGCTCCAACTACAACCACAGCAGCTCCAACAACAACCACAGCAGCTCCCACTACTTCCACAGCAGTTCCAACAACCACAGCAGCTCAAACTACAACCACAGCAGCACCAACTACAACCACAGAAGCTCCTACCACAACCACTGCAACTCCAACTACAACCACAGCGGCACCTACCACAACCACTGAATCTCCAACTACAACCACGGCAGCTCCAACCACAACCACAGGAGTTCCAACCACAACCACAGAAGCTCCAACTACAACAACAGCAGCTCCAACCACAACCACTGCAAATCCAACCACAACCACAGCGGCTCCAACAACCACAGCAGCTCCAACTACAACCACAGCAGCTCCAACCACAACCACAGGAGTTCCAACCACAACCACAGAAGCTCCAACTACAACCACAGCTGCACCAACAACAACCACTGGGGCCCCAACTACAACCACAGCAGCTCCAACAACAACCACAGCAGCTCCCACTACTTCCACAGCAGTTCCAACAACCACAGCAGCTCCAACTACAACCACAGCGGCACCAACTACAACCACAGAAGCTCCTACCACAACCACTGCAGCTCCAACCACAACTACAGCGGCTCCAACTACAACCACTACAGCTCCAACTACAACCACTGAATCTCCAACCACAACCACAGCACGTCCAACCACAACCACTGCAAATCCAACCACAACCACAGCGGCTCCAACAACCACAGAAGCTCCAACTACAACCACAGCTGCACCAACCACAACCACTGCAGCTCCAAATACAACCACAGCAGCTCCAACAACAACCACAGCAGCTCCCACTACTTCCACAGCAGTTCCAACAACCACAGCAGCTCAAACTACAACCACTGCAGCTCCAACTACAACCACTGAATCTCCAACCACAACCACAGCACCTCCAACCACAACCACTGCAAATCCAACCACAACCACAGCGGCTCCAACAACCACAGCTGCACCAACCACAACCACTGCAGCTCCAACAACAACCACAGCAGCTCCCACTACTTCCACAGCTGTTCCAACAACAACCACAGCGGCACCAACTACAACCACAGAAGCTCCTACCACAACCACTGCAGCTCCAACTACAACCACAGCGGCACCTACCACAACCACTGCAGCTCCAACGACAACCACTGCAGCTCCAACTTCAACCACTGCCTTACCAACAACAACCACTGAATCTCCAACTACAACCACGGCAGCTCCAACCACAACCACAGGAGTTCCAACCACAACCACAGAAGCTCCAACTACAACAACAGCAGCTCCAACTACAACCACTGAAGCTCCAACCACAACGACTGCAGCTCCAACCACAACCACTGCAGCTCCAACGACAACCACTGCAGCTCCAACTACAACCACTGCCTTTCCAACAACAACCACTGAATCTCCAACTACAACCAATGCAGCTCCAACTACAACCACTGAATCTCCAACCACAACCACAGCACCTCCAACCACAACCACTGCAAATCCAACCACAACCACAGCGGCTCCAACAACCACAGCAGCTCCAACTACAACCACAGCAGCTCCAACAACAACCACAGCAGCTCCCACTACTTCCACAGCAGTTCCAACAACCACAGCAGCTCCAACTACAACCACAGAAGCTCCTTCCACAACGACTGCAACTCCAACCACAACCACTGCAGCTCCAACGACAACCACAGCGGCTACAACAACCACAGCTGCACCAACCACAACCACAGCAGCTCCCACTACTTCCACAGCAGTTCCAACAACCACAGCAGCTCAAACTACAACCACAGCAGCACCAACTACAACCACAGAAGCTCCTACCACAACCACTGCAGCTCCAACTACAACCACAGGAGTTCCAACCACAACCACTGCAGCTCCAACGACAACCACTGCAGCTCCAACTTCAACCACTGCCTTTCCAACAACAACCACTGAATCTCCAACTACAACCACGGCAGCTCCAACTACAACCACTGAATCTCCAACCACAACCAAGGCAGCTCCAAGCACAACCACAGGAGTTCCAACCACAACTACAGAAGCTCCAACCACAACGACTGCAACTCCAACCACAACCACTGCAGCTCCAACGACAACCACTACAGCTCCAACTACAACCACTGCCTTTCCAACAACAACCACTGAATCTCCAACTACAACCACTGCAGCTCCAACCACAACTACAGCGGCTCCAACTACAACCACTGCAGCTCCAACTACAACCACTGAATCTCCAACAACAACCACAGCACCTCCAACCACAACCACTGCAAATCCAACCACAACCACAGCGGCTCCAACAACCACAGCAGCTCCAACTACAACCACAGCAGCTCCAACCACAACCACAGGAGTTCCAACCACAACCACAGAAGCTCCAACTACAACCACAGCTGCACCAACCACAACCACTGCAGCCCCAACTACAACCACAGCAGCTCCAACAACAACCACAGCAGCTCCCACTACTTCCACAGCAGTTCCAACAACCACAGCAGCTCCAACTACAACCACAGCGGCACCAACTACAACCACAGAAGCTCCTACCACAACCACTGCAGCTCCAACCACAACTACAGCAGCTCCAACTACAACCACTACAGCTCCAACTACAACCACTGCCTTTCCAACCACAACCACTGAATCTCCAACTACAACCACGGCAGCTCCAACTACAACCACTGAATCTCCAACCACAACCAAGGCAGCTCCAAGCACAACCACAGGAGTTCCAACCACAACTACAGAAGCTCCAACTACAACAACAGCAGCTCCAACTACAACCACTGAAGCTCCAACCACAACGACTGCAACTCCAACCACAACCACTGCAGCTCCAACGACAACCACTACAGCTCCAACTACAACCACTGCCTTTCCAACAACAACCACTGAATCTCCAACTACAACCACTGCAGCTCCAACGCTAACCACTGCAGCTCCAACTTCAACCACTGCCTTTCCCACAACAACCACTGAATCTCCAACTACAACCACGGCAGCTCCAACCACAACCACAGGAGTTCCAACCACAACCACAGAAGCTCCAACTACAACCACTGCCTTTCCAACAACAACCACTGAATCTCCAACTACAACCAATGCAGCTCCAACTACAACCACTGAATCTCCAACCACAACCACAGCACCTCCAACCACAACCACTGCAAATCCAACCACAACCACAGCGGCTCCAACAACCACAGCAGCTCCAACTACAACCACAGCAGCTCCAACAACAACCACAGCAGCTCCCACTACTTCCACAGCAGTTCCAACAACCACAGCAGCTCCAACTACAACCACAGAAGCTCCTACCACAACGACTGCAACTCCAACCACAACCACTGCAGCTCCAACGACAACCACAGCGGCTACAACAACCACAGCTGCACCAACCACAACCACAGCAGCTCCCACTACTTCCACTGCAGCTCCAACAACCACAGCAGCTCAAACTACAACCACAGCAGCACCAACTACAACCACAGAAGCTCCTACCACAACCACTGCAGCTCCAACTACAACCACAGGAGTTCCAACCACAACCACTGCAGCTCCAACGACAACCACTGCAGCTCCAACTTCAACCACTGCCTTTCCAACAACAACCACTGAATCTCCAACTACAACCACGGCAGCTCCAACTACAACCACTGAATCTCCAACCACAACCAAGGCAGCTCCAAGCACAACCACAGGAGTTCCAACCACAACTACAGAAGCTCCAACCACAACGACTGCAACTCCAACCACAACCACTGCAGCTCCAACGACAACCACTACAGCTCCAACTACAACCACTGCCTTTCCAACAACAACCACTGAATCTCCAACTACAACCACTGCAGCTCCAACCACAACTACAGCGGCTCCAACTACAACCACTGCAGCTCCAACTACAACCACTGAATCTCCAACAACAACCACAGCACCTCCAACCACAACCACTGCAAATCCAACCACAACCACAGCAGCTCGAACAACCACAGCAGCTCCAACTACAACCACAGCAGCTCCAACCACAACCACAGGAGTTCCAACCACAACCACAGAAGCTCCAACTACAACCACAGCTGCACCAACCACAACCACTGCAGCCCCAACTACAACCACAGCAGCTCCAACAACAATCACAGCAGCTCCCACTACTTCCACAGCAGTTCCAACAACCACAGCAGCTCCAACTACAACCACAGCGGCACCAACTACAACCACAGAAGCTCCTACCACAACCACTGCAGCTCCAACCACAACTACAGCAGCTCCAACTACAACCACTACAGCTCCAACTACAACCACTGAATCTCCAACCACAACCACTGAATCTCCAACTACAACCACGGCAGCTCCAACTACAACCACTGAATCTCCAACTACAACCACTGCAGCTCCAACGCTAACCACTGCAGCTCCAACTTCAACCACTGCCTTTCCCACAACAACCACTGAATCTCCAACTACAACCACGGCAGCTCCAACCACAACCACAGGAGTTCCAACCACAACCACAGAAGCTCCAACTACAACAACAGCATCTCCAACCACAACCACTGCAAATCCAACCACAACCACAGCGGCTCCAACAACCACAGCAGCTCCAACTACAACCACAGCAGCTCCAACCACAACCACAGGAGTTCCAACCACAACCACAGAAGCTCCAACTACAACCACAGCTGCACCAACCACAACCACTGCAGCCCCAACTACAACCACATCAGCTCCAACAACAACCACAGCAGCTCCCACTACTTCCACAGCAGTTCCAACAACCACAGCAGCTCCAACTACAACAACAGCGGCACCAACTACAACCACAGAAGCTCCTACCACAACCACTGCAGCTCCAACCACAACTACAGCGGCTCCAACTACAACCACTACAGCTCCAACTACAACCACTGAATCTCCAACCACAACCACAGCACGTCCAACCACAACCACTGCAAATCCAACCACAACCGCAGCGGCTCCAACAACCACAGAAGCTCCAGCTACAACCACAGCTGCACCAACCACAACCACTGCAGCTCCAACTACAACCACAGCAGCTCCAACAACAACCACAGCAGCTCCCACTACTTCCACAGCAGTTCCAACAACAACAGCAGCTCAAACTACAACCACAGCAGCTCCTACCACAACCACTGCAACTCCAACTACAACCACAGCGGCACCTACCACAACCACTGCAGCTCCAACGACAACCACTGCAGCTCCAACTTCAACCACTGCCTTTCCAACAACAACCACTGAATCTCCAACTACAACCACGGCAGCTCCGACCACAACCACAGGAGTTCCAACCACAACCACAGAAGCTCCAACTACAACAACAGCAGCTCCAACTACAACCACTGCAGCTCCAACCACAACTACAGCGGCTCCAACTACAACCACTGCAGCTCCAACTACAACCACTGAATCTCCAACCACAACCACAGCACCTCCAACCACAACCACTGCAAATCCAACCACAACCACAGCGGCTCCAACAACCACAGCTGCACCAACCACAACCACTGCAGCTCCAACAACAACCACAGCAGCTCCCACTACTTCCACAGCTGTTCCAACAACAACCACAGCGGCACCAACTACAACCACAGAAGCTCCTACCACAACCACTGCAGCTCCAACTACAACCACAGCGGCACCTACCACAACCACTGCAGCTCCAACGACAACCACTGCAGCTCCAACTTCAACCACTGCCTTACCAACAACAACCACTGAATCTCCAACTACAACCACGGCAGCTCCAACCACAACCACAGGAGTTCCAACCACAACCACAGAAGCTCCAACTACAACAACAGCAGCTCCAACTACAAGCACTGAAGCTCCAACCACAACGACTGCAGCTCCAACCACAACCACTGCAGCTCCAACGACAACCACTGCAGCTCCAACTACAACCACTGCCTTTCCAACAACAACCACTGAATCTCCAACTACAACCAATGCAGCTCCAACTACAACCACAGCTGCACGAACCACAACCACAGCAGCTCCCACTACTTCCACAGCAGTTCCAACAACCACAGCAGCTCAAACTACAACCACAGCGGCACCAACTACAACCACAGGAGTTCCAACCACAACCACTGCAGCTCCAACGACAACCACTGCAGCTCCAACTTCAACCACTGCCTTTCCAACAACAACCACTGAATCTCCAACTACAACCACGGCAGCTCCAACTACAACCACTGAATCTCCAACCACAACCAAGGCAGCTCCAAGCACAACCACAGGAGTTCCAACCACAAATACAGAAGCTCCAACTACAACAACAGCAGCTCCAACTACAACCACTGAAGCTCCAACCACAACGACTGCAACTCCAACCACAACCACTGCAGCTCCAACGACAACCACTACAGCTCCAACTACAACCACTGCCTTTCCAACAACAACCACTGAATCTCCAACTACAACCACTGCAGCTCCAACCACAACTACAGCAGCTCCAACTACAACCACTGCAGCTCCAACTACCACCACTGAATCTCCAACAACAACCACAGCACCTTCAACCACAACCACTGCAAATCCAACCACAACCACAGCGGCTCCAACAACCACAGCAGCTCCAACTACAACCACAGCAGCTCCAACCACAACCACAGGAGTTCCAACCACAACCACAGAAGCTCCAACTACAACCACAGCTGCACCAACCACAGCCACTGCAGCCCCAACTACAACCACAGCAGCTCCAACAACAACCACAGCAGCTCCCACTACTTCCACAGCAGTTCCAACAACCACAGCAGCTCCAACTACAACCACAGAAGCTCCTACCACAACCACTGCAGCTCCAACCACAACCACAGCGGCTCCAACAACCACAGCAGCTCCAACTGCAACCACAGCAGCTCCAACCACAACCACAGGAGTTCCAACCACAACCACAGAAGCTCCAACTACAACCACAGCTGCACCAACCACAACCACTGCAGCTCCAACTACAACCACAACAGCTCCAACAACAACCACAGCAGCTCCAACAACAACCACAGCAGCTCACACTACTTCCACAGCAGTTCCAACAACCACAGCAGCTCAATCTACAACCACAGCAGCACCAACTACAACCACAGAAGCTCCTACCACAACCACTGCAACTCCAACTACAACCACAGGAGTTCCAACCACAACCACAGAAGCTCCAACTACAACCACAGCTGCACCAACCACAGCCACTGCAGCCCCAACTACAACCACAGCAGCTCCAACAACAACCACAGCAGCTCCCACTACTTCCACAGCAGTTCCAACAACCACAGCAGCTCCAACTACAACCACAGAAGCTCCTACCACAACCACTGCAGCTCCAACCACAACTACAGCGGCTCCAACCACAACCACAGCACGTCCAACCACAACCACTGCAAATCCAACCACAACGGCTCCAACAACCACAGCAGCTCCAACTATAACCACAGCAGCTCCAACCACAACCACAGGAGTTCCAACCACAACCACAGAAGCTCCAACTACAACCACAGCTGCACCAACCACAACCACTGCAGCTCCAACTACAACCACAGCAGCTCCAACAACAACCACAGCAGCTCCAACAACAACCACAGCAGCTCACACTACTTCCACAGCAGTTCCAACAACCACAGCAGCTCAATCTACAACCACAGCAGCACCAACTACAACCACAGAAGCTCCAACTACAACAACAGCAGCTCCAACTACAACCACTGCAGCTCCAACCACAACTACAGCGGCTCCAACTACAACCACTGCAGCTCCAACTACAACCACTGAATCTCCAACCACAACCACAGCACCTCCAACCACAACCACTGCAAATCCAACCACAACCACAGCGGCTCCAACAACCACAGCTGCACCAACCACAACCACTGCAGCTCCAACAACAACCACAGCAGCTCCCACTACTTCCACAGCTGTTCCAACAACAACCACAGCGGCACCAACTACAACCACAGAAGCTCCTACCACAACCACTGCAGCTCCAACTACAACCACAGCGGCACCTACCACAACCACTGCAGCTCCAACGACAACCACTGCAGCTCCAACTTCAACCACTGCCTTACCAACAACAACCACTGAATCTCCAACTACAACCACGGCAGCTCCAACCACAACCACAGGAGTTCCAACCACAACCACAGAAGCTCCAACTACAACAACAGCAGCTCCAACTACAAGCACTGAAGCTCCAACCACAACCACTGCAGCTCCAACCACAACCACTGCAGCTCCAACGACAACCACTGCAGCTCCAACTACAACCACTGCCTTTCCAACAACAACCACTGAATCTCCAACTACAACCAATGCAGCTCCAACTACAACCACAGCTGCACCAACCACAACCACAGCAGCTCCCACTACTTCCACAGCAGTTCCAACAACCACAGCAGCTCAAACTACAACCACAGCGGCACCAACTACAACCACAGAAGCTCCTACCACAACCACTGCAGCTCCAACTACAACCACAGGAGTTCCAACCACAACCACTGCAGCTCCAACGACAACCACTGCAGCTCCAACTTCAACCACTGCCTTTCCAACAACAACCACTGAATCTCCAACTACAACCACGGCAGCTCCAACTACAACCACTGAATCTCCAACCACAACCAAGGCAGCTCCAAGCACAACCACAGGAGTTCCAACCACAAATACAGAAGCTCCAACTACAACAACAGCAGCTCCAACTACAACCACTGAAGCTCCAACCACAACGACTGCAACTCCAACCACAACCACTGCAGCTCCAACGACAACCACTACAGCTCCAACTACAACCACTGCCTTTCCAACAACAACCACTGAATCTCCAACTACAACCACTGCAGCTCCAACCACAACTACAGCGGCTCCAACTACAACCACTGCAGCTCCAACTACCACCACTGAATCTCCAACAACAACCACAGCACCTTCAACCACAACCACTGCAAATCCAACCACAACCACAGCGGCTCCAACAACCACAGCAGCTCCAACTACAACCACAGCAGCTCCAACCACAACCACAGGAGTTCCAACCACAACCACAGAAGCTCCAACTACAACCACAGCTGCACCAACCACAGCCACTGCAGCCCCAACTACAACCACAGCAGCTCCAACAACAACCACAGCAGCTCCCACTACTTCCACAGCAGTTCCAACAACCACAGCAGCTCCAACTACAACCACAGAAGCTCCTACCACAACCACTGCAGCTCCAACCACAACCACAGCGGCTCCAACAACCACAGCAGCTCCAACTACAACCACAGCAGCTCCAACCACAACCACAGGAGTTCCAACCACAACCACAGAAGCTCCAACTACAACCACAGCTGCACCAACCACAACCACTGCAGCTCCAACTACAACCACAGCAGCTCCAACAACAACCACAGCAGCTCCAACAACAACCACAGCAGCTCACACTACTTCCACAGCAGTTCCAACAACCACAGCAGCTCAATCTACAACCACAGCAGCACCAACTACAACCACAGAAGCTCCAACTACAACAACAGCAGCTCCAACTACAACCACTGCAGCTCCAACCACAACTACAGCGGCTCCAACTACAACCACTGCAGCTCCAACTACAACCACTGAATCTCCAACCACAACCACAGCACCTCCAACCACAACCACTGCAAATCCAACCACAACCACAGCGGCTCCAACAACCACAGCTGCACCAACCACAACCACTGCAGCTCCAACAACAACCACAGCAGCTCCCACTACTTCCACAGCTGTTCCAACAACAACCACAGCGGCACCAACTACAACCACAGAAGCTCCTACCACAACCACTGCAGCTCCAACTACAACCACAGCGGCACCTACCACAACCACTGCAGCTCCAACGACAACCACTGCAGCTCCAACTTCAACCACTGCCTTACCAACAACAACCACTGAATCTCCAACTACAACCACGGCAGCTCCAACCACAACCACAGGAGTTCCAACCACAACCACAGAAGCTCCAACTACAACAACAGCAGCTCCAACTACAAGCACTGAAGCTCCAACCACAACCACTGCAGCTCCAACCACAACCACTGCAGCTCCAACGACAACCACTGCAGCTCCAACTACAACCACTGCCTTTCCAACAACAACCACTGAATCTCCAACTACAACCAATGCAGCTCCAACTACAACCACAGCTGCACCAACCACAACCACAGCAGCTCCCACTACTTCCACAGCAGTTCCAACAACCACTGCAGCTCAAACTACAACCACAGCGGCACCAACTACAACCACAGAAGCTCCTACCACAACCACTGCAGCTCCAACTACAACCACAGGAGTTCCAACCACAACCACTGCAGCTCCAACGACAACCACTGCAGCTCCAACTTCAACCACTGCCTTTCCAACAACAACCACTGAATCTCCAACTACAACCACGGCAGCTCCAACTACAACCACTGAATCTCCAACCACAACCAAGGCAGCTCCAAGCACAACCACAGGAGTTCCAACCACAAATACAGAAGCTCCAACTACAACAACAGCAGCTCCAACTACAACCACTGAAGCTCCAACCACAACGACTGCAACTCCAACCACAACCACTGCAGCTCCAACGACAACCACTACAGCTCCAACTACAACCACTGCCTTTCCAACAACAACCACTGAATCTCCAACTACAACCACTGCAGCTCCAACCACAACTACAGCGGCTCCAACTACAACCACTGCAGCTCCAACTACCACCACTGAATCTCCAACAACAACCACAGCACCTTCAACCACAACCACTGCAAATCCAACCACAACCACAGCGGCTCCAACAACCACAGCAGCTCCAACTACAACCACAGCAGCTCCAACCACAACCACAGGAGTTCCAACCACAACCACAGAAGCTCCAACTACAACCACAGCTGCACCAACCACAGCCACTGCAGCCCCAACTACAACCACAGCAGCTCCAACAACAACCACAGCAGCTCCCACTACTTCCACAGCAGTTCCAACAACCACAGCAGCTCCAACTACAACCACAGAAGCTCCTACCACAACCACTGCAGCTAGAACCACAACCACAGCGGCTCCAACAACCACAGCAGCTCCAACTACAACCACAGCAGCTCCAACCACAACCACAGGAGTTCCAACCACAACCACAGAAGCTCCAACTACAACCACAGCTGCACCAACCACAACCACTGCAGCTCCAACTACAACCACAGCAGCTCCAACAACAACCACAGCAGCTCCAACAACAACCACAGCAGCTCACACTACTTCCACAGCAGTTCCAACAACCACAGCAGCTCAATCTACAACCACAGCAGCACCAACTACAACCACAGAAGCTCCTACCACAACCACTGCAACTCCAACTACAACCACAGCGGCACCTACCACAACCACTGCAGCTCCAACGACACCCACTGTAGCTCCAACTTCAACCACTGCCTTTCCAACAACAACCACTGAATCTCCAACTACAACCGAGGCAGCTCCAACCACAACCACAGGAGTTCCAACCACAACTACAGAAGCTCCAACTACAACAACAGCAGCTCCAACTACAACCACTGAAGCTCCAACCACAACGACTGCAACTCCAACCACAACCACTGCAGCTCCAACGACAACCACTACAGCTCCAACTACAACCACTGCCTTTCCAACAACAACCACTGAATCTCCAACTACAACCACTGCAGCTCCATCCACAACTACAGCGTCACCAACTACAACCACTGCAGCTCCAACTACAACCACTGAATCTCCAACAACAACCACAGAACCTCCAACCACAACCACTGCAAATCCAACCACAACCACAGCGGCTCCAACTACAACCACTGAATCTCCAACAACAACCACAGAACCTCCAACCACAACCACTGCAAATCCAACCACAACCAAAGCGGCTCCAACAACCACAGCAGCTCCAACTACAACCACAGCAGCTCCAACCACAACCACAGGAGTTCCAACCACAACCACAGAAGCTCCAACTACAACCACAGCTGCACCAACCACAACCACTGCAGCTCCAACTACAACCACGGCAGCTCCAACAACAACCACAGCAGCTCCCACTACTTCCAAAGCAGTTCCAACAACCACAGCAGCTCAAACTACAACCACTGCAAATACAACCACAACCACAGCGGCTCCAACAACCACAGCAGCTCCAACTACAACCACAGCAGCTCCAACCACAACCACAGGAGTTCCAACCACAACCACAGAAGCTCCAACTACAACCACAGCTGCACCAACCACAACCACTGCAGCCCCAACAACAACCACAGCAGCTCCCACTACTTCCACAGCAGTTCCAACAACCACTGCAGCTCCAACAACAACCACAGCAGCTCCCACTACTTCCACAGCTGTTCCAACAACAACCACAGCGGCACCAACTACAACCACAGAAGCTCCTACCACAACCACTGCAGCTCCAACTACAACCACAGCGGCACCTACCACAACCACTGCAGCTCCAACGACAACCACTGCAGCTCCAACTTCAACCACTGCCTTACCAACAACAACCACTGAATCTCCAACTACAACCACGGCAGCTCCAACCACAACCACAGGAGTTCCAACCACAACCACAGAAGCTCCAACTACAACAACAGCAGCTCCAACTACAAGCACTGAAGCTCCAACCACAACCACTGCAGCTCCAACCACAACCACTGCAGCTCCAACGACAACCACTGCAGCTCCAACTACAACCACTGCCTTTCCAACAACAACCACTGAATCTCCAACTACAACCAATGCAGCTCCAACTACAACCACAGCTGCACCAACCACAACCACAGCAGCTCCCACTACTTCCACAGCAGTTCCAACAACCACTGCAGCTCAAACTACAACCACAGCGGCACCAACTACAACCACAGAAGCTCCTACCACAACCACTGCAGCTCCAACTACAACCACAGGAGTTCCAACCACAACCACTGCAGCTCCAACGACAACCACTGCAGCTCCAACTTCAACCACTGCCTTTCCAACAACAACCACTGAATCTCCAACTACAACCACGGCAGCTCCAACTACAACCACTGAATCTCCAACCACAACCAAGGCAGCTCCAAGCACAACCACAGGAGTTCCAACCACAAATACAGAAGCTCCAACTACAACAACAGCAGCTCCAACTACAACCACTGAAGCTCCAACCACAACGACTGCAACTCCAACCACAACCACTGCAGCTCCAACGACAACCACTACAGCTCCAACTACAACCACTGCCTTTCCAACAACAACCACTGAATCTCCAACTACAACCACTGCAGCTCCAACCACAACTACAGCGGCTCCAACTACAACCACTGCAGCTCCAACTACCACCACTGAATCTCCAACAACAACCACAGCACCTTCAACCACAACCACTGCAAATCCAACCACAACCACAGCGGCTCCAACAACCACAGCAGCTCCAACTACAACCACAGCAGCTCCAACCACAACCACAGGAGTTCCAACCACAACCACAGAAGCTCCAACTACAACCACAGCTGCACCAACCACAGCCACTGCAGCCCCAACTACAACCACAGCAGCTCCAACAACAACCACAGCAGCTCCCACTACTTCCACAGCAGTTCCAACAACCACAGCAGCTCCAACTACAACCACAGAAGCTCCTACCACAACCACTGCAGCTAGAACCACAACCACAGCGGCTCCAACAACCACAGCAGCTCCAACCACAACCACAGGAGTTCCAACCACAACCACAGAAGCTCCAACTACAACCACAGCTGCACCAACCACAACCACTGCAGCTCCAACTACAACCACAGCAGCTCCAACAACAACCACAGCAGCTCCAACAACAACCACAGCAGCTCACACTACTTCCACAGCAGTTCCAACAACCACAGCAGCTCAATCTACAACCACAGCAGCACCAACTACAACCACAGAAGCTCCTACCACAACCACTGCAACTCCAACTACAACCACAGCGGCACCTACCACAACCACTGCAGCTCCAACGACACCCACTGTAGCTCCAACTTCAACCACTGCCTTTCCAACAACAACCACTGAATCTCCAACTACAACCGAGGCAGCTCCAACCACAACCACACGAGTTCCAACCACAACTACAGAAGCTCCAACTACAACAACAGCAGCTCCAACTACAACCACTGAAGCTCCAACCACAACGACTGCAACTCCAACCACAACCACTGCAGCTCCAACGACAACCACTACAGCTCCAACTACAACCACTGCCTTTCCAACAACAACCACTGAATCTCCAACTACAACCACTGCAGCTCCATCCACAACTACAGCGTCACCAACTACAACCACTGCAGCTCCAACTACAACCACTGAATCTCCAACAACAACCACAGAACCTCCAACCACAACCACTGCAAATCCAACCACAACCACAGCGGCTCCAACTACAACCACTGAATCTCCAACAACAACCACAGAACCTCCAACCACAACCACTGCAAATCCAACCACAACCAAAGCGGCTCCAACAACCACAGCAGCTCCAACTACAACCACAGCAGCTCCAACCACAACCACAGGAGTTCCAACCACAACCACAGAAGCTCCAACTACAACCACAGCTGCACCAACCACAACCACTGCAGCTCCAACTACAACCACGGCAGCTCCAACAACAACCACAGCAGCTCCCACTACTTCCAAAGCAGTTCCAACAACCACAGCAGCTCAAACTACAACCACTGCAAATACAACCACAACCACAGCGGCTCCAACAACCACAGCAGCTCCAACTACAACCACAGCAGCTCCAACCACAACCACAGGAGTTCCAACCACAACCACAGAAGCTCCAACTACAACCACAGCTGCACCAACCACAACCACTGCAGCCCCAACAACAACCACAGCAGCTCCCACTACTTCCACAGCAGTTCCAACAACCACAGCAGCTCAAACTACAACCACAGCGGCACCAACTACAACCACAGAAGCTCCTACCACAACCGCTGCAGCTCCAACTACAACCACAGGAGTTCCAACCACAACCACTGAATCTCCAACTACAACCACGGCAGCTCCAACTACAACCACTGAATCTCCAACCACAACCAAGGCAGCTCCAACCACAACCACAGGAGTTCCAACCACAACTACAGAAGCTCCAACTACAACAACAGCAGCTCCAACTACAACCACTGAAGCTCCAACCACAACGACTGCAACTCCAACCACAACCACTGCAGCTCCAACGACAACCACTACAGCTCCAACTACAACCACTGCCTTTCCAACAACAACCACTGAATCTCCAACTACAACCACTGCATCTCCAACCACAACTACAGCGGCTCCAACTACAACCACTGCAGCTCCAACTACAACCACTGAATCTCCAACAACAACCACAGCACCTCCAACCACAACCACTGCAAATCCAACCACAACCACAGCGGCTCCAACAACCACAGCACCTCCAACTACAACCACAGCAGCTCCAACCACAACCACAGGAGTTCCAACCACAACCACAGAAGCTCCAACTACAACCACAGCTGCACCAACCACAACCACTGCAGCTCCAACTACAACCACGGCAGCTCCAACAACAACCACAGCAGCTCCCACTACTTCCACAGCAGTTCCAACAACCACAGCAGCTCCAACTACAACCACAGCAGCTCCAACCACAACCACAGGAGTTCCAACCACAACCACAGAAGCTCCAACTACAACCACAGCTGCACCAACCACAACCACAGCAGCTCCAACTACAACAGCACCTCCATCAACAACCGCAGCGACTCCACCTACAACCACAGCAGCTCCAACAACAACGACTGCAATGCCAACCACAACCACAGCAGCTCCAACAACCACGGCAGCTCCAACCACTACCATAGAAGCTCCATCAACAACTGCAAATCCAACCACAACCACAGGAGTTCCAACCACCACCACAGTAGCTCCAAACACAACCACAGGAGTTCCAACCACAACCACATCCTCTCCAACAACAACCACATCCTCTGCAACTACACCCACAGCAGCTCCAACCATTACGACAGAAGCTCAAACTACAACCACAATAGCTCCATCAACAACCATAGCAGCTCCAACTACAACAGCACCTCCATCAACAACCGCAGCGACTCCACCTACAACCACAGCAGCTCCAACAACAACGACTGCAATGCCAACCACAACCACAGCAGCTCCAACAACCACGGCAGCTCCAACCACTACCATAGAAGCTCCATCAACAACTGCAAATCCAACCACAACCACAGGAGTTCCAACCACCACCACAGTAGCTCCAACCACAACCACAGGAGTTCCAACCACAACCACATCCTCTCCAACAACAACCACATCCTCTGCAACTACACCCACAGCAGCTCCAACCATTACGACAGAAGCTCAAACTACAACCACAATAGCTCCATCAACAACCATAGCAGCTCCAACTACAACAGCACCTCCATCAACAACCGCAGCGACTCCACCTACAACCACAGCAGCTTCAACTACAACCACAGCAGCTCCAACAACAACCACATCCTCTGCAACTACAACCACAGCAGCTCCAACCACAACCACATCCTCTCCAACAACAACCACATCCTCTGCAACTACAACCACAGCAGCTCCAACCACTACGACAGAAGCTCAAACTACAACCACAATAGCTCCATCAACAACCACAGCAGCTCCAACCACAACCACTGCAGCTCCAACCACAACCACATCCTCTGCAACTACCACCACAGCAGCTCCAACCACAACCACATCCTCTCCAACAACAACCACAGCAGCTCCAACCACAGCAGCTCCAACCACTACGACAGAAGCTCAAACTACAACCACAATAGCTCCATCAACAACCACAGGAGCTCCAACTACAACAGCACCTCCATCAACAACCGCAGCGACTCCACCTACAACCACAGCAGCTCCAACAACAACGACTGCAATGCCAACCACAACCACAGCAGCTCCAACAACCACGGCAGCTCCAACCACTACCACAGAAGCTCCATCAACAACTGCAAATCCAACCACAACCACAGGAGTTCCAACCACCACCACAGTAGCTCCAACCACAACCACAGGAGTTCCAACCACAACCACAGCAGCTCCAACAACAACGACTGCAACACCAACCACAACCACAGCAGCTCCAACCACAACCACTGCAGCTCCAACCACAACCACATCCTCTGCAACTACCACCACAGCAGCTCCAACCACAACCACATCCTCTCCAACAACAACCACATCCTCTGCAACTACAACCACAGCAGTTCCAACCACTACGACAGAAGCTCAAACTACAACCACAATAGCTCCATCAACAACCACAGCAGCTCCAACTACAACAGCACCTCCATCAACAACCGCAGCGACTCCACCTACAACCACAGCAGCTCCAACAACAACGACTGCAATGCCAACCACAACCACAGCAGCTCCAACAACCACGGCAGCTCCAACCACTACCATAGAAGCTCCATCAACAACTGCAAATCCAACCACAACCACAGGAGTTCCAACCACCACCACAGTAGCTCCAACCACAACCACAGGAGTTCCAACCACAACCACATCCTCTCCAACAACAACCACATCCTCTGCAACTACACCCACAGCAGCTCCAACCATTACGACAGAAGCTCAAACTACAACCACAATAGCTCCATCAACAACCATAGCAGCTCCAACTACAACAGCACCTCCATCAACAACCGCAGCGACTCCACCTACAACCACAGCAGCTCCAACAACAACGACTGCAATGCCAACCACAACCACAGCAGCTCCAACAACCACGGCAGCTCCAACCACTACCATAGAAGCTCCATCAACAACTGCAAATCCAACCACAACCACAGGAGTTCCAACCACCACCACAGTAGCTCCAACCACAACCACAGGAGTTCCAACCACAACCACATCCTCTCCAACAACAACCACATCCTCTGCAACTACACCCACAGCAGCTCCAACCATTACGACAGAAGCTCAAACTACAACCACAATAGCTCCATCAACAACCATAGCAGCTCCAACTACAACAGCACCTCCATCAACAACCGCAGCGACTCCACCTACAACCACAGCAGCTCCAACAACCACGGCAGCTCCAACCACTACCACAGAAGCTCCATCAACAACTGCAAATCCAACCACAACCACAGGAGTTCCAACCACCACCACAGTAGCTCCAACCACAACCACAGGAGTTCCAACCACAACCACAGCAGCTCCAACTACAACAGCACCTCCATCAACAACCGCAGCGACTCCACCTACAACCACAGCAGCTCCAACAACAACGACTGCAACGCCAACCACAACCACAGCAGCTCCAACAACCACGGCAGCTCCAACAACCACCACAGTAGCTCCAACCACAACCACAGGAGTTCCAACCACAACCACAGCAGCTCCAACTA
Source organism: Xiphophorus maculatus (assembly GCF_002775205.1). Lineage (NCBI taxonomy): Eukaryota > Metazoa > Chordata > Actinopteri > Cyprinodontiformes > Poeciliidae > Xiphophorus > Xiphophorus maculatus. Next base: position 4,912,718 of record NC_036452.1, on the reverse strand, counting down.
CAACAGCATCTCCATCAACAACCGCAGCGACTCCACCTACAACCACAGCAGCTCCAACAACAACGACTGCAATGCCAACCACAACCACAGCAGCTCCAACAACCACGGCAGCTCCAACCACTACCATAGAAGCTCCATCAACAACTGCAAATCCAACCACAGGAGTTCCAACCACCACCACAGTAGCTCCAACCACAACCACAGGAGTTCCAACCACAACCACAGCAGCTCCAACTACAACAGCACCTCCATCAACAACCGCAGCGACTCCACCTACAACCACAGCAGCTCCAACAACAACGACTGCAACGCCAACCACAACCACAGCAGCTCCAACAACCACGGCAGCTCCAACAACCACCACAGTAGCTCCAACCACAACCACAGGAGTTCCAACCACAACCACAGCAGCTCCAACTACAACATCACCTCCATCAACAACCACAGCTACTCCACCTACAACCACAGCAGCTCCAACAACAACGACTGCAATGCCAACCACAACCACAGCAGCTCCAACAACCACGGCAGCTCCAACCACTACCATAGAAGCTCCATCAACAACTGCAAATCCAACCACAGGAGTTCCAACCACCACCACAGTAGCTCCAACCACAACCACAGGAGTTCCAACCACAACCACATCCTCTCCAACAACAACCACATCCTCTGCAACTACACCCACAGCAGCTCCAACCATTACGACAGAAGCTCAAACTACAACCACAATAGCTCCATCAACAACCATAGCAGCTCCAACTACAACAGCACCTCCATCAACAACCGCAGTGACTCCACCTACAACCACAGCAGCTCCAACAACAACGACTGCAACGCCAACCACAACCACAGCAGCTCCAACAACCACGGCAGCTCCAACAACCACCACAGTAGCTCCAACCACAACCACAGGAGTTCCAACCACAACCACAGCAGCTCCAACTACAACAGCACCTCCATCAACAACCGCAGCGACTCCACCTACAACCACAGCAGCTCCAACAACAACGACTGCAATGCCAACCACAACCACAGCAGCTCCAACAACCACGGCAGCTCCAACAACCACCACAGTAGCTCCAACCACAACCACAGGAGTTCCAACCACAACCACAGCAGCTCGAACTACAACAGCACCTCCATCAACAACCGCAGCGACTCCACCTACAACCACAGCAGCTCCAACAACAACGACTGCAATGCCAACCACAACCACAGCAGCTCCAACAACCACGGCAGCTCCAACCACTACCACAGAAGCTCCATCAACAACTGCAAATCCAACCACAACCACAGGAGTTCCAACCACCACCACAGTAGCTCCAACCACAACCACAGGAGTTCCAACCACAACCACAGCAGCTCCAACTACAACAGCACCTCCATCAACAACCGCAGCGACTCCACCTACAACCACAGCAGCTCCAACAACGACTGCAACGCCAACCACAACCACAGCAGCTCCAACAACCACGGCAGCTCCAACAACCACCACAGTAGCTCCAACCACAACCACAGGAGTTCCAACCACAACCACAGCAGCTCCAACTACAACAGCACCTCCATCAACAACCGCAGCGACTCCACCTACAACCACAGCAGCTCCAACAACAACGACTGCAATGCCAACCACAACCACAGCAGCTCCAACAACCACGGCAGCTCCAACCACTACCATAGAAGCTCCATCAACAACTGCAAATCCAACCACAACCACAGGAGTTCCAACCACCACCACAGTAGCTCCAAACACAACCACAGGAGTTCCAACCACAACCACATCCTCTCCAACAACAACCACATCCTCTGCAACTACACCCACAGCAGCTCCAACCATTACGACAGAAGCTCAAACTACAACCACAATAGCTCCATCAACAACCATAGCAGCTCCAACTACAACAGCACCTCCATCAACAACCGCAGCGACTCCACCTACAACCACAGCAGCTCCAACAACAACGACTGCAATGCCAACCACAACCACAGCAGCTCCAACAACCACGGCAGCTCCAACCACTACCATAGAAGCTCCATCAACAACTGCAAATCCAACCACAACCACAGGAGTTCCAACCACCACCACAGTAGCTCCAACCACAACCACAGGAGTTCCAACCACAACCACATCCTCTCCAACAACAACCACATCCTCTGCAACTACACCCACAGCAGCTCCAACCATTACGACAGACGCTCAAACTACAACCACAATAGCTCCATCAACAACCATAGCAGCTCCAACTACAACAGCACCTCCATCAACAACCGCAGCGACTCCACCTACAACCACAGCAGCTCCAACAACCACGGCAGCTCCAACCACTACCACAGAAGCTCCATCAACAACTGCAAATCCAACCACAACCACAGGAGTTCCAACCACCACCACAGTAGCTCCAACCACAACCACAGGAGTTCCAACCACAACCACAGCAGCTCCAACTACAACAGCACCTCCATCAACAACCGCAGCGACTCCACCTACAACCACAGCAGCTCCAACAACGACTGCAACGCCAACCACAACCACAGCAGCTCCAACAACCACGGCAGCTCCAACAACCACCACAGTAGCTCCAACCACAACCACAGGAGTTCCAACCACAACCACAGCAGCTCCAACTACAACAGCACCTCCATCAACAACCGCAGCGACTCCACCTACAACCACAGCAGCTCCAACAACAACGACTGCAATGCCAACCACAACCACAGCAGCTCCAACAACCACGGCAGCTCCAACCACTACCATAGAAGCTCCATCAACAACTGCAAATCCAACCACAACCACAGGAGTTCCAACCACCACCACAGTAGCTCCAAACACAACCACAGGAGTTCCAACCACAACCACATCCTCTCCAACAACAACCACATCCTCTGCAACTACACCCACAGCAGCTCCAACCATTACGACAGAAGCTCAAACTACAACCACAATAGCTCCATCAACAACCATAGCAGCTCCAACTACAACAGCACCTCCATCAACAACCGCAGCGACTCCACCTACAACCACAGCAGCTCCAACAACAACGACTGCAATGCCAACCACAACCACAGCAGCTCCAACAACCACGGCAGCTCCAACCACTACCATAGAAGCTCCATCAACAACTGCAAATCCAACCACAACCACAGGAGTTCCAACCACCACCACAGTAGCTCCAACCACAACCACAGGAGTTCCAACCACAACCACATCCTCTGCAACTACACCCACAGCAGCTCCAACCATTACGACAGAAGCTCAAACTACAACCACAATAGCTCCATCAACAACCATAGCAGCTCCAACTACAACAGCACCTCCATCAACAACCGCAGCGACTCCACCTACAACCACAGCAGCTCCAACAACCACGGCAGCTCCAACCACTACCACAGAAGCTCCATCAACAACTGCAAATCCAACCACAACCACAGGAGTTCCAACCACCACCACAGTAGCTCCAACCACAACCACAGGAGTTCCAACCACAACCACAGCAGCTCCAACTACAACCACATCCTCTGCAACTACACCCACAGCAGCTCCAACCATTACGACAGAAGCTCAAACTACAACCACAATAGCTCCATCAACAACCATAGCAGCTCCAACTACAACAGCACCTCCATCAACAACCGCAGCGACTCCACCTACAACCACAGCAGCTCCAACAACAACGACTGCAACGCCAACCACAACCACAGCAGCTCCAACAACCACGGCAGCTCCAACTACCACCACAGTAGCTCCAACCACAACCACAGGAGTTCCAACCACAACCACAGCAGCTCCAACTACAACAGCACCTCCATCAACAACCGCAGCGACTCCACCTACAACCACAGCAGCTCCAACAACAACGACTGCAACGCCAACCACAACCACAGCAGCTCCAACAACCACGGCAGCTCCAACAACCACCACAGTAGCTCCAACCACAACCACAGGAGTTCCAACCACAACCACAGCAGCTCCAACTACAACAGCACCTCCATCAACAACCGCAGCGACTCCACCTACAACCACAGCAGCTCCAACAACAACGACTGCAATGCCAACCACAACCACAGCAGCTCCAACAACCACGGCAGCTCCAACCACTACCATAGAAGCTCCATCAACAACTGCAAATCCAACCACCACCACAGTAGCTCCAACCACAACCACAGGAGTTCCAACCACAACCACATCCTCTCGAACAACAACCACATCCTCTGCAACTACACCCACAGCAGCTCCAACCATTACGTCAGAAGCTCAAACTACAACCACAATAGCTCCATCAACAACCATAGCAGCTCCAACTACAACAGCACCTCCATCAACAACCGCAGCGACTCCACCTACAACCACAGCAGCTCCAACAACAACGACTGCAATGCCAACCACAACCACAGCAGCTCCAACAACCACGGCAGCTCCAACCACTACCATAGAAGCTCCATCAACAACTGCAAATCCAACCACAACCACAGGAGTTCCAACCACCACCACAGTAGCTCCAACCACAACCACAGGAGTTCCAACCACAACCACATCCTCTCCAACTACAACAGCACCTCCATCAACAACAGCAGCGACTCCACCTACAACCACAGCAGCTCCAACAACAACGACTGCAACGCCAACCACAACCACAGCAGCTCCAACAACCACGGCAGCTCCAACAACCACCACAGTAGCTCCAACCACAACCACAGGAGTTCCAACCACATCCACAGCAGCTCCAACTACAACAGCACCTCCATCAACAACCGCAGCGACTCCACCTACAACCACAGCAGCTCCAACAACAACGACTGCAATGCCAACCACAACCACAGCAGCTCCAACAACCACGGCAGCTCCAACCTCTACCACAGAAGCTCCATCAACAACTGCAAATCCAACCACAACCACAGGAGTTCCAACCACCACCACAGTAGCTCCAACCACAACCACAGGAGTTCCAACCACAACCACAGCAGCTCCAACTACAACAGCACCTCCATCAACAACCGCAGCGACTCCACCTACAACCACAGCAGCTCCAACAACAACGACTGCAACGCCAACCACAACCACAGCAGCTCCAACAACCACGGCAGCTCCAACAACCACCACAGTAGCTCCAACCACAACCACAGGAGTTCCAACCACAACCACAGCAGCTCCAACTACAGCAGCACCTCCATCAACAACCGCAGCGACTCCACCTACAACCACAGCAGCTCCAACAACAACGACTGCAATGCCAACCACAACCACAGCAGCTCCAACAACCACGGCAGCTCCAACCACTACCATAGAAGCTCCATCAACAACTGCAAATCCAACCACAACCACAGGAGTTCCAACCACCACCACAGTAGCTCCAACCACAACCACAGGAGTTCCAACCACAACCACATCCTCTCGAACAACAACCACATCCTCTGCAACTACACCCACAGCAGCTCCAACCATTACGTCAGAAGCTCAAACTACAACCACAATAGCTCCATCAACAACCATAGCAGCTCCAACTACAACAGCACCTCCATCAACAACCGCAGCGACTCCACCTACAACCACAGCAGCTCCAACAACAACGACTGCAATGCCAACCACAACCACAGCAGCTCCAACAACCACGGCAGCTCCAACCACTACCATAGAAGCTCCATCAACAACTGCAAATCCAACCACAACCACAGGAGTTCCAACCACCACCACAGTAGCTCCAACCACAACCACAGGAGTTCCAACCACCACCACAGTAGCTCCAACCACAACCACAGGAGTTCCAACCACAACCACAGCAGCTCCAACTACAACAGCACCTCCATCAACAACCACAGCGACTCCACCTACAACCACAGCAGCTCCAACAACCACGGCAGCTCCAACCACTACCACAGAAGCTCCATCAACAACTGCAAATCCAACCACAACCACAGGAGTTCCAACCACCACCACAGTAGCTCCAACCACAACCACAGGAGTTCCAACCACAACCACAGCAGCTCCAACCACAACCACATCCTCTGCAACTACCCCCACAGCAGCTCCAACCACAACCACATCCTCTCCAACAACAACCACATCCTCTGCAACTACAACCACAGCAGCTCCAACCACTACGACAGAAGCTCAAACTACAACCACAATAGCTCCATCAACAACCACAGCAGCTCCAACTACAACAGCACCTCCAACCACAACCACAGCAGCTCCAACCACAACCACATCCTCTCCAGCAACAACCACATCTTCTGCAACTACAACCACAGCAGCTCCAACCACAACCACAGAAGCTCCAACTACAACCACAGCTACTCCAACCACAACTACAGCAGCTCCAACCACAAGCACTGCCTCTCCAACTCCAACCACTGAAGATCTAACCACAACCACAGCATCTCCAAGCACTACCACAGGAGTTCCAGCCACAACCACTGCCTCTCCATCTACAACCACAGCACCTCCAACAACAACAGCAGTTACATCAACAACCACAGCGGCTCCAACTACAACCACAGCGGCTCCAACCACAACCATTGCAGCTCCCACTACTACCACAGCAGCTCAAACCACTACGACAGAAGCTCGAACTACAACCACAGCAGCTCCAACCACAAACAGTGGAGCTCCAACCACAATCACAGCATTACCAATTAAAACCACAGCCTCTCCAACCACAACCACAGAAGATCTGACCACTACTTCTAGAGGAGCTCCAACCACATCCACCACTGGAGCTCCAACTACAACCACAGTGTCTCCTACCACAACCACTGCAGCTCCAACCACTACCACAGAAGCTCAAACTACAACCACAATAGCTCCATCAACTACCATGGCAGCTCCGACTACAACGACAGCAGCTCCAACCACAACCACTGCCCCCTCAACTAGAACCACTGCCTCTCCAACAACAACTACTGCTTCTCCATCAACAACCACAGCAGCTCCAACTACAACCACAGCAGCTCCAACCACCACCACAGTAGCTCCAACCACAACCACAGGAGTTCCAACCACAATCACAGCAGCTCCAACTACAACAGCACCTCCATCAACAACCGCAGCGACTCCACCTACAACCACAGCAGCTCCAACAACAACGACTGCAATGCCAACCACAACCACAGCAGCTCCAACCACAACCACAGCAGCTCCAACCACAACCACATCCTCTGCAACTACCACCACAGCAGCTCCAACCACAACCACATCCTCTCCAACAACAACCACATCCTCTGCAACTACAACCACAGCAGTTCCAACCACTACGACAGAAGCTCAAACTACAACCACAATAGCTCCATCAACAACCACAGCAGCTCCAACTACAACAGCACCTCCATCAACAACCGCAGCGACTCCACCTACAACCACAGCAGCTCCAACAACAACGACTGCAACACCAACCACAACCACAGCAGCTCCAACAACCACGGCAGCTCGAACCACTACCACAGAAGCTCCATCAACAACTGCAAATCCAACCACAACCACAGGAGTTCCAACCACAACCACAGCAGCTCCAACTACAACAGCACCTCCATCAACAACCGCAGCGACTCCACCTACAACCACAGCAGCTCCAACAACAACGACTGCAAAGCCAACCACAACCACAGCAGCTCCAACCACCACCACATCCTCTGCAACTACCACCACAGCAGCTCCAACCACAACCACATCCTCTCCAACAACAACCACATCCTCTGCAACTACCACCACAGCAGCTCCAACCACTACGACAGAAGCTCAAACTACAACCACAATAGCTCCATCAACAACCACAGCAGCTCCAACTACAACAGCACCTCCATCAACAACCGCAGCGACTCCACCTACAACCACAGCAGCTCCAACAACAACGACTGCAACGCCAACCACAACCACAGCAGCTCCAACAACCACGGCAGCTCCAACCACCACCACAGTAGCTCCAACCACAACCACAGGAGTTCCAACCACAACCACAGCAGCTCCAACTACAACAGCACCTCCATCAACAACCGCAGCGACTCCACCTACAACCACAGCAGCTCCAACAACGACTGCAACGCCAACCACAACCACAGCAGCTCCAACAACCACGGCAGCTCCAACAACCACCACAGTAGCTCCAACCACAACCACAGGAGTTCCAACCACAACCACAGCAGCTCCAACTACAACAGCACCTCCATCAACAACCGCAGCGACTCCACCTACAACCACAGCAGCTCCAACAACAACGACTGCAATGCCAACCACAACCACAGCACCTCCAACAACAACAGCAGTTACATCAACAACCACAGCGGCTCCAACTACAACCACAGCGGCTCCAACCACAACCATTGCAGCTCCCACTACTACCACAGCAGCTCAAACCACTACGACAGAAGCTCGAACTACAACCACAGCAGCTCCAACCACAAACAGTGGAGCTCCAACCACAATCACAGCATTACCAATTAAAACCACAGCCTCTCCAACCACAACCACAGAAGATCTGACCACTACTTCTAGAGGAGCTCCAACCACATCCACCACTGGAGCTCCAACTACAACCACAGTGTCTCCTACCACAACCACTGCAGCTCCAACCACTACCACAGAAGCTCAAACTACAACCACAATAGCTCCATCAACTACCATGGCAGCTCCGACTACAACGACAGCAGCTCCAACCACAACCACTGCCCCCTCAACTAGAACCACTGCCTCTCCAACAACAACTACTGCTTCTCCATCAACAACCACAGCAGCTCCAACTACAACCACAGCAGCTCCAACCACCACCACAGTAGCTCCAACCACAACCACAGGAGTTCCAACCACAATCACAGCAGCTCCAACTACAACAGCACCTCCATCAACAACCGCAGCGACTCCACCTACAACCACAGCAGCTCCAACAACAACGACTGCAATGCCAACCACAACCACAGCAGCTCCAACCACAACCACAGCAGCTCCAACCACAACCACATCCTCTGCAACTACCACCACAGCAGCTCCAACCACAACCACATCCTCTCCAACAACAACCACATCCTCTGCAACTACAACCACAGCAGTTCCAACCACTACGACAGAAGCTCAAACTACAACCACAATAGCTCCATCAACAACCACAGCAGCTCCAACTACAACAGCACCTCCATCAACAACCGCAGCGACTCCACCTACAACCACAGCAGCTCCAACAACAACGACTGCAACACCAACCACAACCACAGCAGCTCCAACAACCACGGCAGCTCGAACCACTACCACAGAAGCTCCATCAACAACTGCAAATCCAACCACAACCACAGGAGTTCCAACCACAACCACAGCAGCTCCAACTACAACAGCACCTCCATCAACAACCGCAGCGACTCCACCTACAACCACAGCAGCTCCAACAACAACGACTGCAAAGCCAACCACAACCACAGCAGCTCCAACCACCACCACATCCTCTGCAACTACCACCACAGCAGCTCCAACCACAACCACATCCTCTCCAACAACAACCACATCCTCTGCAACTACCACCACAGCAGCTCCAACCACTACGACAGAAGCTCAAACTACAACCACAATAGCTCCATCAACAACCACAGCAGCTCCAACTACAACAGCACCTCCATCAACAACCGCAGCGACTCCACCTACAACCACAGCAGCTCCAACAACAACGACTGCAACGCCAACCACAACCACAGCAGCTCCAACAACCACGGCAGCTCCAACCACCACCACAGTAGCTCCAACCACAACCACAGGAGTTCCAACCACAACCACAGCAGCTCCAACTACAACAGCACCTCCATCAACAACCGCAGCGACTCCACCTACAACCACAGCAGCTCCAACAACAACGACTGCAACGCCAACCACAACCACAGCAGCTCCAACCACAACCACATCCTCTGCAACTACCACCACAGCAGCTCCAACCACAACCACATCCTCTCCAACAACAACCACGTCCTCTGCAACTACAACCACAGCAGCTCCAACCACTACGACAGAAGCTCAAACTACAACCACAATAGCTCCATCAACAACCACAGCAGCTCCAACTACAACAGCACCTCCATCAACAACCGCAGCGACTCCACCTACAACCACAGCAGCTCCAACAACAACGACTGCAACGCCAACCACAACCACAGCAGCTCCAACAACCACGGCAGCTCCAACCACCACCACAGTAGCTCCAACCACAACCACAGCAGTTCCAACCACAACCACAGCAGCTCCAACTACAACAGCACCTCCATCAACAACCGCAGCGACTCCACCTACAACCACAGCAGCTCCAACAACAATGACTGCAACGCCAACCACAACCACAGCAGCTCCAACCACAACCACAGCAGCTCCAACCACAACCACATCCTCTGCAACTACCACCACAGCAGCTCCACCCACAACCACATCTTCTCCAACAACAACCACATCCTCTGCAACTACAACCACAGCACCTCCAACCGCTACGACAGAAGCTCAAACTACAACCACAATAGCTCCATCAACAACCACAGCGACTCCACCTACAACCACAGCAGCTCCAACAACCACGGCAGCTCCAACCACTACCACAGAAGCTCCATCAACAACTGCAAATCCAACCACAACCACAGGAGTTCCAACCACCACCACAGTAGCTCCAACCACAACCACAGGAGTTCCAACCACAACCACAGCAGCTCCAACTACAACAGCACCTCCATCAACAACCGCAGCGACTCCACCTACAACCACAGCAGCTCCAACAACCACGGCAGCTCCAACTACTACCACAGAAGCTCCATCAACAACTGCAAATCCAACCACAACCACAGGAGTTCCAACCACCACCACAGTAGCTCCAACCACAACCACAGGAGTTCCAACCACAACCACAGCAGCTCCAACCACAACCACATCCTCTGCAACTACCCCCACAGCAGCTCCAACCACAACCACATCCTCTCCAACAACAACCACATCCTCTGCAACTACAACCACAGCAGCTCCAACCACTACGACAGAAGCTCAAACTACAACCACAATAGCTCCATCAACAACCACAGCAGCTCCAACTACAACAGCACCTCCAACCACAACCACAGCAGCTCCAACCACAACCACATCCTCTCCAGCAACAACCACATCTTCTGCAACTACAACCACAGCAGCTCCAACCACAACCACAGAAGCTCCAACTACAACCACAGCTACTCCAACCACAACTACAGCAGCTCCAACCACAAGCACTGCCTCTCCAACTCCAACCACTGAAGATCTAACCACAACCACAGCATCTCCAAGCACTACCACAGGAGTTCCAGCCACAACCACTGCCTCTCCATCTACAACCACAGCACCTCCAACAACAACAGCAGTTACATCAACAACCACAGCGGCTCCAACTACAACCACAGCGGCTCCAACCACAACCACTGCAGCTCCCACTACTACCACAGCAGCTCAAACCACTACGACAGAAGCTCGAACTACAACCACAGCAGCTCCAACCACAAACAGTGGAGCTCCAACCACAATCACAGCATTACCAATTAAAACCACAGCCTCTCCAACCACAACCACAGAAGATCTGACCACTACTTCTAGAGGAGCTCCAACCACATCCACCACTGGAGCTCCAACTACAACCACAGTGTCTCCTACCACAACCACTGCAGCTCCAACCACTACCACAGAAGCTCAAACTACAACCACAATAGCTCCATCAACTACCACGGCAGCTCCGACTACAACGACAGCAGCTCCAACCACAAGCACTGCCCCCTCAACTAGAACCACTGCCTTTCCAACAACAACTACTGCCTCTCCATCAACAACCACAGCAGCTCCAACTACAACCACAGCAGCTCCATCAACAACCACAGTGTCTCCTACCACAACCACAGCAGCAACAAAAACCACAGCAGCTCCAACTACAACCACAGTGTCTCCTACCACAACCACTGCAGCTCCAACCACAGCCACAGCGGCTCCAACCACAACAACAGAAGCTCACACTACAAACACAATAGCTCCAACAACAACCAAAGCAGCTCCAACTACAACCACAGCAGCTCCAACCTCTAACACTCCAGTTCCAACCACAACCACAGCAGCTCGAACTACAACCACAGCAGCTCCAACCACAAACACTGGAGCTCCAACCACAATCACAGCATTACCAATTAAAACCACAGCCTCTCCAACCACAACCACAGAAGATCTGACCACTACTTCTAGAGGAGCTCCAACCACATCCACCACTGGAGCTCCAACTACAACCACAGTGTCTCCTACCACAACCACTACCACAGAAGCTCCATCAACAACCGCAGTGTCTCCTACCACAACCACTGCAGCTCCAACCACTACCACAGAAGCTCAAACTACAACCACAATAGGTCCATCAACAACCACAGCAGTTCCAACTGCAACAGCACCTCCATCAACAACCACAGCGACTCCACCTACAACCACAGCAGCTCCAACAACAACGACTGCAACGCCAACCACAACCACAGCAGCTCCAACCACAACCACAGGAGTTCCAACCACAACCACAGAAGCTCCAACTACAACCACAGCAGCTCCAACAACAACCACTGCAGCTCCAACCACTCTAACCACTATCATATCATCTTCAACAACATCTACTACAGCAGTTCCAACCACAACCGCCACTGGAGCTCCAACTATAACCACAGCAGCTCCAACTACAACAACTGAAGGTCCAACAACAACCACAAAGGCTCCTACCACAACCACTGGAGCTACAACCACAACCACAGCATCTACAACCACAATCACAGCAGCTCCAACCGCATCCACTACAGGAGCTCCAACCACAATCACCACAAAAGCTCCAACCACATCCACCACAGGAGCTGTAATCACAACTACTACTACTTCTACTACTACTACTACTACTACTACAGGATCACAAACCACAACCACATCAGAAGCTACAACTGCAACCACCACACCTCCTACAACAACCACAGCAGGTCCATCAAAAACTACTGCTGTTCCAATATCAACCACAGCAGTTGGCCAAGTGACAACTATACGACCTACAAGTACGTTACAAATAGATACAATTTAATAATACATGCACTCTCATTAGAATAACTGTGCAATAATTTGCAAAATTGTGCATTTGTTCTTGTCTTAATTATCAAGGTGCGTGTGCTTCAAGCCCATGTCTCAGTGGAAGCATCTGTGAAGACCGTGCTGACCACACTCACGTGTGCTTGTGTCTTCCGGGAGAAGTTTATAGAGAAAGCTGTCAAAAGGGTAAGTATCTGAATGTAAAATATATTGCTTCTCATAATGTATTCATTAGAGGCAATGTGTTGCTTCTCATAAAGCAATAAATCTTTTCACAGTGTCACAACCTGAATCCAGTTTGGTGCTTCCAAACTGGATCCAGTAAAGAGACTAATCTAAAAACGGACTAGATAGTCTTGATGTAATTTATTTGATGGGGGCTCTATTCATGAAACTAGTATATTTTTTGTGCATCTTCAGTTTCAGTTTCTTCACTCACAAAATGTAATAAATTCCACAATGAACTTACGACATACTGTTTTACCAGATGATACAGATCAGAGATCGACACAGATCATAACTACAAGATTATTGTGAGTGAATCAGGTCTCCAAAGAAGCTATTTAAAGCTTATAGAGGGAGCCTATTAGCATAAAGTTTAATGCAGAGTTAAACTTTAGAAGAGTGAAACCTGCACTTGCGGTTCACTTACAGTGTATAGGACACCAAGTGATCAAGAGGACACGAAAAATTTTGACTTTTGAAAAATCATGATCATTACAGTTGTCATAATAATGACATATTTAAAATAAAATTGTGTAGAATGTATCAATATACACAAGCAATAAAAAAGTAATATTTGAAATGAAAAAGCCATAGTAGGAGAAGCCAAACAGAAATAACAGGAAGAGGGATGATCATTGCACATGGCTCGCACTCTGTGCCTCTCCTTTCCTCACACTTGGGATAGGGTTAGGGATAGGGTTAGGGTAAGGCAGGGAAATAACAGAACAGGGTGCTAATTTGGCACACTTCATGTCCTTTAGCCAAGCATCAAGTGGAGGAAAGATGATCCCTGTTTGACAGGGATCAGAGAAGCTGTGAACTGCGCTTGGTAATGCCTGAAAGTAAAGTAATGAGATGACATTTTTAAATTATTTTCCTCTTGTAGACAAAAAAAAATAGCAAAGCATTGTTTTACCTGTATTGTTTCTGCATTGAACAAATGAAAACATGAAAATAATAAATACAGAAGCAGCAAAGACATGGGATATGATCCCATGTTCAACCTGTTACATGTGTCCTGCTTAAGAAAATACTTACTTTGAACTGCAGTGTTAAAGTGCGGGTAATCAATTCAACGAAAGATGAACGCATCTTAAGGAGAGTTTCTTAAGATCTTGTTTGAACATAAGTTCTTTAACTCTAGAAATGCTTTTCACGTGACAGAAGGCCACCTTTGCAAATGTCATCATGTATCTCTCAAGTATTCGGTCTGAATCCATCACTACACTCAGATTTTGGGACTGATCCATAGCTTCTATCTGTAATTGCTGAAGCTGTGTTCTAACTCTTGTTCCTTCCTTTTTATTTGTATTTATTTGATAATTGATGCTGCAGTAAACTCCCATTTGAAAACTCTAATTGCTTGAACATTTTTATTTGTGTTTGTGAAATTTTTTGGGAACTTTCTAACAATAATTTTGTTTTTCCAAATAGTCAAGGTTTTCCCTGCTCGGGTGGACTTAGAAGACAGATATCTTCCTGACATGGCCAACAAAAAATCAAAAATATTTAAAGAGACTTCAGATAAAATTACTAATGCGGTAAGCTTTCATTTTTCTTTTTCTATATTTTATTTTGTTCCAAGTGCCAGAATTATATCCTACTGGTCTCACCTGTGCTTTATTTATCAAAAGGCATTTTGTTCTATGTGCCCAAATACTGACTAAACAGAACACTAAAGTACTATTTTTAATACACAGATTTACAAAGAGTTCAACAAAACACCTGGATTCATTTCATCAATAGTCCTGGAGCTCCGGTAAGTTTCAGTGTTAAATCTGTGTTTTTTAGACAGTAGTGAATGCCTACAGTATGACAAAGACTTACCAGTATTCTCTTCCATATTTTCATTTCAGGGAAATACAATCAGTACTAAGGTCAAACACAGGCAACGTTGAAGCTTCAGTCCAAATCAACTATGAAGCAAAGTCTAACGTCACAGAAGAAATTGTAATAGAAGCAATGAAAAATCTCACCTGCGAAAGCTGTCCACTGCCAGGAAGCTTTACATGTGGGTTTAATATAAATATGTAATTCTGAAGATTCTTACTTTACCTTTCCCTTATACAGTACATTCATTACACTTATCTTTCATAATATAGGTTGTATTAATCAGAAAGCTGTGGTGTTAAGACTGGTTCCCGTTTGTGTTTGGCAGCTTGAATTCTTCTTATTCTTCTATTACCATAATTTCCGGACTATAGAGTGCACCTGATTATATGCCGCACCCAGTACATTTTTAAAGGAAAAACCATTTTGCACATACATAAGCCGCACCTGTCTATAAGCCGCATGTGCCTACATTGAACACTTACAGTACAAAGAAAGACGGTACACAGAAAGAGTTTTCAAAGTTTTAATAATATACCTTAGTTTTTCTTTCAAAACAGTGCCTGTGACGCGGCAGTAACACAGCAGCAACACGGTAGCACAGCAGTAACAGTGCTGCTTAAAAAAAACATACCGGTAAAAGCCACTGAGAGCCGTCTTCATCTTCCTCCTGAGCACTGAAACCATGGAAGTCTTCCTCCTCAGTGTCTGATTGAAATACCTGCTTTTCTTACCTCTGAAAGCTTTTTTGGTCTTCCCGCTGCCGTTTCCAGCGTCTCACCATCGATCATTCATGAATCGTAAACTTCATGCCAAGTTTACGGGCAGCAGCTCTGTTTTCCTTCTTTATCGGCCAGCTCGATTGCTTTTAACTTGAAAGCTGCATCATATGCATTTCGTCTTGCGTTTTCCATGATGAGGGTCTGTTCATGCTAATATTATTCATGCACAAAGCGCGAAGTTACATTAAACTTGCGTCTTCCTCGACACATATATTCCGCCTGTCTCACTCTTACCTTTTCTGCTCGAGCGCCCTTGGCGGCCGTTAGAAAAAATGCATAAATTAGCCGCATCATTGTATAAGCCGCAGGGTTGAAAGCGTGAGTCTGGAAATTACGGTATTTCTCTTATTCCACTTTGGATAAGTTTTGTGTTTGGATTTTATTTTATTTTTTAAAAATTTTATTAAGACACACTTTTCAAAAACTTTTAACAGGCATGGCACCTTTTCACACACAAAACATACACATAATGTTGGTCACGATTTCTGTCAAGACTTTAAGTCTGAAAGAATCTCTGAGGAATTTAGATATCAGTGATGTTCTTGATTTTATGTGCTTGTTATGTCATGAAATTTGTTGATCCCATCAAACTTCTTTTCTGTTCCATTTAAAGTGAAACAGCTTTGTGGTTTGGATCCATGTGACGAAACAACAACAAAGTGCAATTCTACAGTGGGCAGTTTCGTGTGCACATGTTTAGATGGTTATATTACATCAAACTACAGTGAAAGATTATGCATGGGTAAGGATATTTAACAATCAAGAGAGTTTAAATATTTCATTGTGCACTGATTATAGTGTAACTTTCTGTACTTTAGCATGTCCCCCTGGTCAGAAAGCTGTGAACAATACATGTAAACCGTAAGTGCATCGATCTGACTGTACGACTTTATGGTTTTCTGCAAGTACAACAATTTCAAGTTAAACAATTTATTTTTAATATTTTTTTCAGATGTAGCTTTGGTCGTTCTGGAATGAACTGCGAGGATGGTAAGTATACTGTAGTGAAAATCAAAGAATGTTCATCAAGACATTTATTGTTATGTTTGTAAGAGGTTTTTTGGGGGGGCTTGTATTTAGTATATTATGTTATATTGCAAAATATTATATTAACTTTGTCCCTGGAAGCCAAGGACAAAGTTTCATACATTGATTATTCTATTGTCTGTTGACTGTTGACTTTAGTGAAGCTGTGCTGGCTGTGCTGAAATTTCAGGATATTTTTTAGACAAATACTTTAAATCTCGGAGGGAAAGGTCCTCATTGCAGTCACTGGCTCAAATGTTGGCCTTGGGCCATTTGCTGCTGTATCTGTCCGTAGCTGCAAAGGGATTATAAAGTCCAATAGCGCTGCTAAAGCCTTTGCATAGAAAATTATCAAAGTAATGTTAACACAAAACATCGACAATTTTTTTTTATTAAAATTTTTAATTTACTTTTTTTTTTTACCAAAGTAGAAGTTTTTGTTGTAAAGGCGATGGCAAAAACTTTTAAATCCACTTTTTCAAAGTTTTGATGCAAAATGTTCTCTAAAATGTTATATGACCTTGTTGTTTCAAGATCATAGAAAGACTGAGACTAATTAGTGACTCTGTTGTTTGGTAGAGTCGCTGTTGATCCTTGTGATCGTTTCACCTATTCTCGGATGCCTGCTTGTCGTCTCGTTGATCGCTCTGCCACTGATAGCAAGAAAGTAAGTTAGAACCTTTTTCATTTATCACCTTGGTGACTTTTTATAATTACACTTGTCTTATTTGTTAGATTTTTTCTAAAACTGTATTCTACGTGTGCAAAGTGCTTTTACAAATTAATTACTGCTGCCCGTAGAAATCTAGCTATAAACACTACCCAGTAGGACAGACACAGTTTCAGTACTCTTCTATTTTTCAGATTAAAAGGAAAAATGTCCAAGGGGAAAGAAAAAGTCACTTGGAAACCATACATTATCCCGTCCTTTGGCAATGGTCCACCATCCTGCAGTAGCAGCGGTAGCTTTTTCACCTATATCAAAGAACCGGACAACATCCTGGTAAATTCTGCTGTCCCACGAATTCCACGCGCCAAACTCAGCAGCAGCTGGTCTGGCAAGATCGACACGGAGATTTCTCCAAGCAACAGCCGACAAAGCTCGACTCCTTCAAGGAGAAACTCTGTGAGTACACCTCCGCACAAGACATCGCAAAGACAAACATCTGTGTTTTATTAATTCACAAATTCTCATGTCTTCTTATGACCTGCATGCAATTCAGCAAAAACCAAAATGACATGTTTTTATTCTTCCCAGATTGGACCGCACAACAACCCCTACAAGATCGTAAAATCTATAAGAAACCCTTATGCCCAGAATCAAACCACAGACCAGACCAGATTCTAATGGAGGAGAAGGAAGTTGGATCTCTGTAGGAGTTCCTATAGTGGTATTTATCCCAAGATACTGCATTACATTGGAACTTCCTCAACGTAAAAGATGTAAACAGGAGCGTATCAACAGAGACGTGCAATTAATGTGATAGATATTGTATCCTGTGTTCCTTTACTACTTTTGGTTTGTATTGTGTGACAGTCAGGCCTGTTAAAAACTGCCATAAACCAGACTGGCTTTCATCATCAAAATCACAAAGTTTGGTTTATAATTCCTGCATTTGTGTTAAATGCACTATTTATTCTCTATGAATTTTCTAGAGTTGTTTTCTGTAAGCATTACAGGTTTAATTTGTGCCTCAGTTTTATATTTATCAAAGTTTTTGTAAATAAGATCAACTGGAAATTTCTTTAAATCTGTTCATATGTTTCATGTAAAAGTAAAACCATCACAACTTTAGGATATTTATCAATGTTTGCATAACTTTTTTTTATTTTTCTTGGTCTAGTTACAAACCAGTTATGCATAACATTTGAACGCTATGACTTTGGTGGATTATAGCTAACTGCTAACGAAAAACACTCACTGAAAATGCTGAATGACTACATGTATGTATAGATAAATGAGATGAGAACAAAGATTCTGTTGTAAAGCACTTTAAGTAGTGTAGTTGGCTAAAAAGGTGCAATATAAGTACAATATGTTTAACTCTTTTTTTTTGTCTAAATGTGTTAAAACTTGTTATATTGTAATAACTTAATATGACCACTAAAGGGCTCCAAACATGAAGTTTTACATAAATTATTATATATTTGTTATCTCACAGAATAAAACCAATGCAATTAAAAATTGTGGTAATGTGATATTTATTCTCTTACTATTAAAAGAATAACCACATTTCAGAGCATATTAGTTGGTTTAAGGATCATCAATAAAATCCAGTCAGTCAAAATATAAAGACCACCACAAATCAATACCTTCCTGAGATTTTCATTGATCCCTTCTTTCATATTAATATGTGTATGTTTAAATATATATTATTTTTTAATGTCTTCCAGGTTACGAGACCAAAAGACTTCAGATCAATTTTGAATTGTGTTGCTAACCTGGGTTATTGAGATCAGCTAATATCTATTCATTTTAGTTCAGTTCCTTTGTTATGCTATGTTTTTATGGATACATAATTGCTCATATTTCCAGTAACTTTTAATGTGGCTAAAGTTCCAGGCTTGACTAATGAAAGCCTTTATTTCTATGACATCAGGTTGTGTGCCCGGTTCAGCCTCTTTGAGTATTATTTCATTGTATTATGTCATTACCTCTTAAACATACCTGGAGTGTTGCTTTTATTCTTTCTTGGATGTTTGAGGAATCCTTGAATCTCCCATGGCAACCATCCTGGGGCGTAAACTAAAGCAACCCTAAACGCTTGTTTCATGGAAGCAGGGAGGAGCTTGCAAGTCCAAGTTCCTACTTGGACATGCAGTCTCCAGCAGAGCAACTGCCTGACAGAGGCGTTTCCACTCAGCTCCAGCAGAGTACCACCTGCAGCAATTAACAGACAAAAGAAAAAGCAGGAGCTTCTTAATTTCAAGGCATCAAATTGCAAAGTCAATTTTCTTTTAAGTTTTTTTGTATATAGCATTTTTACAACAACTGACGCTAACATGGTTGGTTATTGCCATAAAATGACACTATGTGCCTAGAAAATACATAATAATACTCTGTACTTTACCCCAGCAATCACATGAAGCATGCGTGTCCCGCCTCCAAAATAGACACAGCAGCTGATCAAACCAAATTACTTATGATTAACAAACAGAAAATCAACGTCATCTTTCACACCTTCTTCTTTTCGGTAGAAATTGTAGCTGTAAATCTGTAAACCAGATTTGAAGGGAGTGGGATGAATAGCACAGGAAGGCAGGCTTAGACAACGGCAGACTTGGGAACAATAAGTACGCTGCACAGGGTCAATATGAATACTGAACACCAGGTGGCGCTTCTTTAATGAAGACTGGAATTAGACCGCAGGTACAGTATGTCTTTATTTCACCCAAACTGTTCATTACAATAGTTATATATCAGAGGCATGAGCCCCGCCTCACTTGTAGCAATTTATGGACTTTGAGATATCTGATCTTTATTTACGTCAATTAAAACTGTTTTTACAAATAAAAAAAACCCAACTAAACAGACATGCAAGACAACATGACAGAATACATGTAAATTGCGGTTGAACACATGCTTAACTGTTATAACTGTCATATTCAGTTCACAGCCTGACAACTGCTTAAACGTTGTAAAAATTTAATTAGTTTTTTTTTTTATCAGATATTTGACCCAGAAACAATTATTTTAGTTTTCTTTTAGTCCTTGCATCATTATGCACAGAAGGTAAATCATTAGTATAAATAGTGTACAGTTACTATCCAAGAGCACTTCCCTGTGGTACTCCAGAGCTCACGGTTCTTTCACCAGAATAACAACTGTTGGAAAGAAAACAACTATTGTATGCTATTTGTCAAGTGGCTTATTAACCAAACCTTGATTTATAGCTGCTGTAGCAATATAATTTGCACTCAACTGAACAATTCTACACCCGGAGGATTATCTGTACAAGAAAGACCAAATGTAATAAGAGATACAGTCTTAATCAACAATGAGATTAAAATTTCCTTTTGAAAATACCAGTCTTAAAGTAACAGAAATACTGTCTGAACCGTCTCAATCAAAGGTAACATTAAATGTGTTCATCACAGCAAGAACCCCTTATAAAACATTTGAAACTCAAAAGCCAGCAATCCAACCTTTATTGTTCCTGAATTAAAAATGCTATCAGAAATTCCAAAAAGAAGATTAACAGTTAATGTCTGATTTCTGGCTTTTCGGTTAAATATTAGATGACACAAGGCAACACAAATAGAAAAATTATTTTCCAAACTGCTGCAATTATATTATAAATCATTTTATTTTTATACAACACATTTTTATATATTGAAAGAAACTGAATATCTTCATATTTTGTGATTTGGATCAAATTTCGGCTCGTGTCATTCACCAAAACTTAGTTAAACCTGAAACTGAGACTCAAATTAAACCTGAAAAGCAACTCTAGTAAATTCAAAAATGAACAAAACAAATATTTGACCAACAGCTCTTCTCTTAGCTTTTGTTCAGTGAAAATAAAAAGGATTATATATTTAAGTTCAATTAACATACAGAACTGAGAGATTGGGTGACTGAGATTGTAATTATAAATCAAACTTCATGAAAGGCAAACTGGTTTAAGACAACTTACAACAGAGCGGAGTATAAGTCACACAGTTGCAGCTAAAAGTATTAAGGAACACATGATACAACAATATCTGCTACATTACATTGCACATCTTAGCTGAAATGCTTCTGTTTACATGTTTTACATCAAAAGGGTTCTAATACATTACAGTGTTTTGGGAAAAACACCACTATAGGAACCCCTGAAGTGATTCAGCTTCCCTCTGATCTTGGATCTGAGCGTAAGGTTTTGCATCTCAGTTCTGGACATTGCGGTTCTTCTTGAGTTAACTCTGGGAGAATGAGACCATGTCAACCTGGTTGTCATCAAATGGCTGCAGCAGAGAAGAAAATACATCCGAATTTGTGAATAAATAAAACACAAATGTTTATCTTCACGGGCGTCTTGTTCAGAGGTATACCCACTGAGTTTTGCTCGTTGTTCTGCTGAGTCATCTCCAGGTTGTCCCAGTTGTTGATGGTGTTGGCCCGCAGGATTCGTGGGATCCCAGAATTTGCCAGGCTGCCTTCTGGCTCTTTGAGCCAGGTGTAAAAGCCATTGCTGTTGCTGGACAGCGGGCCTTTGGCAAGAGATGGGATTTGGAACGGCTTCCTAATGTCTTCCTGTTTGGTCCTGAAGAATTTGGTCCTCTTGAATCTTGAGAAAAAGAATAAGAAGGTTATGCAACAGTGAATCTCCTACTTTATTTTGCTTTAGGTTAGATTTCTATAACTCTCTGTAACTGATTTGTAAAACCGCCCAACTTTAAAATGGCCTTGCACATATTATATAGTTTGCAGTCTAATACAGAAGTATGAATGCAGTTTTATAAAAAGGACAAAGGTGATTGTAAAAGTCACTAAGGTGATAAATGAACAGGATTCAAACTTACTTTTTTACTACCACTAGCAGAGCGATCAAGGTGACGACCAGCAGGAATCCGAGGACAGAGGAAACGATCACGGCGATCAACAACCATTCTAACAACAGAGAAGCGGTCAGTAAAAAAAGCTCTGACTCAGCCTTTTTATGAACTTGGTACAACAGAATCACATAGCATTTTGCAAAATTTAACATTTTGATTTAAAAGATTTTATCATTACCCTAAAAACTCAATGGAAAAGGAAAAAATATATTTCTTTTTCAGTGGATGTTTTATGTGTTAATATTGATTTGATAACTTTTTTAAATAAGACCTTTATAGTATTAGTGGCCTTTGTTTGTCAAACTAACAGGAATAATTTCATTTGCATGTGGCTGGTTGTATCTTACACATTTTGGAAAATATTTTTAAACAATTTCACAAAGAAACACGCTGAAGTTATCGGAAAATTCCTCACAGTGGTAATGTTTTGTGTGGAAAATGCGACACACCAGCCAGGGCAGCTTCGCAAAAGTCAGTTGAATTAGAAAAATTGTCTGATGCTGTCAGTTTAATAGTGAACGCCATAAAATTTGAAATTATGTTGCACACTATAGCTGGTTAGTGAGGACAAAAAGCTCCAGGTTGAACCTAAATTACAGCACTACTTCATAATTTTTTTAAATTGAACTTTAGAAAGCAATTGCCTCAAAATTGCTTTTCCGTTCCATTCAATGGAGTGCATATGAAGCATGAATTTGGTGTTTTGAGTGAGTTACAACTTCTTTGCAAACAATTCAATAATTTGCCTGTCCATGTCAAAATTTTGATGATATACTAAGTCCAAGCTCTTGTCTGGTGTCAGTATACTGCTGTATACTCACCATCCTCGCAGTTCAAGCCAGTACGACCAAAGTCACATCTGAAAAGAAGAAATTGTTTTACTTGAAACTGTTGTACTTGCAGAAAACCATAAAGTCGTACAGTCAGATCGATGCACTTACGGTTTACATTTATTGTTCACAGCTTTCTGACCAGGGGGACATGCTAAAGTACAGAAAGTTACACTACAATCAGTGGCAGTAAAATATTTCAACTCTGGATTGTTAAATATCCTTACCCATGCATAATCTGTCACTGTAATCTGTGTTAATGTAGCCATCTACACAGCTGCATGTGAAACTGCCAGCTGTAGGTTTACATGTTGTAGATGAATTGTCACATGGTTTGGAATCACAAAGGTTTTTGGCTTTTGAATGGAACAGAAAAGAAGATATCAGAAAACTTTATAACATAACATGCACATACAATCCAGACCTTCTTCAGACTTAAAGTTTTGACATTTTACACCAACACCATTTTTTATTCAAGCAGAGGTGCCAATTTTCTTAAAAATGTTAAAAATAAGTATGTAGTAAAGGAAAACTAAGACAACACTAAACAATAGAAGAAGAGAAAGAAATCAAGCTCACACAAAAATGAAAACCATTTCTGATTAATTTAGTGTAGATATTCTGGGTAAGTGTAATGAATGTGCTATTTATAGAATAAGAGAAAGGTGAACTAGACTAGAATCCTTAGAATAGGAAGATATTTGTTT
Organism: Xiphophorus maculatus; assembly: GCF_002775205.1. NCBI lineage: Eukaryota > Metazoa > Chordata > Actinopteri > Cyprinodontiformes > Poeciliidae > Xiphophorus > Xiphophorus maculatus. Next base: position 4,888,717 of record NC_036452.1, on the reverse strand, counting down.
AAAACCCACATGCAAAGTTTCCTTGCAATGGACAGCTTTCGCAGGTTAGATTCATCATTGTTTCTGTTACAGTGTCTTCTTTGATGTCAGACGTTGTTTCAAAAATGATTTGTAGTGATGCTTCAACGTTGCCTGTCTCCCTTCCATCTGTCTCGCTTTGTTTTGAATCCATATGTGAAAAAATTTAACAATTAAGGAAGAGTGCACCAAGCAGTGGATTAGTCTACATCACACTGTAAATATTCACTAGTGGATAAAAAACACAGTTTTGATTCTGAAACTTACCAGAGCTCCAGCACTAAAGATGAAATGTGTCCAGTTTTATTTTCAAACTCTTTGTCAACCTGTGTATTAAAAATAGTGTTTTAGTGAACAATGGTCTGTTTAGGCAATATTTGGGGGCAAAGAACAAAATGCCTTTTGGCAGGTGCAAAGATAGGGAAAAATAAATGACTGCTTACCAAATCAATAATTTTATCTGAAGTCTCTTTAAATATTTGTGATGTTTTGTCACACATTTCAGGATCATATTTTATCTTCCAGACTAGCAGTCCAGGGAAGACTTTGGCTGTTTGGAAAAATGTAATTATTTTGAGAAATTAAATATTTACAAAAAAAAATCTCAGTTAGGTTAGTATTAATGTGGTAGATCACAACAAAATTGCTTTAACATTGGATGGATAGATGCACTTGGTGCCCTACACACTACGCATGATCCACATGTGCAGAGTTGGCGCTGCATTTTAAAAATTTAATCTTAAAAAAGTACTCAAACAAAAAAGACTGAACATATTTTTAGATCAGTCTGTTTACTGAGATCAGTTTATAGTCTCTGCATCACATTCAGACACTTACCCTTTTGACAGCCTCGAGGACCATAAGCTTCACCAGCCAGACACAAGCACACATAAGTCGGGTTAGCACGTTCTTCACAGGTGCTTCCACAGAGACATGGGCTTGAAGCACACGCACCTTGATAATTAAGACAAAAGCAACAAACACGCAATGTAAGAATTTCACACTTTAAGTGAATTATATACACAGTTATTTTAATGGAGCTAGGCGTATTAAATTATTGTATTTGTGAAGTCCCTGAATTACCTCCTGCTACTGTAGTTGTCACTGGAGCTGCTGTAGTTATTGGAGTTGGTGGATTTGTCGTTGTTGGATCAGTTGAACTTGTTGTTGGAGCTGCTGTAGTTGTTGTTGGAGCTGCTGTAGTTGTGGTTGGAGTTGCTGTAGTTGTGGTTGGAGCTGCTGTAGTTGTGGTTGGAGCGGCTGTGGTTGTGGTTGGAGCGGCTGTGGTTGTAACTGTCGTGGTTGTGGTTGGTGCTCCTGTTGTTGTGGTTGGAGCTGCTGTAGTTGTTGTCGGAGCTGCTGTAGTTGTGGTTGGTGCTCCTGTAGTTGTGGTTGGAGCTGCTGTGGTTGTGGTTGGAGCTGCTGTAGTTGTGGTTGGAGCTGCTGTGGTTGTGGTTGGTGCTCCTGTAGTTGTGGTTGGAGCTGCTGTGGTTGTGGTTGGAGCTGCTGTGTTTGTGGTAGGAGCTGCTGTCATTGTGGTTGGAACTGTCGTGGTTGTGGTTGGAGCTGCTGAACTTGTTGTCATTGGAGCTGCTGTAGTTGTTGTCGGAGCTGCTGTAGTTGTTGTCGGAGCTGCTGTAGTTGTTGTCGGAGCTGCTGTAGTTGTTGTCGGAGCTGCTGTAGTTGTTGTCGGAGCTGCTGTAGTTGTTGTCGGAGCTGCTGTAGTTGTTGTTGGAGCTGCTATAGTTGTTGTCGGAGCTGCTGTAGTTTTTGTCGGAGCTGCTGTAGTTTCTGTAGCTGCCAATTCACTTGTTGCTATAATTGTCGGTGCAATCGATGTTGACAGTTACTCCAATGATAACAATAACAGTACCAGTAAATGCATGTCATCTTTAAACAGTAAACCTTTTTGGATTTTTTTTAGATAAATGGTATAATGTATTTCTTTTAATTGGGGTTTCTGCATTTCAGTCTGTAGACATTATCTGTGTTTGAAAACAAATGTACATTTCTTGCAGCTTGAGGTGCTCATTTAAAAATAATATATCATGGTTGCTTCTTTTATGTTCTAAGGGCTAATTTCTGTTACAAGATCTATAAAAGGAAATAAATATTTTCTAATAGTTATAATCTGTTAAAATATTCACCTGTCTTACTTGTAATTCTTTGCAGACTGCATCTAACTAGTACACAAATAATCTGTTCCTACTCAACAACTTTTAAACAAGTTAAAGATAATAACTGAAAATGTAGCCACTTACCAACAGAGTCAACAGAAAGCAAAAGGATGACAGTCATGATCAATGTTTTAGCCATTGCAAAAACAAAAAATTAATAAATGGAAGGACAAAATCTCACAAAAAGACTGAAAGCAGTGTGAACTGTGTGTATGACACCTGAGATCTGAAAATGTACGATGAGTGTGAAATTAATCCTAAAGGGGAACTTATAAACAGTAACGTCTCTTCTCAGGGCGTTGCTAAGCACTAAATGGGTTACCAAAAAAAGAGACCGTGGTTTGTTTGTTTTTTGGGGGGATGGTTTAATATAGCCATCTGAAATCATAAACTGTATCTGCCATATATTTCAGGAAGTGTCACAGATTAAGGATATGGGTCAAAATACTATCAATAAAATGAAATATGTAAAAAGGAAGTTCTTTGTTATGAATGAAAAAAAATCTTAAATCAATCCAGAGTTTTTCATTTGGGTCAGACAACACGCTAAGTGCTTTATATTCATATCAAAGTGTGTGGAAATAAATTTAAAAAAGGCATAAAACAGGGTAAACATTTTTATCCCTGTTTTGGTACATTTTCTAACGATGAATACAGTTTTATTATTTGTAAATTTGACCTCGTGAGCTTTAAAAAATGTTACATTAAATCAGAAACAGTTGTGTTTTTTAAAGACTTATAACTGAGGCAGGTGAAGGAGAAAATAAGGTAGGATTTTATTTCCAGACCCAGATATAACTGAGACCAATTGGTATAAAATAGAATAGAAATATTCACAGGAGGTTAATTCTGGTGTAACATCAGCAAAGTGGAAGGCAATGGAGGCATGTAGATTCACACAAAGATAAAAAAATAATAACTTATGTTAAAAAATGTATTTAAGTTGTTTTGACATGCTTTTATGCCCAGTAGCTCTTTACTAAATGGTAAATGTCTCTATATTTTTGAAAATTGAAATTAAGTGCTTGTTAAACACACCAAAGTAGTGCACAAATGTTCTTGTGCAGAATAAATATCTTTATACTGAAGCTTGTCGTGACATATTTATCCCTCACTGACTTCCCTTGAAGTTGCAAATAGTTTTGAGGATGGTGTGCAAAAAGACGATATAATTATTAAAAATAGGCCATCTTTGACTTTAGAATACAGATTTGTTTTTCATGCTGTTTCACTTCTTTTCTCACGAATATCTCTGCCTTTGACTTTATAGGTCACAGAAACATGTTAATAATAAACAAGAGGAAGAAAGGTAGTATTCCTTGTCTCTTGTTTATTGTTTTTACAACTTCCCCACCTATAATCTGTTAACATGGAAATACTTTTTAAGCTTGATTTATTTGCTAACCTGCATAGGAATTATTGAAGTTGACTTTTGATTGTTGTCTGACTCAGGAAATGGCTAAAGGGAAATTCCACCAAATGTTTTGCTACTTTGAACATCCTTAATTTGTTCTAATTTAAAAAAGCCAGACTCAGACTCTTCACACTCGAACTAGATTATTCCATACAGATAACACCACCTTTCAAACTCAGTTTGTTATTTGAGAAACCTTGGTTTTATTTGTGAAATCTTCATTATAAGGCCAAGAAAATTCCACTTTGGTTTTGTCACCTTTTTTATGAGTTGGACATGTAATCCTTGCAGCGCGTCTCTCTCAATAACTGGAACAGACTCACACATATTAACATTTTTGTCTATATAAATAGCCTTAAATTAATAATGCCACGTGGTGTTAACATTGAATTTAGTTATACCCTTGGCCATTTCCATGTTTTTTCTTCAGCATTGTGTCCTTTGATATATATGAATCACCCAGCAGAATCAACACAGAAGCAATTTAAAAATCTAGAACTATAAATATCATTCATTAAGCTGATGTTTTGAAAATCAATTTTTGGCGTGCAGAGATTTGAATTGCTAATGAAATCCTAACCCCAGGATTCTAACATTTTGCTGACACCTACCGTTATTTAAGAGGAACTACAAGCTTACAATCACTACCTCTTTTATGTATATTTAGTCTTTAAAAATAAAACTTATAAGGCATAATCTAAAGCATGGCAAAATTCAAGAATAAACAAAGAAAGAAAATGAATCATTGGACAAAATAGTGTCTTTCTGTAGATTGTGTATGTGTAATAAAAAGCTAGTATATTTTTATATTGATAATTAATTGCCTGTTAAAGATCACTAATATAATATTGTCCAAAAATAACAATTTCATATCAACCTTTATTGTTAGACTGGGTGCAAGTCTGGGTGATTAAGACCGGAGCAGAATATGAGATGCAGACTCGCCACTAGAGAGCACCTCTGGTGGCGTGGAAAAGTATTACAGACACTACTGGATTTCAAGAAGGAATATTATGGTCTTTACTTATCCCCCTGTTTTTTTTATTAACGTGTCTTTTCTGGCAGTGTATCACTCTTTCCTGTCTGAAGATTTCAACACTCTTCGTGGCTTAATTGCTAAAGATAATTTTAAATTAGTTGCTTTCCTGGCAACTAATTAACATTTAAATATAATCCATAGATTTTCAATTTGGTTTGGTTTGTTCTGCTCCAAGTGTGTTTGTTTGATCCAATCTGTTAGTTAATTTAGGTCAGAAGGTTGAAAGTTGGATGTTTCATAAGAAAATAAAACTCAAAACACATCAAATGTTTGGGAAATGAAAGATCCTGAAAATAAGCGTTTAGATTGATGTTTTAAACGGTCTGAACTCAACATATTTGAAACTCTTTATTAAGTGTGCCCAAAAGCTGTTATGTAGAAAATAATTAATTCAAATTAACATCATCATCATCATTTCAGTCAAGAATTGCCAGAATTATTTTTGGAAGCATGTTGATGGTGGTACAAAATATGTGGCTGAGTGGAAATTTGATGAGAGAGACATATATTATCATGATGAATTTATAATTTTCAACCTGTGCATCAAATGATTAATTTTTAAGAATAATTTCAGTTTGTTTGAACCACAATCATTCCAACCCGAATTTAGAACATTTCAAATAATTTCTATAAAGCTTAAAATTAAAATGTTATTTTGGGAAACTGTTTGTCAATCCAATTTCAGGATAAACTGATGTCATTTTCAAACCCTTTATGTCTGAAAGTGCTTGCACTTTGCATTCCTTTTTTAAAAAACTGCCACCGGAGGGCAACAACATCTTACTTCATTCTTAGGCAAGTATTAACAAGTTTATTGTCCGGGTGCACAGCCTTTGGATAAACACCACCTCTCTCCCAGCATATCGTTTAGCACAAAAGAAAAGACTTTAATAATAAATGATTAAAGAACAAATTAATTTATTTAATGTGTTTTAGAGTTTTAAATTTTGGCGAGTTGAATTTCTAATTTACCGGTCTCAGAAGCTGCATGCTGTTGAGTCTCTAGTTTTTTCCCTGAGTCATTTAGACACTGAAATAATTGTGCTTCTTGTTCCTACTGAAAAGCCATAAACCAGTTGATAAGAACTTTAGTGACAAGGTAACCCACCATAAAAGTCCAATAAAGGAGCTTGGCAAAAGCTGCTTAGTCAGTTTTTACTGAGTGTAAGGATGATAATTTTCCAATAATGTGGGATTAACATAACATAAAACTGCTGCACATTGCATCTTGGTGAAACTTCCTGGTCCTTACCTGGAAAAGAATAAAAATATGCATGAACGATGCGGAAATATAATTGTACATGCATGTGTGGAACATCAGCTGTAATTGGCTCCTGACTCGCAGGAGGGATCTGACAGTGTTTCCAAACAGATTTCTGGGGACATTTCTGCTGATCTCAGAAAACAAAGACAGCAAACTCATCACGCCAAAATCAAGTGTTATCTTCCAAAGAAATTTGGATAAGCAAATTTAGAAAACAGTTAACCGTTTCTTCAGTTTAAGTCATTATTCACAATTCTGCGTTTAGAAAGACACCGGACAAAAATGGCTTTTATGAGAAAGTTCCACAGTGAAAACACCACTTATCAAAAAAACCAAAGGTGTCACATTTGCAGGAAAACATCTTGATGATCTCCTAATCTTTGGCATAAAATTAACAAAGCATTTGAGAATTAGAACAACATGGACCTGATGGTACCATGGACTCTACTGCCAAAGAGAAAATAATGCAGGAAAGTCCACCAATGTGGCTGAATTAAAACAATTCTGCCAAGAAGAGTAGGTCGATGTTGTTCTGCAATGATGTTAGAAAAATATTTCAAAATACTTTTCACATCATTGAATAGCCTTTGTTTAGATACTTTTGCATTTTTTGGTGCATCATGACTTTTTCACTTGACATTTGTGTTCTGAAAACATTTTAAATACAGAAATTACGGGAAAATCTACAGTACAGCACCAAACTTTGGCGTTCAAAATAGAACAGACAAGAACCAGGCTCATGGTAAGCAGTTTGCCACATGGAGTTGTTTTACATTTCTCACTTTTGCAGTTTGACCATGTATCTTAGGTAATGATTCACATTTTCGGCACTGTTATATCAAAAGTCATGTGTTGAGATGGTTTAGGTTTATAAAACATCTCCATGACGCTACAATGTTGTGCAATATAACAATCAATTCACAATTGGGAGGCGTTTTGTAATTCATCCATTACATATTAAGCTTAATTAACCTTGTTTTCATTTTCACTCAGTTTGAAAGTGTTTCTTTAAATCTTTGGAGGCAAATAATAAACATTTCTGCATTTTGTGATAATTTAATAGCTTAACTATTTTTTAACATACTTTTAGGATTTATTTAGGGTTGTTTTAAATAATAATCGCGAAAAATGATAAAACTCTCATAAGCATTGAACCATCACTGCATAATGCACAAATGGACCCATTAATCTCTACATGAAGCTAAACTGATGGGAAAACATTTAATTTGACCAAATATTTAAACAGCTTCAATAACATAAATGTTTTGAAATGTGACTGGTTCCATCAGAAAATGTTTAAAATCTGTCCTTTCCTTTAGCTGTTGGCTGTGAACTTCCTGTCACAAAGTTACTAAAAAATGAGTGCTTACACTTTTTTGCTGGCGTAGACAACAAATTGACAGGTAAAAGTTAATCTTAGATGAAGTTTATGCAAAGTAACGAGCCATAAAAACCAGTTTTACTCCGTTGTCACATTACTGATCTGCTGCCTGCTAAGGGTTTTACATCTCAATCTCAGCGTCATTACCACACTTTGAATCATTTGGCTTCAGAGAGTCATGATTGCAGACTGAGCATGAGTTCACACACCGGACCAAAATAACACCTTAGCAGTGAAACACAGGGGGAAAACTGAACCTTTAACAATGGCCTTACTGGGTCTTCATCTTCTGTCTCTGTTACTGCTGTCCCAAGGAATTCACCTCATTCAAGGTAAGTACATTTTTCACTTAAAATTCAAGTTATAGTTTAAACTTCAATTTTTGGTCATTTTCAATTAAAAAAAATCAATTTATGAGAATATTTACCATACAATTATGTCTAAAATCTTTTTGAAGTAGCTTAATAACTAAACTATAAACTTAGGAACTGTGTCTTATTTATAGTATTCAATTTCTTAAACCTCAACAGAATATATATACATATTTTATTCAAAAGAATTATTTATTTATGAAGAAGTGATTTTCAAAGGATCCAATCAGTGCAATAAATTTCTAATAATACAATTCTGTCCAGTCCAACTCTAAATTATGTTAATTTATGCTATGTTTCATTAAAAAATAAAAAGTAAAAAAGTTCCAAAATTTTAGATTTGAAGCCCTCTCTTTGATTCAGGGTTATATAAAGCTGTTTAAATTCTCTCTTTGTCCATGTTGATCTTCTCCCTGCCAACTTTTATCCACAGAGTATTCATGTAATCTTAGAAATATGAATGTGGGCATAAATCCTGACGTGGTACAAAAACCACTAACACAAGATAAAATATCATTCTGCAAATGTCACACTAATAACAGATTTGAAATTGACAGCAAAGCGTAAAAAAGATCACGAGTTGGACTTGTCTTTTGTGGTGAAGAATTAACTTTTCTTTAAAGGCCAAATCACATGCTATCAGGTTCATATGCTGCACACGGAGTAAATATAAAAGCCATAAACATGGTAATTCATTTATAAAAGAAACAATAAAATACATTTTTATTCAAACTAAACTGACACTGACTTAAAGAATTTTAATAAAATGTCATAAAAATAATAATAAAACAAGACTTTTGGCTGTGTCAGTGTAAACTCAACCAACGTCAGAGTTCAACTAAACAGATGAGCAAAGGAACTTGTTACTTTTTTTTAAGGTGGTATTTTTGTGAGTCATTTTCTACTAATTTAAAACTCTTGAAGCCTTTCAACTTCTCATATACATTTTTGCAAGTAGTTTTATCTGATTTATGAAGATCAGAATGCATCTGCCTGACTTCAAATTTCATTATCTGTCTTTCCCCTTTTGAAGAGAGGCTAAGAGGAAATATTCCTTTTTTCACTTCCTATTTAAGCCTCACAGACTCAGAAGGCTACATTTTGCTAATTAAATGTTTCCAGATACTCAAATCAGTTGAAAACAGTAAAGTTTGTGATAAATCCTGATATTGCACAGTGCCAATTTGTACCTTTTTTTGTTCACTGAAGCATTGCTAATTTATGTTGTACTTTATGTGATGTGCTTTTGTGTCTTCTGCAGGAAGTTGTGCCAGTGATGAGTTTCAATGCAGAAATGGACAATGCATCAACAAAGCTTGGAGGTGTGATGGAACTAAGGACTGCACAGATGACTCTGATGAGCTGAACTGCCGTAAGTGCAGCTTTTGATTTCAAATTTATCTCAAACTGTGAATGGATGGTGGTTATTTCTTAACACAACACAAGAGCGTTCCAAGTGTGTAAATAGAAGGTACATGGACTTCTTTTCTTGGCCTTAATTTTCTATGAAAGAAGTTCAGTTACCTTCCATTTAAGCATTTGGGATTCCCAAAAGCTGGATGACTGACAATCTACAAGGACAGAGAAGACAAGCAAAAAAACAGACAAGCAGCAAAATAAGTAAGCGAGGGAAGTCCAAAAACCATTTCACCTGTTTTGTTTCCCTGCTGCAGCACCTCCGTCATGCAGCTCGCAGGAATTTAAGTGTGTGACAAGTGGTGAATGCATCTCGCTGGGATTTGTCTGTGATGGGGAGGAGGACTGCGTTGACGGATCCGATGAACAAAGAACCTGTGGTACAGACTACAAGTTTCATTTTTAATTTCAAAAAGAAAGATTCAAGGTTGTTTTCCTGTTTCTTAAGATGAAGACAGGTGCTGAAACTGCCTGGAATTACATGTAATATCATGTCAAACTGCTAAATTACACAAAAACAATTTGCAGTGATGCAAACCAAAACCACTAGATGGCCCCGTTATCTCACTGTACACTTTTCTCGCAAAGGAAGTTATAATAAGTGAACTCAAAGCCACAACTTGTATCTCGGTCCATAAAGAACATAGACAAATAAGTAAATTGTATTTATCATAAGTCTTAGGAGACACTATTTGCGTGTGTTTATTTCTATATATCGTGTTAAATAACACTGGAGTTATTGCAAATAACTCCAATAACTTTTAAATTGAGCTGAGGAATGACCTCTAAATCATCGTATTTTTTTATGAAAACTTGTTTTTGAAGTATGTGTCTAGTTGTAATAACACAAATGCAAAGAAAGCCTCTGACCCAGTTCTGTTTCAGACGGACGCACCTGCAGGCCAGACCAGTTCACCTGCCAGGAGGGCCAGTGCATCCCCAGCAAATACAGATGTGACCGAGTGACGGACTGTGTGGACAGCACTGATGAGAAAAACTGCAGTAAGGCTTTTGTTTTTAAAGTCTGCTGAGCCTGTCATGCTTGTAGTTGCATTTTTCTGCTGTCAGATGGTCTCCAGTGTTGTCTCAAACTTAATTTAGAATATTTCCATAGACTTAAGCACTTTACCTTTTCTTTACAGATTATCCTCAATGCACCCAGAAGACATGTGCAAACGGAGCCTGTTACAATAACTCTCAGCACTGTAATGGGCTACAGGACTGCAGAGATGGATCTGATGAGACCAACTGCAGTGAGTAGACAGCAATCAGCATCATTCTCTGTTTGATCAAAGATGTATCCAACACATTTTATGGAATTGAAATTAGGCTTGCAACAACATGGATGTGGTTTGTACTTCAGGGCTACCGTACCTGTACCCTGTCCTAGCTCTGAGAATAAAAACAAGTGTCTGGAATACTTAATATTTTGTATTCCAGACACAATACAACTTGCAGTATTTAGACAGAAAATGGGCAAAGAGAAATGTGGTGGGGGATGTTTGGGGGAATTAAGACAACAATACGTCATTTGGTCCCGTCTGTGTAAATTTGGCTTGGTTCATACTGCTGGAGGATGGATTATGGGGCCGGATGACCATGGACCTTACCAGAGGGGCCGCTTTTCATTGGCTGATGGCCATTCTACGTGGTCACGTGCGTGGCCGTCTCACAAACACACTTAGCTTCCCGTTAGCTAAGTACAGCATAATGGCAGAACTGATACAACTTCTACACCTTGAAGCCTGTCTGCTACACAGTCTTACGTTAGCTAAACAGATCAATATGCAATGTGTCTGTATCTGACATACACTAAAGATTTTATTTTAGCAGAAAAGGCTTTGGACTAAACTGTTACTCGTGTTAGCCACGTTAGCACCAAGTACAGCTAGTCAATCAACCATCGCTGTGTTCAGGGAAGCGCTGATTAATAATCGAGAAATAAATATCAAGCCTGGAAACTTGATATCGTAACGGACTGAATGTTATGTTTTTAACGTAATCTTTGCTCGTCTTGCGGGGGGGGGGGGGGGGGGGGGGAGCGGTTGCCACGGTAACAGGTGTGCTTAAACTACAAAGAGAGAGAGAGTAAAAAGGTAGGAGTGGTTTTGAGTTGATCACCTGTTCGGGTTATTGGGGCCTGCCATGCAAAGCAATGGCAGGAACCTATTGCTATTCTCCCAAGAAAAGTTTCTTTATTATTATTATTATAATTCTTTATTTTTCATCCGTAACCGTTAATGCGGCTCATACCGCTGCGTGCACACCTACAAAAGAGGTATCAAAACCTGCAGAAAATTCACGCCATTCCAGCTATTACTTTTGGTGGGATTCGGGATGCACATGGCGACATAATTCGCAAAAAACTACAAAAAAAACCCCATTATAATTCAATGGGAAAACTCCTACAAACGCCCTAATACCCTACTGGCTAAAACAGAGAATTGTCTCCCCCAGCTGGCTCAAATGAAGTATTGTAAGTCTGAAAAGCGAAAAGAGCAAGTATGACAAAAAAAATATTGTGCCTTGGATATACTGGATTAAACAAAACTTTAAATTTGATTGGTAAACATCCAACAGGTAGATGTGAGTGTGGTATGGATATGGAAACAGTAGAACATGTAATAATTAATTGTGGAAAATATAAAGCAAGTAGAGAGAAGCTAAAACAATAAATTAGGAAATATGATATAGAGACATTTAAACTTAATAAGATATTAATTAAACACAAAATAAATAAAGCGGTTATTAAATTTTTGAAGGTAACAGGATTATATGTAAGAATTTAGATTTGGGGAGATGCTGTCGTACACACTCCAGCACAGTAGATGGCGATAATACATATTAACGTTAGATGTCACCCGCCGCTAAAATCACAAAGAAGCAGAAGAAGCTTAACGGTAAGAAGTGTTTGTGTTCTGTCCATAAAATATACTATTTCATTTAATTACTATATTATTAGAACTGCTTACAGTTGTTAAATGTAATGTGTTCTTTAAGAAATGTGATTGATTTTACAAGTTTGACTGCTGTGGGATATTTTGTTGTGGCTCTGATAGCGTAGCTGCTAGCTTGATGGAATATTTTTTCCACGACAAAAACCGGAATCACAATTTGTTCACATGTTAGCAATTTGCTAACTGGCTTTCGTGAAAGCCAGTTATTGATTACATTGAAGCGTTCTTTAGCATCGATGCTAATTTGTAGCGTGACAACGCCGGGCCCGAACCGACGGGCAAGCTTTGGCAGGCCCCTGCTAAATTTCTTCAGAAATTTTCTAGTTTTACCTTTGTTTACCTTTGCTGTGGCGCATTACAGCCGCTGTAGTTTCTAAACGTTGGACTAATTACCTCGTTCATTGGTGAGTTTACGTCATTCACAACAAACATCAAATAGAACAAATATATTTCATAAAATTTTAACAAACAAATGGCTATAATTATGTGAAATTAAATTAATTATATCCCAACTTCAAAAGATTTGCCTTTACCTTTACAGAGCTCTTTGGTTCCTCCTATCACTCTGCAGCTTCTCATATTGACGTCATCAAACCAAATTTCAGATCTACCATAACTGACTGACACCTGCTGGCCTCAGGTTTGCAACCAGCTTGTGACTGAGAAACCAGTAACCTCCTCCCAGATGATGGCATGAACTTGTTAGTTCCTATGTCCATTTAGTAGCTGATATATTGTGAAAATCCGGTAGAAGTGACGCACTAATCAGTCATGTTTACATAGAAACAAGGATTTGCCGCGAGGCTTTGCTTGTGAGACTTGCGGTCACGTGGGTCGGTTGTGGGCGGAGCTTGGTAAGGTCCATTTTAGGAAGCCGGTTGTCTCGCCTGAATTTTGCATTTTAAAAGTCCCTGAGTCAATATTTCCTCTTCAAAAGTCTAATATTGAAAAAAAAGAAACTTTTTTTCACAAATAACTGCGCATTTAAACCAAAGAAACGTTAAGTACGCTTGCGTTTATAAACAGTAAATGCATAGCTGTTAAATTTTAGGCATACTTCACATTTCTGTTTTTAAACGCATCAGTGTCTTGTCGAACAAACTACGGGCGCCATATTGGTTTACCTTCGATTGATGACGACTCAGAATTTTATTTTATTTTATTTTCTTGTAAAAGTAAGGTAATCAACTCCTTCTGTCTGCTATTTATTTTTGCGGACATACATTTCAAAATATAGATATACAAGAACACCACGTAATAACAGTTAAACAGTTTAAGGGTTTCTTTAGCTTTGAGATTATTTATGATCATTGAGACCAATTGTACATCTGTACATTAAAATAATGTAACTAAATCAGCAGAAAATCTATCGTGCTTAAAATATATTTAAACTTAGTCAAATTTATTTCATGAACTGTTCAATTTAATTCAGTTATAGTTATAGTAAGCATATTTGAAAATTAGCCTGTATCGATACAGTGCTAGTTGTTTGGTCAAAAATGATTATCTAAAGTGGATGTAAGACCAATAAATCTTGTTTTTCAGATGTTTATTATTGTTTAAATACTAAAGTAAAAATAAGTGGTGACGAGGAATATTGAAAATGTCATTTAATCAACTACTATTTAAGCTATTAATGATGTGATATTGTAAATAACAACATGCAGTCAGATGAAGCTCTGATTGCCAGACTGAAAGTACCTTTAGAAAATTATAACCTTTAAGCATGTATTAAACATATTTTAAGCTCACATTTCCAATAAAATGTGATTTTATTGGTCTGATGTATAAAATTTAATTTTTTTCTTGAATTTCTTCAAATTTGTCCCTTGCAATATGTAACAAACACTGACATCCATTCTGGATACCCAGGCAGGATTTATTCTTTGTTTATGAAGTGGCATTCTGGTTTAATATCTTACTACAATACCGTTTTTGTTTTATTTTCCAGCCACTCACCACTGTCCCATCCACCAGTTTGAGTGTCGGAATGGCTTCTGTGTGCCACTTGCGTTTGTGTGCGACCACTGGGACGACTGTGGGGATAACAGTGATGAGCAAGACTGTGGTAACTTACATTTCTAAAGAAGTGGCAACAAATGTGCAATCTGCCTCCTGACTCCCATTAAACATCTTCGCCTTGCAGAATATCCAACCTGCAAGGGCAACGAGTTCACTTGTTCCAGTGGCCGCTGCATTCCTCAGAACTGGGTGTGTGACAAGTCCAACGACTGTGGAGACTTCAGTGACGAAAGTGGATGTGGTGAGATTCATGTGGACTTCCATTTTGCCTTTCTATCATCCTACTTAAAGCTTTGTGAAGAGAGCATTATTTCACTAAATTTAACAATTCTGAAATAAATTTGATCTACTCTAGTTTGAAATCTAAGAATAGTTTTGGTTCAATTGGTAATTTTGCTTACTATATATTCGATAAAACAGTTTGTGATTTGTGAAGCATTTATTGACTTAATGTCAATCTCTTTTTTTGCTTTAAAATCAATTTACATTTGAACTTAGTAAAATCACCCTATTTTTAGTTTTTATAATTTAAAAAAGGTTTCACAATTCCCAAACAGTGTTTTATGTGTCATTAGCTTAAAGTTATGCTGTGCATGTACAGTAGGTGATGCAGTTTTTAAGATGCAAAAACCTTAATATCCCTCTCTTTTGAGCTATTTTTTTTACAAAACAAACAGTTTTATATGTAGTTATTAAGTATCACAGCTCAAATTTGACCATTTTAAGTATTGCTAGAATTTGACCTTTTAATTTGACTGTTATAGTTTCCATTTAATGTAAAATTTCTCATTTAGACATTTTGAAATATAACAATTGATTTTACTATAAGACGGTGTGACACTGAGAGTGTTAGTAGTTATCACATTTTAAGGCATGGTATCAATGTGAAAACTTCCTTAATAAGATTTGGTTTGTTGAAATATTTGCTAAAATGAACACTTTTTAAATATTTGTTTTTTTCTGTGACTTTCAGATAGTGACTCTCGGGACTGTTACCCTGGTGAGTGGGGTTGCCCAGGCTCAACTGCATGCATCCCAGTGGATAAAGTGTGTGACGGCAAACCCGATTGTCCTGGAGCAACAGATGAGACCAACACCACGGCACATCAAACATGTGGTAAGTTTTTGGATGGAAATTTTTAAAAAAGGAAAAAGATCAGCACTGATAAAGTTTGGAGGATAATTCAACATGATTTAAGGAAGTATTAAGTATATTTCAGATGTTGATTAGTATGGGGAAACCTAAATAATTTTACCAAAAGCAGTATATCCAGACTTCATTCCCAAAACTATTCTCTAAAGGTTATCCATTCATACACATGATTGGATAATCTAAATGATTTTACCAAAAGCAGTATATCCAGACTTCATTCCCAAAACTATTCTCTAAAGGTTATCCATTCATACACATGATTGGATAATCTAAATGATTTTACCAAAAGCAGTATATCCAGACTTCATTCCCAAAACTATTCTCTAAAGATTATCCATTCATCAATAACTGGAAGGGATCCAGGTGTAAATGAGAATGTTGTACAGTTTCAGCACATGCTTTTTACTGTAAATCAAGGTGCTACGGTCTTAAACGTGGTGTATTGAACTCCCAGCTTATCATTTTGTAAGATTATATTGTCATCATAACTACTATCTGCTTTCACACGCTCCCGGTTTAAGATTAACTGTTTTTGGTTTGCCATTCTCAGTAAATCATAGCAATGATTCTGGTCACGTTGATGCTCTTGTGATAATGTTTTTTATTATCTTCTTCCTTGATGATAACAAGCTTGTAAAAAGACCCAATAAACATGATTTGGATTTTATTCACAGGTCTGGACCGGTGCTCTGCCTTGAGTTGCGAGTATCTCTGCCACCCTTCTCCCCAGGGTGGCACATGTTACTGCCCTGATGGATTTATAGTAGCTAACGACAGCCGCTCCTGTGTAGGTGAGTCACATGTTGTTATTTTTATACACGTGAGGATTCCTCACTACTGTGTAAAACGTCCTGGAAGTCTGCAACAAAATGCTTTCAGTGTGTTTTTTTTATTCTTGATTATGAGTCAGCATAGAAGAGCTAAATTTACAGCCTTAATTTCACAGCTGTCTGGTTATAGATCCTTGCTGTTCGCCCTTTACGCATAAAATGTGACTGTTTGCTTTGCTGCACAGACTATGATGACTGTAACATCTGGGGGATCTGTGATCAACTCTGTGAGGATCGACCTGGGACTCACCACTGTAGCTGCGCAGATGGATTCTTCTTGGAGCAGGGACACGTCTGCAAAGCCAATGTGTCAGGTACACTAACATCAGATTTAGATCTCACTCTACACACTGTAAAACTTTTGTAGGTCGTTTAACTTGAAAACGAAAATCCACCAGCTGCCGTGAAAAAACAATTTAAGTCAAGAAGAAAACTGTTTTGGCTTTAACTCAATTTAAAGTTCATGAAGTTGATTTAACAAGAGACAAGTTGTCTAAACATTGTTTTTTAAGTTCATTAATCTTGAATTGTGAGTTTTACCTTAATGTTGCAATTCAAACATTCCAGGTATGCTTTTGATGAGGGGATAACATTGTAACATGATGTAAAGCTAAAAAAAAATGATTTTACGTAATACTGTCACTTTAAAAATGAGCATGAGGTAATTTTTACAGTTTTTCATCTTTAGTTTCATGCAAGATGTTTGTGTCAAAAAGATATTTCTCCCCAATTTGACCCAAGCAAATATTACAAGTCAATGTCCCAGTAGAGTTTCTACTCTTAGAACTGTTGAGTTTGGATAGAAAATGTGTTTTTCTGGCATACCTTTGAAATAAAATGTCTTTTACATGTCATAAAAAGTGTGGCAAAGATTATTTTTAAAAGATAAATTTAATACAGTTGAATGTTCCATATCTCACAATTTCTTCAACTTGGTCGTTATCTTTTTTACTTTTAGGAGGGCTGCCACAGCTCATTTTTACAAATGGGGGTGACGTGTTGATGGCTGATATTCACGGGCGCTTTGTCAGAACTCTGGTGCCGGCCCAGGGCAAAGGTTATGCCATTGGGGTGGCCTACAACATTCGGAGCAATGTAGTCTTCTGGAGTGATACAAATACAAAAAAGGTTTGTCTGGTTCAGTGTCTGTTTGTTTTTCCTCCAAATATTCAGTAGCTCCTTTTTTAATGATTGCAAAACCAACTCCTTAAATGTCTTTTCTAGGTTTATTCTGCCAGCTACAACGGGGAAAACATCAAGGAAATTCTGACCACTGCAGTCCCAAATGTCCAAAATCTTGCAGTGGATTGGATCAACTTTAAACTTTATGTTTTGGATGCAACTCTGGATCGAATTGATATGTGCGACTATGATGGAGGAAATCGAGTCACGCTGGTGGCTGAAAACTTAGAAACTCCTCATGGCCTTGCCCTGGATCCTACAGTGGGGTGAGTCAAATCGAACCACATCTTTTCAATCAAATCACATATTTTCTTGACATCTTGGAGCCCTGTGAGATACTTGGATGTGTTTGTTGTTGCACAACATCTCCCTTCAATGTTTGCTTCCTGTTTGCAGCTACATGTTTTTCTCAGACATGGGAGTGAGCCAGGAGAAGACAAAGCTGGAACGGGCCTTCATGGACGGCAGTAACCGCGTGGAGATCATCAAAAGCAGACTCGGCACACCCACTGCGATCACCCTGGACATCATAACAAAGAGGGTCTACTGGTCCGACAGCCACTTTGACACGGTGGAGACAGTCACATACAGCGGTTTGGACAGGTTTGTGATTTTTCTACTTTTCTTGGAATGTGTTGCATTTCTCTCAAAGTGACATCTGAAGTGTGGCTGTTTTTCTTTTGTTTTTGTTTTTCAGGAAAATAGTCCTCAACGGTGCAACGCAGTCGCCACATCCTTTTGGGATGGCTGTTTTTGAAAACCATGTCTTCTTCACTGACTGGACCAAGATGGGGGTGATCAGAACCAATCGCTTCAACGGCAGCAATCCCACTCTCCTGTATCGTACGGCCAATCGACCAGGACACGTTGTCGTCTCTCACTCTGCCGTTCAGCCTTTTGGTAGGAATATACACGTTCGTCTTGGGACAACAGACCAGTCTGATCATGAGAGGTAATCCCACCTGTTTCTTGTTGCAGTGATGAACCCATGTGGCAGACACAATGGCGGCTGTCAGCATATTTGTGTTTTAAGCCACCGCTCAGATAACGGTGGTTTGGGCTTCCGCTGTAAATGTCGCTACGGTTACGATCTGGGATCCGACCGTCATAGCTGCTTTAGTGAGTTTCCCTTTTCTTTCTGGTTGTGCTCCAGGTTCTGCTTATTTAATGACGAAACTGTTGGATACATTGTAATTACTTTAAACATTGAATTGAATTTGTGACCGCAGTCTTTCTCTTTCAACAGAGATTAAGGACTACTTGTTGGTGGCTTCCTCTCTGGCCATCCGGGGAATCCCTCTGAACTTATCTCTCCAGGAGGACGTCACTCTTCCTCTGACTGGACTCGGCTCCTCTTTTTCTGGCTCCGCTGTAGAATTTGATGGGAACGAAGAGGCTGTGTTTTACAACGACAGGTCCAAAGGACTCATTTACAAATCCAACCTCAATGGGACCGGTTAGTGTACGAGGCACGTTTGGTGGATATTGCTAGTAATTTTGGGTCACTTCTTACTCTTTTGTTGTTTGAACCCCATCAGCTCAGCAGATTTTGACTGGGAAGACAGTGGGAATTGTTGATGCGATGGCTTACGACTGGACTTCCAAGGTTTTGTTCTGGACCACATCAACGTACAGGGCAGTGGTGGCCTTCAGAGTCACAGACAAGTCCAAAAAAGACATTGTTACTGGACTCAGATACCCAAAGGGTATTGCGATTCATCCAAGTGCAGGGTGAGTGCTTCAAATAATGAAGAATATGTGTAATTTATTGGGATTTTATGTGATTGACCAGCAGAAAAGGGTACATAATGACAATTCTGTTTTCTTATTTTTCTTAGATAAATTTGTAAGTTCAGCTGTGTATCTTTATTCAGTTTTTTGCCCACATGCCCCTAAATTAAATTCAGTATAAATTCACCTAACTCATAAGCATGGTCTAGTCAAAGTCCAGACTGTAAATCTATTTTAGAATTTAGAATCTGCGGCAAAACTTGAAAATTGATGTTCACGGATGATTTATATCCATCCTGAATGAGCTTGAACTACTTTGCAATGTATTGGTGAAAATGCTGGATGCTGCTGTTGACATAAACTTAAAGAATTACAGTTGTAATTGCTGCAAAAGCTTTTTCTACTAAATATGTAATCAGCATGGCTGTATAAAGATGTGAGGCCCACTTTATAGTTATTTATTTATTTTTTTTAAATCCACTCTTTATTTCTTCTTCACAATTATGACACAAATAATCTATTATACAAAATTTCATTTGTGCTTCTATAATGTGAAGAAATGCTAAAGAGTTTGTAGCGTATGATTTACTCTGGATGACGCTGTTTGGACAGTATGCAGTTTATTGCACATTAAAGTCAGTAATGTTTTTATTTTTTATAATTTTCATTCTTTCATTGTTTCGCAGATACTTGTTCTGGTCTGACTGGTACCGTCCAGCCGTCATAATGAAAGCATTCCCTGACGGCAGCAACGCTGTTCCTCTGGTCAACACAACGCTGGGATGGCCGTATGGACTCGCTCTGGATTATGTGTAAGGATGACGATGATATCTGCTGTTTTCTGTGCACTCCCAACCTTTTTCTTTTAAAATGAAAAGAAAACACGATGTGTTTTCCTTGATCATAGGATGTGATTTCTGTGTTTGCAGAATGGACAGGTTATACTGGGTGGATTCCCTTCTCGATCAGGTTGGCCACATTAGCATCGAAGGAACTGACAGAAAGACATTCACCAGCATCGGCCAGATCACTGAGCCATACTCGTTGACAGTTTATTCAGGTGATCTTGTTAATTGCAGCATCATGATTTGAAATTTTGGTTTAGATTTTTCTCCATCACAACTCTATACTATTAACTACTTTCTTCATGTATAAGAATGACTTAATAGTAGATAACCACAGATATAATTGTAAGGTGAGATTATGAAAGAAACATAATAGAAAGTTACATGCATCTTCTGGTATTTTTAAGAATAAAATAAAAAACGGTGTTAAAATAAATTACAAAATAGCAAATTCAAGAAAAAACAAACACTTCCAAATCAAATTTTTCATACCATAAAGCTTCTAAGTTTATCTATCATACGGTGAAATCTGAAGCTGATACTTTCCATAGATAAAATATATGACCAGGTTCATGCTTCAGGATGGTCAGTTTGGATTTGTTTTCTGAATTTTCTTTTTAAATAATAATTTTATTTTGGAAGTAAAATGCTTATTTAGAAAATATTTTCTGTCCTGTAGACTTCCTCTACATATCTGACACAAGGACTAGAGCAATATTTGAGATGAGGAAGAGGGATGCAGGAGGAAGCACAATGATCAGACAAGGAGTCACCGGCATTTTGAACATCAAGGCCTATTCAGCTGACCTCCACGGCAGTAAGTTCACATAAAACAAGACACCAATATCTTGTTCAGACATGATTTATGATTTGAAACTTGAATCTATTTACTGGTTCGAGAGTCAAGAACCCATTTACTCCCTATTTGTCCTCGCTCCTACAGCCTTCAACAGCCGCTGTAATTCGGTGCCCAATGGACTCTGCAGCCACTTTTGTTTCCCAACTCCCTCCTTGAGCCGGGTGTGTGGCTGTCCGTACGGTATGAAGCTTCAGGCCAATCAGAGGGACTGCATCAAGGACGATTCCGTCCCTCCGCCTGACGACTGCGGCGACTACGCCTTTGAATGCGACGAAGGACGCTGCAGGCCTAACTCTTTCCGCTGTGATGGCATTTTTGATTGTGTTGACAAGACCGATGAGGCCAACTGCACTGATACTGGTAAATGTGTTTGTGGAGTAGCTGTGCGCAATATTTAATCACAATGATTTTAATAAATGAGCTGAAAGACTCATGCATCCCCACCAGGATCGACCTGCTCTCCGTACGCCTTCACCTGCAACAACAAGCACTGCATTTACTCCAGCTGGCGCTGTGACGGCCACGACGACTGTGGAGATGGTTCAGATGAGGTCAACTGTCCCACTCGCGTTCCAACCACCTGTGGGTCTTCCTACTTCACCTGTAATAACAACAAGTGCATCTCCAAGAATTGGGTGTGTGATGGTGACAATGACTGCGGTGATGGCTCTGACGAACAGAACTGCGGTAAGTTTATCCTTGTCTCTTTAGTCTACACACACGTACGTGATCATTTAAGCATGTTAAAGGAAAAGTATCATTCCCAGATTCAACCATCACCACATGCCCCCCTGGCTACTTCCTGTGCCCGGACCACCGCTGTATCAGCGACTTCTACGTGTGTGATGGAGACCAGGACTGCTTGGATGGATCAGATGAGAAAAACTGTGGTACGCACCTGTATTTTATTTTATTTTATTTTAGATTTTCAGTTTTATTGACTAACATAGAAAGATTCTGGTGTTGTTATTCTATATGTTCCATGTTTTCTCTCCTTTCCAACTCCTTCCAGAGTTCTCCTGTCAGTCCTATGAGTTTGCCTGTGCCAGCGGAGACCAGTGCATCAGCTCCTATTATCGCTGCGATGGCGTGTTCGACTGCAGGGACCATTCAGATGAACAAAACTGCCGTATGTTAACCA
This sequence comes from Xiphophorus maculatus, assembly GCF_002775205.1. Classification (NCBI taxonomy): domain Eukaryota; kingdom Metazoa; phylum Chordata; class Actinopteri; order Cyprinodontiformes; family Poeciliidae; genus Xiphophorus; species Xiphophorus maculatus. The sequence goes on along the minus strand of NC_036452.1, from coordinate 4,866,917 downwards.
TAATGAATTGATATGTATGATTATAATCATCCCAATTTATGGTGTTCATCAATACATTTGATATGTTTTCCATAGAGGAATTAGGAGTGGGCATTTATCGTGATAAATTTGTCTCATGATAACAAATTAAATTTATTGTTGTTACGATAAATTACAAATGTTTAAACCTTCCAAAACTGCCCTTATTGTTTGGATTGTTAATTTCACTATTTTCTGCACTTCTAAGAATGCGTTTTTCATTATTTCATTTCATTATTTGTGTTTGTCTGAACATTAATGGTCACAGTCATACAGTTACCTGAAAAAAGAAGTAATAAATAGTTCTTTTCGTCACTTTTATCGTTTTCACAATACTACCACAAAATATTGTGATAAAAGTCTCAGTATGTATCGCTGACCCCTGCTTCTGACTGACACTGTACATTAACTGGGTCAGCTATATTTTTTCAGTGATGCTCAGAGTTTAACGTTCTGCTTCGGGACCTGCAGCCACTCGAGGTCCGGGCCTTTGCCACAACGACGAGTTCCAGTGCCAAACTGACGGTTTCTGCATACCAGACGAGTGGGAGTGTGACGGCCATCCGGACTGCGAGGACGGTTCCGATGAGCACAACACATGCCCGGCCGTCACCTGCAGCTCCAGCTACTTCCAGTGCACCAACAAAATGTGCATCCCAATGAGCTGGTTGTGCGATGGCGAAAACGACTGTCGGGACATGAGCGATGAACAGAACTGTCCCACCCCTCCTTTCAGCTGTCCCTCTGGACAGTGGCTGTGCCCCACTGACCAAGTGTGCATTGACCTGGGCAAGGTGTGCGACGGGCAAAGAGACTGTCCCAACGGAGCAGACGAATCACCAATCTGCAGTGAGTTTCTTCCCGTTTATGCCCCACTAAAGAGAAGAACAGTGAAACTGATCGATTCTGATGCACTTCTTTAAAGACCAAGACGACTGCGCTCTGAACAACGGAGGCTGCACTGACGGTTGCATTCAGGGACCGTTCGGGGCTCAGTGTACCTGCTCACCTGGGTTTCAGCTCCTCAACGACTCCAAGACGTGTGATGATATCGACGAGTGTCTGATCCCTGGTTTCTGCAGCCAGCAGTGCTACAACGAGAGAGGAAGCTTCAGGTGCCACTGCTCTCACGGTTACCTCTTAGAGCCCGACGGACGCACATGCAAAGTTACAGGTAAAAACTAAGCGGCGCAACAATAAATCTGAAAAAGGCTAAAATGATGTAATGACAAAGAAATGTAAGGATATATATACCACATACTGTATCTGTAGATACAGACATGCACAATTTGGCATTTTTATCTGAAACACAGTTAGCTAATTCATTGCTTAACTGTAAACAAAGCATTTTCTTAAAATCACTTCAAAAGTTATTTGGACTTTAATTGTGAATTATTTATTTTTTTAGTTTATTTTCATTATATATTATTCTTATATGCTAATTTATTTATATTTACTTAACTTTAAGAAGCTTTATTTGAGTTGATTTTACATAAAGTTATTTTAAATTAAATCCAAATGCATCTATCTTTTACAATTACAATTATTGCAAATGATTTAAAAATGTGTTACCAAATTTTTAAATAGTTTTTATTTGGTGAATGATTTGTTTCTGTAGCTTAAGTTAGATTTTTCATGACTTCAATTGGTTTTAACAATTCCTCATCTATAATATCTAATTTATTAATCAATCAAATAATAGGGTTTTGACCTTTTTATTATTTACTAAGTGAGAAAATGTCATATTTTTGTTTTTATATTTTATTTTAATCTATTTTGTAACCTTTGTGAAGCTTTCTGTTACCCTTGTTTTTTTTTTAAAGTGTCCGATAATCAAAGTTTGATTAATTGAACAGAACAAAAACAAAACAACAAATATCTAAGTGTTTTAGTACCAATAATTATAAATTCTCTTTAGATGGAGCTTTGGATTTTGTACACAGAACATTGACACATTTTATTTTCTTGCCTTCAGACCCACATGCTGCTGTACTTTTGGTTGCACAGCGTAGCCAAATCCTGGCCAACAGACTCATCATGAGGCCACCACTGATCCGTCCAGTGGCCACCGGGTCAAACATCGTGACTGTGGACTTTGACCGTGAGACTTCCAGGATCTACTGGGCTGATGCCATACAGAAAAAGATATGGAGTGCCTTTCAGAACGGTACAGAAAAGCGAGAGGTAAGTGAAACAGAAAAAATTAGCTACATATGCACTGAATGCATGGGTAGGCTGTTAATGTCTCTCTGGTTTAGGTGTTTTCCACTGGTTTGATGGTGCCAGAGAGCATTGCTGTGGACTGGGTGGGTCGAAATCTTTACTGGACTGACTCTGATCTGGAAAACATTGAGGTTTCAACTCTGGACGGTCATTATCGGAAGGTCCTCTTAAACAAAAATGTAACCAGCCCTCGTGGGCTTGCTTTAGATCCACGCAACCAGTAAGCTCATATTCAAACATGTTCTTAAATATTTGGAATGACCACTTCATTTTTGGAAACTGTCAACACCAGCTAAATAAGTCGATGTTTCTTGCAGCACCTACTTGATGTTCTGGTCCGACTGGGGTCAGAACCCCAGGATTGAGCGAGCCAGCATGGATGGAGCCATGAGACAAGTGATTGTCAGCACTAAGGTCTATTGGCCCAACGGTCTAGCTCTGGACTACACCACACACAGAGTCTACTTTGCAGACGCTTACCTAAAATATATCGACTACTGTGATTATGATGGCAGAAACCGCCATCAGGTCATGGCAAGTGACTTGGTATGTTAAATCTATTGTTAGAAAAGAGCAAAGTGCTTGCTTGCTTTGTAAAGTTTCTAAACTCCAGGTAAATGTGTGCCTGCTCGCATCAGAATCTCCAACACCCACACGGTATGACTATATTTGAGGACAGCGTCTACTGGTCGGAGCGCTACACCGGCAAGGTGATGAGTACGAACAAGTTCCATGGTGGAAACATGACGATTCTTTTCAACAATATCTACCAGCCAATGGGTATCGTAATGGACCATCCAGTCAAACAGCCAGCAGGTCTGTGCTTTACATACAGTACGTACTCATAAAGTCATAAGTTTGATCAAATTAATGGTTTCTAACTGACTTTTGTGTTCAGCCATCAACCCTTGCAGAGAGCACCTTTGCACACAGCTGTGCCTGCTGTCTACCATGAGGCCGAGGTATTACACCTGCCACTGTCAGTCCGGCTGGAAGCTGGATTCAGACCAGCGCACCTGTATCAAAGGCAGGTTTCCAACTAGTTGTAATAATATGATAAATATCATATATTCAGCACATTTTTCTCAACAACTTAAAAATATATTATATTTTCTCATGTTTTCTCCTGTTTTGCTGTAGATGACTCTCCCTTCTTGATGGTGGTGAGGGACACTGTGATCTTTGGCATCCCTCTGGACCCCACTGACCCTTCCAACAACGCCATGGCCCCCATATCTGGCATCACCGAGGGACAAGACATTGACTTTGATGACAAGGAGCAATATGTGTACTGGGTGCAAGGCACTGTGAGTAGACAAACTAGACAAAGATTTTAAGACACGGGGGGAACGAATGGTATCTTTAGTAGCAATAAATGTCATTGGTAATTTTTTGTCTAAACTTATCACTGTCTCACATCATTGGGAAGGGATTTTGAGCCATTCTTAATAAAAGTATTGCTTCAGTTAAATGCACAACCCTTGAAAAGTCCCAGGGTAGGATTAACTGAGTCACTGCAACACTCTGATTCTTTTCTACTTCTGCCACTCTGTTGTAGATTTGCTGCTTTGTTTTGTTTCCCCAAACTTCCCAATTTGGGGAAAGTTTTAGCTATTGCACACAGAACCTCATGTTTAGTTCGGGTTTCTAGTGGAAATATATTTAAAAAGTCAATTTTGTTTGTCTTTTCCAACTATTTATCTTCCAACTGAGACCTTTAGAGCTTAACTTGTTTCTCTAAACATTGTTAAGTGTAATACTGGGGTAAATATTTTGGGATATTCACTCCTGGGATGATTTCCAACAATCTTACAGGTTTACCACTTGTGAATCAAATTTCTCTCTTTAGAGAGACCCTTCTTAGACTGACTGACATCAACAATTGCATCTTTAAGCTATTGCTAATATTTGTCTGCATACTCCAGAAGATACTGGAGGATGCAGCTTGATAACAAGCTCCTGTTTGCTGCATTCCCATCTAAATCCTATGGAATCAACGGAGATAAACTTACATTTTCCCGTATAATGAGTCATTTAAACTCTCATTTTCTTCTGACTGTAAATGCATGTGTTTAGTTATTTACAATTTAATTGAATGCATAATTTAAACCAGTGTATTTCTAACATATTTTTGCTGATCTCTTATTTTGTTCTGTTTTTTAGAGTTCAATTTGGCGAATCAAAACCAACGGCAGCGACAGAGCTCAGTTTGCTCCGGCTGCTTACATGGGCTCGCCATCTGGTCTGGCCTTTGATTGGATAAGCCGAATAATGTATTATACTAATCCCACCAGCCAGACCATTGAAGTGAGGACTTTCTGTTTTTGTGTTCTTAAATACTCTACTGCACATTTCCAGAACTTATCTTGGTTAACGTAGATAATGAAATTAAAACTCTAAATAAAACTGAAATAGACTTTTGGTCTGATTTTCAGTTGTACAAAAAAGTAATAAATGTTGTTGTTTTTTAGGTTATTCGTGTAGATGGAAACGAGAAATACAGGAAAACCCTCATCGCCTCAACTGGAAAACCAGAGGGAGCAGGAAAGCCTTTTGGGATTGCACTAGATCCTGTCCGAGGGTAATCCATCTGCCCACTAAAGAGGGGGAAAAATCAACCTAAGGAAGCTAGATGTTTTACTGTGCTTCTTATACAGGCAGACTTGACCTCATGTAAAATGTTACAGGGCAGTGTATGGCGAGATTCATTTGTTTCTCACATCTGTTTCCCTCTCAAGGAAGCTGTTTTGGACAGACAAAGGGTCAGATAACGGTGTTCCTCCAAAGGTTGGCAGCGCTGATATGGATGGAAGCAACCTGAAGAACCTTTACACCACGAACCTGGCGAACATTGGGTTTATCACTGCCGACATCTCCACCACGAAACTGTACTGGGGAGTCTCAGGGTCAGGGGTGGTACGTAAAAAAAATACCAGCACAACACATTGAGTATTACCAATTATTTCATTTTTTAACACGACTTGTACCAATAAATCTATTTTTTTTTTTGTCTAAAAATCAACTAACAGCCAACAAACTGGTTCTTCTTTGATGCATTTTTTTGAATTTGTAAAAATCAGATAGAGCATAGGCTTAATAGCTTTCATGCATGAATTGGGACAGTCTTGCAATTTCTTCATATTTGATTAGATTCAGACATTTTACTTTTACGTTACAGTTGGAAGACAGGCAGAAAGGGAGGAAAGAAAGGATTAGGCCAGGGGTCTACAACCTGCAGCTCAGGAGACACAAGTGGCTTTTTGGACCTTCTTAATAACTTTTGCTAAATATTTAAAGGAACCAGTTAACGTTTTGAAATACAAATACAATAACAAATGCAGGTTCTTAAATGTTTTTATGTTTTTTTCTTGAATGATTTTCACTGAATTTCAACATTGAATGACACTAAAAGCACCTTTGTTTTTTTAAATAAAATATCCATCCTCTTTTATGTTTATCTTTATTGCAAATCCTAAAAATAGAAACAAAATGCTGGTCCTTGACAAGAAAATTCCTAAAGTGGATATTTTTCTGAAAAGATGTAATTTTTCAAAATGTCATGTGACATTTGCAACTCTAAGCGAATTTTATTTGGCTGTCCTAAGAGCAAAGTGGTTCTTACTTTAGGTTGTAAAGGTTGCAGACCTTTGGGTTAGGAGGTGTAGGCATTTTTTTGTTCTTTTCTTTGCTTTTTTTTGTGACTCCTCTGTTTTGTTTGCTCAGATCGAATGCGGCACCATGGATGGAGTGACCCGTGTTACAGTGGTCAGCGGCCTGTCTCATCCTGGGGGCCTTACAGTCTACCAGAACCACCTGTACTACACCGACCTGGACTATGAGGTCCTTGAGAGGGTGGACAAGGACACTGGAGCCAACATGGTGGTGATGCGGAGCGGCCTGTCTGGCCTGCATGCCCTAAAAGTCCACGCCAGAGACAGTATGTGAATATTTATATAGACTTCTGTTGATAAAGACTCATAATTCATTAATTTCTTTCACAAATGAAAAGATCTAAATTTTGTAAAATTTACATCCAGAGGTTGATTCTCATCTATGTTTATTTTAGTCAAAGTATTAACAATTTTCCTTCCTTTTCCTCAGACTCAGCAGGAACTACAAATGGCTGTAGCACCAACAATGGAGGCTGTCCACACCTCTGTCTCCCCAAACCTGAGAATCAGAAGACATGCGCCTGCACTACCGGATTTTACCCATCTCATGACGGCTCCCGCTGTGAAGAGTATGAATCGTTTGCCGTCGTCTCCACATCTGAGTACATCCGCGGCTTCCACATCAACAGCTCGGACCACTCTGAGGCGATGGTGCCCGTTGGTCGATGTATGTCGATGATATGTTGCTTTGCATGTTGGTTTTCGGGTGTGTTTTGAAAACTTCCACTAATGGCAGGTGGGATCTGATGGTTTCTTTACAGCATATTATTCTACTAAAAACAAGGTGGACCTCCATATTGAGTCAGGCTTTGTTTATTGGAGTGAAGACAGCAGCTACTCGTCATACAGAGGCATCTTCAGGGCCAAAACAGATGGAGGAAGTTTCAGCCGTATCATCAATTCAGGTGTTGGAGTAGGAGGCATTCAGGGTTTGGCTGTGGACTGGATTGCGGGTATGACTCATCCTAAAAAAGGTTTTGCTTTGCTCATTTGTGAGGAAGATCACAGTTAATGAATTATATTTCATGTTCAAATTTCAGGCAATCTGTACTTCACCAACGCCTTTGAAAAAGAAACTTTTCTGGAGATTCAGTCCATCAACTCCTCCTACAGAATGATACTAGTGAGGAGTTTTGAGGACCAGCCCAGAGACCTGGCGGTCAGCCCCAAACTACGCTACCTGTTCTGGACGGATGGTGGCCAGTCACCCAAGATTGAGCGCGCCCTGCTGGACGGGACAAATCGCACAGTTTTGGCCTCGGAGAGCCTGGCGTCACCTCGGGGTCTGACTGTCGATTACACCAACAACTTCCTGTACTGGACCGACGATGTTCTTGACATGATCTCCCGCATGGCCGTGGATGGGACGGAGCGGGAGATCATCCGCTACGGGAGCCGCTATCCGTCTCCAACGGGATTGGCTATTTTTGGAAACTACATGCTGTGGGTGGATAAGAAGCTTGACAAGCTTTTCCAGGCCAGTAAAGACCCGGCCAATACGAACCAGACAGAAGTGAGTCATGAGTTTCGTTTAACATCTGCTGTTTGATTCTCAAAGTAAAACAAGAAATATGTGCACAAATCTTAAAGTAATTGCATAAACCATATGTAGAATTTAGTGTTTCTGAATTTCATTCACATAAATATTTATTTCATTAATAGCAATAGTATAAAAAACTGTGATAAATAGAAATAATAAACCTTTATACTGTCCAAATTTTAGAAGTATGTAGCAGAAAACAAAACTTATGGGTGAATTTTTTTCCAATAATTTTTAATAACTTCTTTATGCTCTCTTCCTGTCCAATAAATTTTAATCTTTATGTCTTCAAACATATTTTATTAGTTCAATTACAGAAAGATTTAAGTTTGGAGTAACATAAACACTGTCAACATCAAGCAGTAAAATAGTATTGGGTTCCTAAAGTCTGGCAAAGCATTTAATTTAAGATTTGTTAGCTTTGAATATTTATGGTAACAGGAAGTTGGTGAAAAAATAATTTGAGCTTTATTCTTTGTACTTATATTCATCCATCTTATCGGTCCATTTTTTCATTTGTAAGTTAATACATAAGTTTGTAGATTGTTTTTACATCGACAAACTCAAACTGGGCCTTTTGCAGGTCAGCAACCTTTTCCACTCAAAGGAAAAGAGACACTTTTTCCCCCACTGTAACAAAATAAAACTCGATTAAAGTCACAAAAAACAATTTTCTAAATATAGATGAAATGTTTTACTATGAAAGCTAACAAAATTAAAATATATTTCTATTTTTAAATTTCAGAACAAAATGATTCTTCTATTACAAAAGAAAAAAAAGCAATTTTGTAGAAAGAGAAGAGCCTTTTCTATATTTATGGAAAATGAATAAAGATATATTTCATAATTTGAAGCTAGCTATTTTCAAAACGTTGTACACAGGCCTAAACAACATAAACAACATAAGTAGCCTTCTCTTCTGCCTCATGATTTTTGCAGGCTTTGTGTTTGCAGCTTGACCTCTGCAGGAATATCCAACCATAATCTCCACCTGTTGGTTTTGAAAGCACTGTTGAAATTAATAGTGATTTCAAGGTTTCCTGTTCTTCTTTTTAAGCAGAAAATATGTTTTAAACGTTGCCAGGTGATCCGGGACAGCCTTAACGGGGTGATGGATGTCGCCGTCTTCGACTCTCACGTTCAGCCCACCTCTGCCAACCTGGTGGGCTTCAACCCCTGCCATGAAGACAACGGACGCTGCCAGCAGCTCTGCTTCGCCATTCCCGAGCAGCAGAAACCCAAATGCGCCTGCGCTCACGGCTCGCTCCTTAGTAACGGTGTCACATGCGGTTACGGGCAGGACGAGTTTTTAGTTTTCACCACCGACTACACGTTGAATAGCCTAAGGTTGGACTCAACGGATCACAGCCTTCCCTTTCCCACGGTGAATTTGGACTACAATGTTATAGCGTTGGATTTCGACTACAAAGAGAGGCGAATTTTCTACACCCAGTCAAAGGGGTTAGGTCGGAGCGTCATCGGCTACATCACAACAACATCAATCACCAGTCCGCCTGTAATCCTGGCCTCAAGTGAGTTTACTGCAAAGCATCACCTCAATTCACTTTGTCATTCTTCATTAGAATCACAATAATAAATTTTCCAGGACGATAAATTGAATAAATTGAACAATAACGTTGTTGCTTTAAGACCATTCTCAATCAATATAATGTAAGGACAAAATAATGCAAGTACACAGAGATCAATAAACTTTGATTTCCCTTGAACAGTTAACAGTAGAAGTGGAAAACATTTTAAATATCCCAAATAAATAAACAAAACAACAAATAAAATGGATGCTGAAGTCTCAAAACAAAGTTGTCCTTTTAAAAAGGGGGCTAGTTGAGATCAGTACACCAGAATGAAGAAGCCTTTTGTGTCATTTAGTCATTTCAGAAAAACAAACAATGCAAATGGAAATTATCGAGCTTGATTTAATTCATTTTGTAATTATTTGATTTATTGCGACGGGCTTATTTTTGATCTCTCTGTTTTTTAACATCTCACATTCACTTACTCCCCAGACTTGGATGATCCAGACGGGCTGGCGTATGATTGGATCCACAAGCGTCTCTACTTCACCGACTACGCTACGCGTAACGTCCAGTCGATTGGCCTGGATGGGCAGAACCGCTCAGTCATTGCTCACGCAAACCGTCCCAGAGGCATCATCGTTGACCCGTGCTATGGGTAAAAAAAAAAACGCTAAATGTTTCAATTTAAGTTGATTTAACTGTATTTTTACACATCATATTTAATGTCTCCTTTAATTTTGTTGCATTGTCTATTCCCAGTTACTTGTACTGGACTGATTGGGGAACTCCAGCTAAGATTGAGAGGGCGACGCTAGGTGGGAACTTCCGGACCGCCATCGTCAACGACAGTCTGATAACACCAAATGGCCTGTCTATAGACTACGAGGAGAGGATGCTCTACTGGGCTGACGCCTCGCTGTAAGTCTTAAAACATCCCTCTTCCCTAAAGAAAGTAAACTTTCCCCATTTATTTATTCGTGTTTTTCAACAGTTACAAAATCGAGCGGGCCACCCTGAACGGCGAGAACCGAGAGGTGATTCTTCAGGGAGTCCAGTACCCGTTTTCCATGACCGTGTTTCAGCAGGACATCTTCTGGACGGACTGGACGGAGCGGGGTGTGTTCAGGGCCGGAAAGGACGACGGCTCGGGTTACACAGTGCTAGCCCAGGACTTGCAGTACCGACCCAATGACATCCACATCTATGCGAGCTCCAAGCAGGAGGCGTGTGTCAGCTTCTGTCAGCAGTTCAACGGAGGCTGCAGTGACATCTGCGTTTCCGGTGAGAACCCAGTCATCGTTTCATTACTGAAAACAGGTGCAACAGTATGGCCGGGCGAAATTACATATTAGGGTCACAGTAGATAGAAGAGAAGAGGAACTCCAAGGAGTGCATTGGTGAAAAAAGTCTGATTTTCCAAAAATTTACTCGTCAAAACCCAAAAATGTGATTAATCAATAAATTGATTTGTCAGCCAGACCTATACGACAGCTTAAAATTACTTCTTTTTACTTTTCTGTACCTGAATTAGACTGTGTGTTTCTCTACATGTAACATTGTAATAAGATCTTTTCTCAGGTAAATCAGATGCAAATGAAAACATTATTATTTTGGTAAATAATTGATTTAAATTGTAAGGCATCTTTAGTTTAGAGCCTCCGCAACAAAAAGAGACATTAATTAGCTCTGGTTCTGTTACTATCTCTTACTTTCTCTCTCATCGTTCCTGCAGGTCCAGTGGGCCCGGAATGCCAGTGTCCTCACGAGGGGAATTGGTACCTTGCAAATAATGGCAAAGATTGCATCAAAGACACAGGGAAGCGCTGTCAGCCTGAACAGTTCACCTGTCTCAACGGCAACTGCATTTCAGCTCGCTGGAAATGCGACGGCTTCAACGACTGCAATGATCGCTCCGATGAGCTGGAGAGAGTGTGCGGTGAGACAGAAAAGGAGTTTTTATGCCTCTATTGTATAAAATAATGTTTTGTTTTACGTAAGAAGCTATAATCTCTTATTTTGCTTCCTAGCTTTCCACACTTGCTCACCGTTGGACTTCACCTGCGACAACGGTCGCTGCGTCCCGATGAGCTACGTCTGTGACTACACCGACGACTGCGGTGACAACAGCGACGAGCGGGGCTGCGCCTTCCCCACCTGCAACCCGACAGTAGACTTCACCTGCGCCAACGGACGCTGCATCAACTCGGCCTACGTCTGCGACGGACGCAACGACTGTCGAGACAACGTTACATCTGATGAAATCAACTGCCGTGAGTAATGACAGGGCGGTTGATTCATGGAGAAATGAGTTTAGATCTACATGGAGGGGCAACACAGTTTTAAAGTCAGGGAGAGTAGTGAATTCAATGTAAATAATTTTTCATCCATTTATTTATCAGTTAGTCCAACTATTTCTCCTTTTATGCACCAGTCTTTCCGTCTCTCTATCTCCCATTGTCATTTCTGCGAATTTTATTATTGAACTTTTATTGGGAAAATGTGTAGAAACTCTGGATATAGAAAACTGTACAGAAAACTTACTACTTACAGAAAGAGCTCCAGATTATCTGGCGTTTCTCAGTAACTACGCTAAAGTATTAATAGTCAGGATAGAATATGAATAGAATCCATGTCTCTGTTTCTTTTGTTCTCTAACCAAAGTATTAAATCTCCTCCTAGTTTCAAATCACAATTCAAAATGCACCTGTTCAAGTTGACCTATTCTTTATAATTTGTCTTATTTCATTTCTATTGAAATGAAATATAAAGGTGCTAACAAATAAAAAATGCATTATTAGTCAGATTAATATATTCTGCGTTACAGTATAAGTCATATCTATGTGGCACTGAAGCTCTGATCTTCCTCCTTTTCCAGCTGACCGTGTGTGTCCAGGTGGCCAGATCAAGTGTGAACACAACAATATCTGCATCTTCCCTGAAAACCTGTGTGACGGCTACAACAACTGTGGTGACAACAGCGACGAGAACCCCCTATTCTGCGGTAAAACACCACAAGGAACTTTCTTTAAAGAGACTTGATCATTAAAAGCTTTTTCCATTCTGAATTTGTTTTTTATGTACCACACCTGCAGCCGGCCGTACATGCGCTGCCAATCAGTTCAGTTGTGATGAAGGAAAGTGTATTCCTCAGTCATGGGTCTGTGACTCCATCACTGACTGCACCGATAAGACGGATGAGCCTCCTTCTTGTGGTAAACCTTCTCTATTTAGGTTTAAAATATATCAGTTCTGTTCTTTTAAGAATCGTTTTCTTGCATACATAAAAATGTATTGTTTTAATTTGATGTTTTGAGTCACATTGAAATGTAATTTAAAGGTATTTCTCTGTTTTGTGCAGAGGACATAGTCAAAACATGTGCTGCTGGCGAGTTCACATGCACCAACGGGAACTGTATCCCTCAGTCCGTGGTTTGTGACGGCAACAATGACTGCTGGGACAACAGTGATGAGGCTCCAGAACTGCAGTGTGGTGAGACAGCGGTTTTACTTAAAAAGTATTTATAACACTTTTGATTCTTAAAGTTCTGTTATGTTACAATCACAGATTTTGAAGTATTTCATTGGAACTTGATGTGACAAACCGACCAAAAAGTTATTCATAAACATGAGCAGGAAAGAAAGGAATCCATGGTTTTCAGAAATGTTCAACAAATAAAGATCTAAAATTGAAGTATACTCGTTACTTATCAGGTGACTTCTAAAAATGTTTTCATTTTGGGTTTGCAAAACGCGACTTCATACTCAAGATCCCTTTTCAGTTTTAATAGTTTAAACACTAAATACACTTTAATATGTTTTAATATGCTCAGTGGAAACTGTTTTAGTTCTAAGACAGGAATTAACGTCTACAGTCTTCCTTGTTTCTACTCTTAGTCGTTCCCGCAATCAGCATAAAGAAAAATGAATGCCGCTCCTTGATTGGCTGCTTTGCAAATGCCAGCCAATAGTCAAGAAGCTGCAATTTCACATATTTTTATATGGTCTACGAACACAAATTTGCAAATAGATGAATTTTTGCAAATAAAATTCCGCGAATACTTAACCAAGAGAGAATAATTTTAGTTTGCACTAATTTTGCTACTTTGTATTAATCTATTGCACTTAATGGAGTGAGTGACTCTATTCCTAAGGACCCAATGTCTTATTCGAAGATGTGTTCCTGCTCCATCTCAGCTGAATTACATTCTTAGTATGTAAAAATGTTTTGTATTGGCTTCATACTGAACCACTTATTTGATTCAGTAGTTGATCCTGAAACACACATTTTACCGTATTACCTTTCTCTTTGTCCTGTAGGTGAGCGTACCTGCAGTTCCAACCAGTTCACCTGTCCAACCTGGTACCCGGGTCACCCTCGCTGCGTGCCGCTGAACGCCGTGTGCGACGGGGAGAAAGACTGCGCTAACGCAGCCGACGAGCTGCAGAACTGTCCCATCCGGAACTGCCACATGAACGAGTTTGCCTGTGCCAACGGACTCTGCATCCTCATCCCATACCAGTGCGTGTGAAACATTTGCAAAAGCGTAACAGCAGACGTTATTTAGCTCAACCTAAACCTAACTCTCTACCTCTCCCAGCTGTGACCGCGTGAATGACTGCGGAGACGGCAGCGACGAGTTGAACTGTAAGTACGACACCTGCAGCAGCAGCCAGTTCACCTGCGGGAACGGAGCCTGCATCCCCGCCTCCTACACCTGCGACGGGAGTAACGACTGCCTGGACGGTTCAGACGAGGCCGACAGCTTGTGCGTCACGCTGCAGCCGACCTGCTCGCCCCAGCAGTACATGTGCAGCTCAGGAGAGTGTATTGACCTCCACAAGGTGTGCAACGGGCAGAAGGACTGCCAGGACAACAGCGATGAAAAAGGCTGCGGTGAGAGAAATGAGCTCATGTACATTACTGTCTTTGATTCGTTACAGTGAAGACAGATTAAAGGTGTCACCTAAACAGGATATGTTTTAAGACAAATTAACCCTGATGAGATCCTAAGAGCATGATGGGCCGTTCCTTTGTTTTTATTCTAAGCCGTTTATACTGGAGTGATTGACTTTGTAGCTCAAATATTTTATTTGTAGAATAGTTATCTCAGTTCAATTCAATTTAATTAAATTTTACCCTGCAAAAACACAAAATCTTACCAAGTATGTTTGGTCCAGTTTCTTAGTACACTTGAAATAAGAGAAAACTAACTTAAAATTACTTTTCAGCAAGATGTAGGAGCTTGTTTTAGGTCAATAATTTCTTAACATTGATGGAAAAGTTACACTGGAAGATCATTTCATTAAAAACATGAAGAAACTGTCTTGTTATAAGTGCAACAATTGACTTAAAACAAGCTCCTATATCTTACTGAAAAGTAATTTTAAGGTGATTTTGTCTTATTTCAAGTGTACTGAGATATTTGCACTAAAAACTAGACAAAACTACTTGTTTTTGCAGTGTTTTTATATAGAGACAATCCAAAACAAATCTCATCTTGAGCCACATCATTTTAATTCAATCCCACTTACCAATAATCCTAGTTGTTAAACAGTGCATTAAGCTCAAATTATCATTCTAAGGAAATCCAGCAGATTGGATGCAGAATTCACTCCTCTTATGCAAGACAGTGGACGATCGCTTGCTTTGTGTCATTGACATTACAACAATCCCTTTTACTCTTGTTCTCTAGGGGGAAAAAGTTCCCAATGGAAATCATTAAAGGGAACATTTTTTTTGTCACACTTTCATCTCAGCATAATCTACAAGATTCTTCTGTTACGCTTCTAAGTTGTGCTATTTATCCACCAGGTGGCGCATCTTTTTCTTATTCAAAGCATGCATCAAAACTTCAAACTTTGTTCTAACTTTTAGCAAGTGTGCTTTGCCACAGTAATGCTAATTATGGATCACTGTTCATTTTAGATCATGGCGTGTGTGTTTTAGAAATCTACATATGCATAATGTATTTTATGGAGATTTATTTATTTATTTGTCAACAAAAACATAAAGAAGTATGGAAGACGATTAGGGCAACAGAACAAAATGACTCTTTTCTTACAATTCTGACCGTTTTCTCAGAATTTTATTTTTGTCAGAATTCTGAGAAAAAAGTCAGAATCTCTTCTGTAGAAAACATACCAAAATCTGCTACAAAGTTTTAAAACACTGGCCTGTTTAAACAAAAAAATGTAAATACATAATATTTTTTCCCTACTCTAATTAGAGTAATTAGAGTTTTTCGGCTATTTTTGCTTTTTTAAATATTCTCAGTGCAAAACTAATCTTTATTTTTGTACTTTTTTTTTCTTTTTGCTTAGGAGTCAATGAGTGTCTGAACACACAGGTCCATCAGTGCGCTCAGCTCTGCACAGACACCCTCACCGGCTATTACTGCTCCTGTAACCCAGGCTATCGCCTCATGCCCGATGGAAAAGCCTGCGAGGACATCAACGAGTGCACCACCACGCCGGCTGTGTGCAGTCAGATCTGCGAGAACAGCGTCGGATCTTTCCACTGTAAATGCGCTCCTGGGTACATCCGCGAACCGGACGGACGCACCTGTCGTCAGAACAGCGGCGTCCCCTCTTACCTGTTGTACAGCAATCGCTACTACATCCGTTATTTATACGTAGATGGGACGAAGTCTGGCATAGCGCAGCAGGGCTTGTCAAATGTGGTCGCTGTAGATTATGATGACTATGAGAAATGGCTGTATTGGCTGGATGTGGGTGCTGGAAAGATTGAGAGGATGCGTTTTGACGGCACTGGCAGAGAGACACTAGTGGCTCATAACATCGGAGGAGCTGAAGGCCTGGTAGTAGACTGGGTGGGAAGGTGAGTAAAAAGAGAGCAACGTATAGGTTTACGCTTATATATTATAGTCAAATGTTTGCAATTAAAGTACATCAGTAAGAATGTTTTGCATCTTGCAGGAAGCTGTACTGGGTGGATAGTTATTATAGCTCGGTTCATGTGATGGAGTTGGACGGGCGCTACCAGAAGAAGCTGGTGACCGGAGAGTTTAAAAACGGAAATGACACGTATTTCATCAGCCGACCGCGCGCCGTGGCCATTAACCCCAAATATGGGTACACATACACAATAAAGCACAAGCTTTAAAGTTGTTGAATAACTCAAAAAAAATAATTTTAAGTCTTTGTGTGAGACATTTTTGTAACTTTAAGATCTATTCGTATGTATAAATGATACATTTGAATAAAAATTCCTCCTAATCTCATTATTTGACTTTTTCTCGCCCTCCTTCTTCTTCCCTGAATGTCTCTTTTTCTCAGATGGCTGTACTGGACAGACTGGGGCGACAAAGCGTATATCGGCAGAGTTGGCATGGATGGCAGGAACATCAGCGCCATCATCACGACCAAACTGGAGTGGCCCAACGCTCTGACCATCGACTACACCACCAACAAAATCTTCTTTGCTGATTCACATCTTAACTTTTTGGAGTGAGTTACTAAAAAATTACAGTGCATTCACAAACTGTGAAAAGTGTTTTCCTTTTGGGATCGCAAATACAAATTTCCTCTCATTTTTGTTTAAATATTTTAGCTATGCAGACATGGACGGCCAGAACCGACACCGGGCCATTGCTGGGACTCTTCCTCACGTCTTTGCTGCTTCCCTGTTTGAAGACTGGATCTACTGGACAGACTGGAACACTCACACCTTAGAGAGAGCGCATAAATATACCGGCGAGCAGCGCATCATCATGGGGAACAACACCCATCGGCCCTATGACATACGAGTCCACCACCCTTACAGGCAGCCTAGAAGTAAATCAATATATACTATTTAAATTGAGTGTATGAGAAGACTACAACAACAATTTTATTATTTTTTGGGATAATTTTATTCACCAGGTGAGAACCCTTGCTCCTCACATCACCTGACCTGCAGCCATCTGTGCCTGATCGCTCCTGGAGGTCAGCAAGCTTCCTGCGAGTGTCCGGATCACTTCATTGGCATAGCGTTGGGATTTCAGATCCAGTGTGTGGCAGACTGCTCCAGCACCCAGTTCCGCTGTGGAGACAACGAGAAGTTAGTCTGACGGAAAATGCTGCTTCGTATCTGTTTCATTTCATAATCCACTGTTATACTTAATCATCAAATCACTCCTAATTTGTCAACTACCATCACAAAGATGTTTTACTAAACGTTAGAAATGAAATCTAATAAAATTATAATAATTAGCATATTTTGAGAGAGGCACAAGTGTCACAATTTGAATGTGAATTTATTTAATAAGTGACAGTGCAAATTAATCAATAAACAGATTTAGCAATGAGGGCTAATTTTCATCTGATTTAATACAAAGATAGGTTTGGGGAAAAAAATTAAAAGAAAATGTAAATAACTGCGTAAATTAATTAGATATGGCTTCACAATTTATAAAATGCTAAATAAAATATTTACATTTTAAAATTATTTATTATTTTCATTTCTTAAATATTCATAGCACACACATTTATCTGTTGATGGTATATAGTTTACTGATTTTAAATATTTTTATGTTGCAACGGATTCAATTATTTTATCTCCCAGTTTTACAAAAATCAGTGGTAAAATTGGAAATTGGAAATTTTACCACTGATTAGTTTGTGATTAGTAATTAGTTTGTTGTTGTGTGGTTGTATGACTCAAGCAATCCAATGTCAGTTTAGATCATTTCATTTGAGAAAAGAAATATCAAATAAATAAACATTAGAGAATTTAATATGTAATGAATTAAGTTTTTGGTTAATTTTTAACAACTGATTATTTTTTTATTTGATAAATTAATAAATTATTTACAGTAATTATAAAGGTCTTTAAATTTGACTTGGATTTCTGACATATTCCAATATTTGCTCACAACTCATGATCAAATAAAAATGGAAAATTAAAAACATCTCTATTAATTCACATAAATTCAAAACAGGAAATTTGAAGGGAAAATTAATTATAAAGGTTTATCTATCTATCTTAATTTGCCACCGTTTTTGTGTGTTTTTCTAGATGTGTGCCTATATGGTGGAAGTGCGACGGCCAATCAGATTGCGGCGATGGTTCAGACGAACCTCAGACCTGTCCACCTCGGTACTGCCGCATCGGCCAGTTCCAGTGTCGGGACGGGAACTGTACCTTCCCCGGTTTCCTCTGCGACGGACACCCAGACTGTCCTGACAGCTCAGATGAGGACGCTGCCCTCTGCAGTATGGGAGTTTCATAAACCTGAAAATATTAAATATATCAGTCAATCAAATCTGATCAGATTCTTAGTGGAAGTCGGTTCATGTTGTGTTTCGTGTTCTTGTAGGCGATCATCGATGCGAGGTGAACCAGTTCCAGTGTAAAAACAAGAAGTGCATCCCTGTGTCCTGGCACTGCGATGGATTCACCGACTGCTCTGACGGCAGCGATGAGGACGCAGAGACTTGTGCTCAGAAGACCTGCCGACCTGGAGAGTTCAAGTGCGCCAATGGCCGCTGCCTACCTTCTAGCTACGTGTGTGACGCCCAGGACGACTGCGGAGACGGATCAGATGAGCCGTTTGAAACCTGCAGTAAGTATCAGAATGGATCCGGTGAAGGTCTGGTGTTACTGGAACGTCTTGCATGTTCCTGCACGTTCAGATCTCACCTCTCGTTTATCTTTCTGTCTCTTCTCAGTGGGTCCAGAATACAAGTGTGATGAAGACACAGAGTTTTCCTGCAAGACAAACTACCGCTGTGTTCCTCAGTGGGCCCGCTGCGACGGCACAAACGACTGCTTGGACAACAGCGACGAGGAAGGCTGCGGTCAGTTCTTACCTGTTACATCCACGTTTGATCTTCTTGTCCTTCAATATTCTTTTGTTACTTTTGAGGAGTTTTCTACCTGACTGCAAACAATAAACCAAGAGCTTATTAACTTTGATACCAAACTGCAGTCATTATTCACTGACCATGTGTTCAATCGCCCAAACAGAGGAGCTGACCTGTGACCCTCTGGGAGATTTCCGCTGTGACAACCACCGTTGTGTTCCCATACGATGGAAGTGTGACGGCGCCGATGACTGCGGCGATGGATCTGATGAGAGAAACTGTGGTAAGTCTTTGATTCTTTATGTTTGAACTCAGTCGTTGTTGAAGCTTCTTAAAAAATATTACATCCATGTTTCTCTTGCTTTATAGATTTTGCTATTTTTTAATCTAATTTGTACTTTGTTAATGTATTCTCCTTTCCTTTTAAGCTTTATATCAGATAAATCAGCTGCTTTCAGGCTGTAGATAAATGTTTCTTTGTGATTGATTTTTTTTTTTCAGAGCCAAGGTCTTGCACTGAAAGCGAGTTTCGTTGCGACAACGCTCAATGCATCCCTGGAAACTGGCGGTGCGACCATGACAACGACTGCGGAGACAACTCGGATGAACGAGACTGCGGTGAGCATGCAGTGCATTTAAAACCCACTTCGTTTTTGGTTTGCAGCTCTACCTTTATCAGCGTTCCTGCACAGAAGTGAAAAGTGTTAAGTTTGCTTTTGATACTTTCTAGGTCTGGATTCACTGAGCACTGAAAATGCTTCTTTCCAGACTTTATTCTTTATTCTAAAAGTTAAAAAAGTACATTTTTATTTAGATTTATATAACCTGCATTGTTTATATATGTGTCTTGGATTTTCAATTTTCCATTTTTTGGGTTTCTGACTTATATTTTACTGTTTTGGGGCTTTGGACAACTTTTAGTCTGAGAACAAGACCTGTTTGTCTTAAATTTCTTCCACATCAGTCACCTGCTACTTTTAAAAATTTGTACAAAGAAAAAACTTATCAGTTGAAAAACTCTGTTTTACACAATTGGTTTTTAGTTTTGGATAATCCAGTCCAGATTTGGCAAATCTAAAAATAATAATCCTTTTTTTAATTTCAAGGACAGTTTCAGTCTGATCCCATGATTTGTAGAACAGATGAAGCATTTTCAGGGTGTACTCAGATCTCCCTAAAGTAATAACAATAATGAGAAAAAACTAAATATGACTCTGGAAAATAATTCAGGAATTTTTAAACGAAAGATCCTTAGAGACCCTGATTTGTGCTTCTCTCTCCTTCAGAGCTGCTGACATGTCGCCCGGGTTTCTTCCAGTGCGACTCGGGTCACTGCATCCCCACCGCGCTGCAGTGTGATGGCCAGGCCGACTGTCTGGATTTATCTGATGAGACAAGCTGTCGTAAGTAAACATGAAAACTAACAAAACCCTGCCAGGTATCCAAGTATTTTAGTTCACTTTCTCTTACAAATATAGAAACATTATTCCAGATTACTGGCTTCCAAAATGATCAAACGGTTGTGTAACACAATGGTTTACATCTTTATGATTAAAGTTAACATGAATCGTTCCCAGAATACTTCCTTAAATGACTGAAAACGTAATTTTCTTGCAACAGCAGTAATTAATATCACAGAAATGTAAAATTATACTTTTTTTTAATTCAAAATTGAAACTTGCAAACTGGAAAATATGTAAAAGCCATAAATATTTGAAAGCTTAACAGCAGATTAGTTAATTCTTTTTCATGTTTTACTTCAGTTTTATGCGTAATACTTAAACACAAGTTCTAAAAAGTGTTTCTTCATTGACATGCAACAAAGATGTATTTAAGTGATGCACTGGAGTTTATTCTTTATTTTCAATTTGAATATCTTCTTGTTCAACTTAATTTTGAGAAATGTTTTTGTGTCGTCACAAATAATTTGGTTTATACATTTTTTTTTTTTTTGCAGCAATGTGATTCTCTGATTCTTCCGACTTTTCCAGCAACTCGCTACCCAGGAGGCCGTTGGTGTCGTCCCAATCAGTTCCAGTGCGCAAACCGCCTGTGTGTGAGTCCAAGCTGGGTGTGTGACGGCGTCGACGACTGTGGAGATCGCTCTGACGAAGTGCTCAGTCTTTGCTGTGAGAAAAATTGCCATTTTTATCCTTATAATATTCTGTTAAAGGTTTTATTTAAACACAAACGTTTCTGATGAGAATATCTTGATGTACATATGTAGGTTCTTATGATCAACACAAAAAAGCTCAAAATAATAAGCTGTTTTTGAGTTAAGCTAAATTAACAATAATATAAAAATCAATAGTATGTGACATGTAAGAAAACTAACTATAGACTTATTGTTATGAAACTTTTGTAGTGTTACAGTTTGAGTTTTGACTTTAAAACGACGTTTTTTAACACACGTCTGAACTTCAGACATGGAAATTAATATATTTACTATGAGCTACAAACCTTGACCCACCTACAGAAAATTCAGATGTAAAATTGGAAAAATGTTGGTTTAAACTGTTCGTCATTTGATAAAAACATAAGTAAAATTATGTTTGTTTTTAATCAGTGAACGTCACCTGTAAGATGCCGTCCAGGTTCCGCTGTGCCAACGGCTACTGCATCTACTCAGGCCTGCTGTGTAACATGAAGGATGACTGCGGAGACGGCAGCGATGAAGACGAAGTCCTCTGTATGATTTACACACACACAAACAACATTTTATCTGCATCTATAAACCACAACACCACATCCAAAGCAAGCTCGGAAACATGTGGACAAATCCACATTTGCAAGCTTCAAATCAGGATAAGTGCAGAACTGTTGTCCATTTGTTTTGTCTTTTAAATGTAGCCATAACCAGATTTGTGTTAAGTTTCTGAGATTGCCAAGCATTAGTCTAAACCCCTCTAATGCGCTGACCTTTGCTGAACCGAGGTCAGTGAAACGGGAAATCCCGATGTAAAACCAGTGACCCCAAAGGTCACAACGCCTCCAGCTTCCAGATGATAAGAAAGTAGTTCACTTCATGAAAATGTTGCACAATCGGCTTAAACATCCATCAAATTATTCTTAGAGAAGATTATATTGTTAGGGGCAGGGTAGTCATTCCCACTGGCTTGTTCATGGAAAATAAATTGTTTGTTGGTCATATCATGTTACAACATGCAACCATTGTTTATGTGTGGCCTCTTAGTGTTTGATATCAAAGTGTGGTGGAAAATGTTTTTATCTTTAGGTTTCTTTAAAGAATAATTGTGCATCTTTGACAGGCCGTGAGCCCACCCTGGCCCCCTGCACCCTAGAACAGTTTAAATGTACCAACGGACACTGTGTGGCCCTGGCTTACGTCTGTGACCACAACGACAACTGTGGGGACCGTACAGATGAAATGGGCTGCAGTGAGTAACACAAACACTTATTAACCTTATCGAAAACATATTTGAGTTATTCTATGTCTAGTCTTAAGAAAATTAGACAAAAATTTGACATTTATTTACCAAAAATTTCAGATTAAACATATTTGGGGTTTAATTCCAACTAAAGAGGTATATCAGACTTACCAGCTGCCATTTTTTGCTCTAATTACTTAATTGGTTGTTAAGTTACTCTACTGACAGGGATGCTTTATTAAAAACGGCTTCATATCTTCTACTGGGTGTTACGGTTATAACATATAAAAGGTAACAAAATTGAACTTGTTACCTTTTTAAAGCTAGAACTTTCTGGCGATACAAAACCATGTTTGACTTACAAGAAGACAAGTTTTTAAAAACATAAACACCTCAAAAGCACAAAATCTTACCAGGTATTTTTGGTTTAGTTTCTAATGAAAATTAGAACTAAAGCTGAGAGAAAACAAAGTTGAGTCACAAGTAACTTTTCACCATAATATAGGGACTTGTTTTAAATTAATTCCTTAATGTTGCTAAAAAAAATTCTAGTTATAAGTTAAATAATTTGGCAGTGGAATAAGACATTTTTCTCATATTATAATTTGAAAAAGTCTTGTTCCACTGGCAGATTATTTCACTTACAGCTAGCACTTTTTCATCAGTATTAAGGAATTATTGACTTAAAACAAGCTCATATATCTTGCTGAGAAGTTACTTGTATGTTAGTTTGGTCATATTTCAAGTGTACACAGATATTTGCACTAGAAACTGGACAAAAATACTTGATAATATGTTTTTGCAGTAAAGGTATTTGATCTATGCAAAAAATAACATTAAAACGTTGCAGTTTTGAACTACAACATTCTGTTTAACTCACTTTAGTTGTTAGCTTTGCTAATCTTGAGTTAAGTAAGATGTTAAAGTAAGTTAGGTTATTTTCCTAACTGATGTATCAATCTTAAAAAGGGTCTCGAAATGTTTTGAAGTGTTTTTTATAAAATAGCTGCAAACCCTTGAAGCTAGGTAGTAGGTAATAAAAAGATCTGACGTGAACATTTTCTGTTTTGATATTTACATAAAGATCAAAATTCCTCTTGTTCTTTTCCCATTTTCTTCTTGAGTTCTTTAACAATGTTTTGTTTGTTTGTTTGTTTTTTTCTACAAACTCTGAATCCAGATTTTGGCCAAGATCGGAACTGCGATGAGAAGCTCTGCCAACACGTTTGCACCAACCTGGACGGTACCGGCTTTATCTGCTCCTGCAGGACTGGATATAAGGTGGACCCCGACAGCACCTACAACTGCCTCGGTACACGCATTCCCAACCCAAAGAGGTCCAAACCCACTTGTTCTCCCTTTCAGAACCTGACAATTTTCTCTGTCTTGCAGACATTGATGAGTGTAAAGAGTATGGTACCTGTCCTCAGGTGTGTAAGAACACCAAAGGAAGCTACGACTGTGAGTGTTCATCTGGCTACAGGAAAGTGGGTGAAGGAAAGATGTGTGAGGCTGAAGGTGAGAGCAATCTTTTATGGGCCTGAAGCAACTTATGGGGTGAGAAAAATCGAGGGACATTTCCACCGTGGTAAATATGTGCTAAAATATGTAGCGTGTGCTTCTCCTTCAGGAGCCGCTCCTCTGCTGCTGCTCCCGGAGAGCGTTCGGATCCGGAGGTTCAACCTGCAGGCGGAAACTTACCACGACTTCCTCCAGGAGGAGGAGCGCATCATGGCTCTGGACTACGACTGGGACCACAACAACACTGGATTCAGTAAGACGCTTTTACCAGTCGTCGCTTTAACAGGAACATTTTGTGCAAAATTCACATCTTTTACGTTATTATACTTCCATTTAAGTCTCAAATGGTTCTCAGACGCTCAGCACGTCAAAAAACTACCCAGACATTTTTTTTGGCAATATGTTAGTGTTTTTTGTTTCTGGAAAATGAGCCGTATCAAAAACCTCCCGATTGTTGAGCCACAATTAACAGACACTGCGCTGTTACCTAGCAACCCCAGACGACCCTTGCCCCTCTAGAAACCCAAGCAGAGCTCCAGCACATTTGATCAGCTTGTTTTACTGCTGTATGTACAATGGCTGTTGGAAAAGACAAGTGTGTTATTGTTGACTTACCGTTCAAAAGCCACTTGATGCATTCTTGTTGGTTGTGCAGGAGGCTCCACTTCTGCTTTTCAAAGATGCACAGTTGTATAATTTTGCATCTGTTTGCAGCCATTTTCAGGTGCAAGTGTAAACTTTGATTTGTGGGGGCGTGGCCAGCTGCGTCTTATATGGATTAGGATGTAAAATGACAAGACGCCCTAAAACATCTCATTCTGAAAGAAGTTGAAAATAAAAATGAAAATCTTGTCTTTATCTCACTATCTAAGAATGATTTTGTTCATAAAATGTAATGAACATGTTTTATATACACCGTAGGCGAATCCTAACTTGTTCAAGGAAGCATAGTAGGTCACATTTTTGCAGTAAGTTTTGTATTTTGTTTATTAACCTTTTAGGTATGGTATACTTCACTGTTGCTGGTAAGGACTCTGAGCCTGGTGCCATTAAGAGAGCATACATACCTTCAGTGGACGATGGCAGTAATAACATCGCTGCTGCTGTTGACCTGGGTATCAAATACATCACAACACCAGATGGGATCGCTGTGGACTGGGTGGGCAGGTGAGGTACTTGATTTCTGTATAAGCTTGTTATTATAAGATTGTCCACTAATGAGAAGTTTGTATTTTCTCTTCCTAGAAACCTTTACTGGGCAGATTCCAGGCTAAAAAGATTAGAAGTGGCCATGTTAGATGGACGCTACAGGAAGCATCTTGTGAAGACTGATTTGGGGTATCCATCTGCTGTGGCGGTCAACCCTCGGCTCGGGTAAGGCAGAAAAAGATTGCGTTACTGTTGACAGAAATAAAACAAACCTGTAAAAATTACTTGTCTAATTCCTGCTGCAGAATGCTGTACTGGGCAGACCGAGGAGACGTAGCTAAGATCGAGTGTTCGTGGTTGGACGGGCAGGAGAGAAAAGTTCTAGTAGCCGACGGCCTGGGTTGGCCCACCGGCCTGTCCATCGACTTCACCAACGGAGACAGAATTTACTGGTCGGACTCCAAGGAAAGCCGTATTGAGTCTGTTCTGCCTTCAGGAGAGCAACGCAGAACAGCAGTTTTTATAGGTGAGAAACAGGAAGTGGGTCTAAAAAGGCTCACATTGTACAATAAATATGACCCAGTAATTAAAGGTAATAAATAATGGCTGTCTTCTTGCTGCTTCTCCTTGAAAGTCGCCTTTGTTTTGTGTTGGACTAACAGACTAGACTCTCCCACCTGATCTATACAGGACACTAAACACTAAATCTTACCAAGTATTTTTGATGTAGTTTCTAGCGCAAATATCTTGAAATACGACCAAACCAGTTTTAAGTCAGTGATTCCTTAATATTGATTAAAGAGTATTAGTCCCGCTGACACATTATTTGAATAATCTGCCAGTAGGACTACCATTTAGCAATTATTGACATAAAGCAAGCTCCTTGCTCAAAAGTTACTTATAAGTTAGTTTTGTCTTATTAATACTGTTCTAAGATATTTGCACTATAGAAACAGACAAAAAAATATTGATTTTGTATTTTTGCAGCCCTTCTATACTTATAAAAGGCCATGTGGCTGTTTGATTCTCTCTTTTCCCTGAAATCTACCATCACATGTTGAACTCTATTAAGTAATTAGCCAACATTTTATGACAATTGGGTTTATTTTATTTAGAGGTGAACCAGGGTAAACACCAATGCGTGCCACACCTTTTAGATTGGTACTTGTAGAAAAAGATTGACAACCAAAAAGATAGTTCTTTTTATTCTCCCAGCATAACTGTGCACTATTTCATGTTGGTTTACCAAATAAAGAGATTAAAGTTTGATTGTCCAAGTGGTTTGATTATCTGGAAAATTTCAGGGTCTGCTGCATTTACATGCCTGAAGCTTATAAAATATCAAACTTTCTGTCTTTTTTTTTTTTATGCGTAGATGTGAGAAACCCCTTCAGCGTGTGTGTGTTTGAGGACCACGTTTACTGGAGCACTCAGGAGAAAGGCGAGGTTTTCCGGCAGGACAAGTTTGGCCAAGGAGACAAAGTGAAACTGTTGACTGCTGGACCTTGGCTGACTCAGATCTCTGTGTACCAGCAGCAGAGATACAACTCCATGGCCAGTAAGACCAACACACACATCACATGTTCAACAACTCTATGAAGAGAATGTCGTAGTATGTCCTTTATTCTCCACTCTTTTCATTCCACCTTCTTTTTCTATTTTTTTTTTACACATGCAGTAAAGAATCCATGCAAAGGAACCTGCAGCCACCTGTGCTTGATCCGGCCGGGAGGCTACACCTGCGCCTGTCCTGAGGGCACCAACTTCATCACCGGCAGCAACACAGAATGCGACGCCGGTAAGAAACCAAACCTTTTAGCTTCACTTGTGTTAAGAGAGCAGAAGGAGATGAATTTGTGCAGATACAGGAACAGAGAAGAGAGAAAACTCACTCAGTACTTCTATGATTGCTCAGGTTTTGATCCACCGCCCACCATGCCTCCACCATGCCAGTGTCAAAATGGAGGCACGTGCTACTTTGACGACAACAAAGCTCTTTGCATGTAAGAGTTTGGGTTCTGTTTCACTGCATTAAACTGTCTTAAAAATTAAAAAGCACAAGTTCATCTTTTATTGCAATGCCATGATCACACACAGTAAAAAGGATGAAAAATCCATCCTTCACTGGGGAAATTATTAATTTAATTCATTATGAAACATGGTTCAGACTGTTTAGAAACTTTGTATTTCTAACAAATGACTTGTTTAATGGGGTCTTTGTATGAGATACACACTTTAAAGCCCCTCCTTTAAAAATAGGAAAGACAAGAAAACACTTTAAAAGTCAGGCAGAGGCTGCAGGGAAATAGCTACTTTCTTAAATGAAGTCAGTTAGATGATTGAAATTTTTTAAAAACTGAAACTGTGACAAAAAAAACTGGAAAGCATCTATGTTTAATCTGTGGGGGATATCGTAAAAATCTCCAAAGCTAAGTGTTGAAATTATGAATGCCAATAAGTTGAATATTTGTTCAGAATATAAACAATGTGGGGTTTTTATGTATGTTTTTACTCCACAGATGTCCTTCTGCATGGAAGGGTGACTACTGCCAGACCAGTGTGCACAACGTGGTTGCATCTTCAGGTATGTTTTTATTTCCATAGATATAACAGAGGAAAATAAAAATAACATTAATATTATTATCAAAAAGTCTCATCCTGTGTCTCTTCCTTTTGTGTTTCCCTGACAGTTGGAATAGCCATTGGGGTGACGGTGCTGGTTGTGGCCCTGCTGGTGGCTCTGGTTTACTTCTGCAGGAAGAAGTCCAACATCATGGAGAGGCTGCAGGGCAGCTTGCCCAGCATGCCCAGTATGCCCAGTATGCCATCCATGCCCACTTTCTCAGGTTTAAGGTAAGCTGTTGAGGTCAAATATTCAATCATAGCAGAAAGATGCACATGGGACAAATATTACAACATATTTTGGATGCTAAAACTGGTTTATATTCTACTTTTTTAAAGGCAGTTTCTATATTTTTAATGCATTTGACTGTGTCAGCGTTTTGACACGTTGAGTTTTTGTTGATGATGTTTAGGAATGGATTCACCCAAAATGGACCAAATACAGCAGAGAATGAATCGAGGCCGAACGGAGATACAGTCAGTAATAATTATCTTTATTACCTTCTTTTTGTCTTATTATGATTTTTCAGCACCGTTTTAAACTTCTAACCCGGCTGGTAAACAGTGTAAATAAACGGCTGTATTTTCCGCCCGGGGTCAGGTTCCCTCCATCTCGGTGTCGATCTTTGACACGGAGGGGAAGAGCTTCGAGAATCCGGCGTATGAAGCTGAAGGGCAGCCTGGCTCTACCAGCAGGGTGACGCCCACTTCCACTCCTGCTCAAACACACAAGGTCATTAAAAACACACACAACTGTTCGCCTCCACTTTGGAGTTATTCCACTCACACCTCAACCTGTTCATAGCTGAAAAACTTCTTATCCTTCTAGATATGTTGTTAAATGTATTCTGTCTGATGCCATTTTCTCATGTTTTTTGATGGAAATATGTTTAAAAGACATTTATAATTTATGCTCATGACATTGTAAACAAGTGCAGCATAAATGTTGATGAGCTTAATTTATTCTTCCTCAGGAGAACATTATTAACCCCCTGTATGTGGAGGAAGGTCAAGCTATGGGTGACCTCACAACAAGTTCAGCTAAATCTGCCATTTCTAAGGTCAGTTTATTAACCAATTGAAACAATACATTATTTTTATTGTGATAGATATTGTGATCTGTCTGTCTATACCTATCAGCATCTATTTATATATCTACATTTACATCTATCTAAATATCTACATCTAGCTATATATCTCTATCTGTCTCTATTTATTCTGTAAGTCTGTGTTTCTGGACCTCATGTTTCTGAGCTCAGCATCAAGGATTTAATCTTCCTGCCTGTCTTCTTTCTCAGGAGGCTGTCGGTGCATTTGAAGAGGATGTTGATGTTGCATCAAGTTCCCGGGTAGCCATGGAGGTATGCGTCAAAGTTTAGGACAAAAGGTTTGCAATCCGATGACAGCCTCTGTAAAACCTTTGTCTAATCAAAACTTAATTTCTGTTTTCAACAGCAAATCAAACCCACTCAGGATGAAGGTTCAGACTCCGTCGTGAATCCCATCTACATGGTGAGCGAAAACTCACCATGCAGAAATCTCTCTATCATGTAGCCAATGAAGTCTCATGTTTTATTTGAAGTAAATATTTACCTAATAAAGCAATACCATGTGGTAGAAAGCCTTAAGAACATTTATTCTTCCTGTGTTCTCAAATTGTTTTTGTAAAATTAGGATTCCAAAACTACAATAGCACCAGAAAAAGTCTCTTTTTTTGTCCTACTATCACAAATGTAAACAAAAATGTATTACTCAAGACTAAGAGTTAACTTTCCCTACAACAAACACTCCAGGTGGGACTGACATCAAAATAATAAATAAAAAATTAACTACCTCATTCCTGCTGTTAAGTACAGTGAGCGATCTGTGATGCTGTGGGCCTGTTGCTCTTCTAAATGCCCTAATATTCTTGTTAGAATATATAGCGTCAACAATTCAACTCAACTTTATTAACAGTTGACAGTTTCACAAATACCCACAGAAACATCCAAACAACAGGATCCTAAGATGAGAAAGAAAAACTTAAAAAAAAAAAATAAAATAAAAACAATAAAAGCAAAAAAAGGCAAACAGCAGGGCAGATGTTCTTGGAAAAACTAGTTTAGTTCTTTAATACTACAAATACTAATAAATACTACCAATACTACTACTTTTTAAATGAATGAAAATCCAAAAAGTGACAAAATCATTGCAGAAATGTTTTTTAGGCGCAAAATTTATCTCCCTAGAAAATCTTAGTTCCAGGATAAAAACCTGGAGACCCTTGTAGAGAGAAGAACTGTCATTATTTTATACAGTTTTAACAGCAGAAGAATAATCCTGTATGTACTCAAATTAAAGGCTTTATTTAGTTTTATTTTTTCACACATCTTCACAGTGTTAGTGACCTTAACTTGGATAGAAACTAGTTCATTTTGCTGCATCTCTATCCAACATTTTTAATGTTCTTGCAGGCATACGAACGAGAGTCTACTTCTGATTCCGACGTTTGAGACGACCTCTGCGCTCCTGGATGGGAGATAAACCCACCGGAAATAAAAACATGGACTCAACAAAATTTATCTAGAAACCTTGTGAAAGAGAAAGCACAGTATTCTGTGACACCTTTAGATGTAACTTAACTTCAGTGAAGGTATTTGTATGAATATAATCTGGAATATGTGATTTCTAATGAGTAGAATCCGGCTGGTTTAGTTCAGCGAATATTGTAAATCAAACCTTTGAAACATTCTTTATTAGGAGTTTGTCTCTTTTGTAAATTTTAATTCCATGAAGCATCTTTTATTAAACTTTTATCATTAAATTGTGTCTGTCGCTGGCATTATTCTTTGATCTTTCAGTCTAATCACAAGAAGAGGCTCCCCCCTGCGTTATCCCTTTTGATCACAGATAAAACTCTGATCTCCATCTTCTGCGTCTGACCCACTGAGCGACTGCGAAACGCTTTGTCATCCTCTATTTAATCCTGCAATCGCAGAGCAACCACAACACTTCTATGTGCCTTTTCTCACACACTCCGGTGTGTCTGAACACATTAGGGCCGTGCCAGCCAAACGAGCGGAGGCACCACAGACAAGTGAACAAGGCAGATAAGAGAGAGGGGCTGGGAAGGGTGGTGGGAGCCGTGTTTTCATGCCTCGTGATGATTCACAGTCCACGTTTCCAACCTGCTGGTTCCCCACGAGGCATCACCCAGAGAGCGAGCTGCACTCAGAGAGGTG
Source organism: Xiphophorus maculatus (assembly GCF_002775205.1). Classification (NCBI taxonomy): domain Eukaryota; kingdom Metazoa; phylum Chordata; class Actinopteri; order Cyprinodontiformes; family Poeciliidae; genus Xiphophorus; species Xiphophorus maculatus. The sequence goes on along the minus strand of NC_036452.1, from coordinate 4,836,224 downwards.
GAGGGAGGGAGAGATGCACACCAAAGAGGCATGCAGCTCACAGCATGTGTGCACACAGTGCTGCCTTCGGGGACTGTGGGAACATTACCTCATGCATGAATTGTCCAGTTATACCAGAATGGGTTTTAGAAAGCCAAGGAATTCCCATATTTAAAAACTAGAGTTGGAACATGTCAGTTTTCTTCTGAGCGACAGAAAAACCTGTGTTTTTCCACATCTGACTGGATGTAACCGGATCCTTCCTGCGTTTGCTGGTTTTATGGAATGACACGGTTTGTCTTTGTCAATTTATTCTGACGAGAACAGCAAACAGAAAAATGGGCCGCCCGCTCCAAGTCCTACACAAAACAGAAGTATATAGCAAAATGGAAGTAAATTCCTGCTACTTTGCAATTGTATGTTCACTTAGTCATTCACATAAACAAATGTATTTATGTATTACAACACTGATTATGAAAATAATAAATAATAAACTGTATTTATTTGGATAAAAAAAAAAACACTCTCCTATGCCGCAGGACAACTTGACAAAAGGGGTACACAACCGGTTCCCGATCTTAAAGTCAGACAGTTATAACAACGACAGAGTTTTCAAAGGTGCTACAGTCAGGTAAGGAACAATCTGAATAACAAAAAAAAACTACATTTTGTGTAATTACAACAAAAGAGAAGTACAACCCAGTTACAAGTGCATCAAAACTCTTAGTGCACTGATTGCAGTTTTCTGGCCGATCACTGATTACCGATCTTTAAAAAGCCTGACCTGCTGATTGCGATTCCTTTTGTCTGAAATGTTGCTAAATATAGTAAGAAAGTTGCTGAGTTGGCAACAGTGGGGCGACTGTTGTTAAATGCAAACATGCAGACATGATCTGGTGGGCCGGTCTGTCAGTCAAACCTCTAATTGCAAAGCAAAAGAGAACAGTGGCTGATTTTTAGACCTTTGCTGAGGTAGATAAGATTGGGGGATAAGATCGGCTTCACAGGTGAGTATCGGCGGATCACCGATCTCCTAAAGTTAAGAAAATCAGCTCGGATAAATCGTCGTATTCTACTATGAACACATCCACTACTATGCATGTACTTTAATGTATTTTTCTTTTAATTAATCTAAAATAATACAAAGGTTTGGGACATATGTCTGGATACACAGATGCGGATAATCTCTTATTTTGTGCGCATGTTAAGTGGGTTTTTTTCTTTCTTTTTTGCCTCATAAAGTCCATGGAAAATTAATCCTAAGCGGTTGCTCAAATCTCAGATTGGAGTGGACATTATTAGCAGCCAGAACAATCCAGATTGGTGCATCCCAATAAAAATAGATAGCAATATTCACTTCGCCCTTTTTGAACATTCAAATGCTGTTATACTTTAAACAGAGAGGAATATATTGTCCGCATTCACGATCCCATTAACACACGATCTAAAACAAATAAAAACACATTTCTTCTGACTTACTAATCATTGATGATTTGGGTGTGATCATGGTAACCAAACCTCTACAAAACAAGTCACATCACATATTAGCAGGTTCTTATAAAGCAGATATTGCTCAGGATATTGCTTATGTCATATATAGGAAAGAGATTAACTGTGCACATCTTTTTGTCACCTATAAGGATTTCAGTAAAAAATTTAGAAGAAACAATACATCGGAATAACCACAGATGGACTCTACTCACTTAATTGTAATTATAAAGAAAGAACCCGCTGAAATACCCCTGAGCATGGAATTTACGAGGCGTCCCGGAAGGCAGCAGGAGACAAGGCGAGAGCGAAGTGGCATCGGGGGGAAGCGGCGGCTCATTTAGATAGACAGGAAGGAGAGGGGAAATAAAACCTAATGTGTGCCACTCAGCTGCGGACTAGACAGACAGAACCTGAGAATAAAGGAATAAATAAACAAAACAAAGGTTGGTTTGAATTTATAGCTGCCGGGCTGTCGAGTGGAAACAAAGACAGACGGAGAGAGGACCGCACGCTGAGAGGAGCCTCAACAAGGTAAGGATGCTTTCAATATGCGCTCACTCACCTCTGCACGCTTTTTTAGCCCTTATTTATTAGTCTGAGACTGAATGAGCGATGTAGAAATATACAGCGCAGGGGTCTGAGACTAAACAGCGCTGAAAGAATATGCTTTTAAAAAAAAAAAGCTTTGAGAAACTCTTAAATGTTGCAGGTTTGACAGCACATGTGTGAAGGATAAACGTGTGACTGGGTTGCATGTAAATGAGGGGTGTGGACTACTACCTGGGGTTGAATGATAGCCAGCTCCAGTCCATCTCATAAAACCACAAAAAGTAATTTTATGGCTTTATTTGCTCTTTGTAGACACATAAAGAGATTTGTTGAGGGAATTGAAGAAATTAGTGATTTTAATTAACAGTAAGTGAACACACAGAAGTCCTAAAGGCATTTTTATGATTCTGTAACTGTGTTGGGAATAATAAAAATAATAAAGTCTTTATCCTAATGGAAATATATACTTTATACTTGAAGCACGATATTTTGGTGAGCACATATTTTGCAATCAGTGTAAGTAAAGTAAACAAATGCAAGGAATGTCCTGCGCTAATGCAAAGATGAATACTTTTTTACCTTTTGGTAGTAACAAATTGCACATGGGGTTCCACAAAGCAAATTCTCGGGTCACTTCCATTCAATATATGTTTGCTCCTCCTAGCTCAGATTGCAGAGCGAAATAATGTCTCTTAAATCAGCGCTAAAAACACTTTTGGTTACTGTAGCCGTTCCTGTTTTGTTTTTTCTTATTTTACTAATTGGTTTTTATGCAATTTTCTGTACCTTTCGTTCCTTAATTTTTATTTAAAGTTCTTAGCATACCCTGTTTATGAATGCTGCTACAGGTAAACTTCCCTTGTCTTAAATATTCAAAACATCAGCAACAGATAGCAGAATACAGAAAAGAACTACACTGATAGAGGCCCCACATAGTCATTTATTGGACAAAATAAATGTAAATACACAGGAAATAAGAAAAAAGTGGCAAAATTGTGGGGTGGTGGTGAACAGCCACAAATATACAGGTAATATACACAAAAGCATGTTAGAATAGGGGAGTAAAATACAGTAACAAGTTGCCAAATACTGCAGATTAACAAAAAAAATGACTTTAAGACTTAAAATGATGCAACAATTGCTGCAAGGGGCAAAATAACATATAAACCTCTTAAAATATGACCAAATTAATCCAAAACATTATAAACATATGGCATTGATTTGTGATTTGGCCAAAGTTTATTGGTAACAAACCATAAAATCTTACAAATATTTAGAAATCTCGTTTGAGATTTATAGCCTTGCATCCCACCCGTCTGTGTCGTCTTCTAGCTTTCCACTGGATATTGTTACACTGGATTATTGCCACTTTCCCATCATCCTTGAATCAAACCTCTTCAGCATCGACTTCTGTATAAAATTTCTACTCTAACATGAAAGATAAAAGGATTTTGCCTGCAGGGTTTTGGAGTGTTTTGTGAGATAGACTCTGAAACCTCGGGGTTGTTCCCTCAGACACAAAGGCAGCTTTTATTCCAGCAGCGAGCGCTCAGGCCGGCCTGATCCTCCATCCGGCTGCTTCTCAAATGGGGGCGAGCTGAAGGTGTTTTCAAGTGATTTTCTTATAAGCTTCTTAAGAGCCGTCTGCCTCCTGACCTCCTCTGCACAAACATTTCAGTTTCTGTCTGGTGTTTTATCTAAGCAGTCTCAAAATCTCACATAATCGTATGATATCGAAATAACAATGCAGATTATAATTTCATATTTGGGCTTGGTTTCAAATCTTGATTTTAAACTTGTAAGATTACATTTGGTGAGACATTTACAATAATTTGGTAAGAGAAGCTTGTTTTTGCTAATAATTAGATGGAAATGAATTTCTTTTTAGATCACAGGTGTCAAACACAAGGTCTGGGGGCCAAATCCGGCCCACCGTACCTTTTTAAGTGGCCCTTTAGACTCCAGACTTAAGCATAAATAGAACCGTAAAGATAACAGTTGTGTGCTTAAATATTGTTTTATTAATCTAATCAAAGTGGCTTTTATCTGTTTACTGCCAAATTACATTAGTCAATGCTTCCAGTTTTACTGCGATGTGGAAATTCACACAAAATCAACAAGTTGCAGCATTTTTTGTGCTGATTCATTATTGGGAGTTTACTGAAAATTTGAAGTGATGCCAACTCCCACCTGTAGGTGGCAGTATATTGTACTCCTCCACTTCTGCCTCTTCTTTACTTATGTCAAGTTCTAGTCTGTGATTGATTTTTTTCCAGTAATAAAAAGTCACATTTAATGTCGTACATAAGTGGAAATATTGTAAAAGTCCTTGGTAATATTTTTAAATGAGCAATTTATTGCAAAACATTACAAAATAAAATGAAATCCTGGAGGGACTGAGCAATGTGAAAATGAACTTATCAAATGCAGAGACGGTTCTAACCATTTGTTTATCGGGTTTATCGATACATTTTGGCACAACTGGCCCTTTAAGAATATTTGTGATCTTAATGTGACCCAAAATGAAAACGAGTTTGACACCCCGTTTCAGATTAACATAATCTGCATCTGGAGATTTGCGCTCTACAGAATATATGGGAATATAATCGGTCAAATGCAAATATGTCAGATGAATTTTGTGGGTGGCATCATAAACGGTGGCTAGGCTTCACGCGCACACACACACACACACACACACACACAATGATGGCCAGATGGCATCTGCAGCATATTGGCGACCTGGCCTCCCCTTTAGTCTTCCTCTCGGGACCCGTTCAGCAGCGAATGAATCTGACAGGCAGGTGGCGTCCACGCATGTTTACGTTCGAGCCGAGGGGAGAGAGACATTTGGTTAAAATATCTGTACACAATATTTGGAGATTTGGCCGGTTTCTCGCTTAACAACATGTGTGATCCACATTAACGTAAGCTGATTTACCAAGTATACACTCCGCCTCATGCAGTTTGTAGTTTTTGTCTCTTTATTGACAATTTCTCTGCATCACTACTGACACTTCCTTCTGCTTTAGTTCCATCGAAATCTTCATTCATGCTCTCACTGCGCGCTCTGTCGTCTAAATCCTAGAGGTTAGATAAAAGCACCATATGGTGCGTGGAAACCATAAGTAACTCGAGTTAATGAGTGAGAGAAACACCAGAATGATGGTTGGGTTAAGCTGTCGCTGACAGCTTGTGATTGGAGAGAGTCGGATTGTCGACTCTCATGGACAAACATAGAAAACTCGAATGTGCTAAGTAGGCAAAAGCCTGATTCTCTTGGTGTAATGACCCTGAGCATCCACGTGCTGACACCAAAATATGAATATGAATATTGAATATTCTATATAATATTGCTGTAAGAACCATTTTTGCATTACTATAATTTTGCCAAATGGACTCAAAGCAAAAATGAAAACCCTTAATTTCCTTTAAGTATTTATATTAAAGCCTTTTTGCTTTTCTCTTTATGCAGTGCAAACAGAAATAGAAAGCTACTATTAGCTAGTTAGTTAGTCAGGTTATGGCCAACATTTATCATTCTCTTAACCAAGGAAAAGATGTGAGAGCCTGCAAGGTCAGACCTGCAGTGCACAGCATCTTAGTGTTCCTTCATAGGTATTCTTGGTGGATCCATGTTTAGTGCCAAGTGAGAATTCAAATTGAAATTAATTAAAAAATACTTTATTAATCCCAGAGGGAAATTAAATGTAACCCGTATTATTCAAGGTTCTTCAAAAGGTTGTTGAGAAGGAGAATTGTTCGTTCGTTTTGGTTCTGAGAACAAGCCAAGCTATAAATAGTATTTTAAAAAACAATATCATTAAATCATGCCAACTCTGACAAGTTTTTATTTACTACGTTGAAATACGGTTTCTGGTCTGTTTAGTTTGCTGAAACAAATACATATTTGCCAATTAAAATACATCATGTCGTAACGTAATCTTTAAACTTTGATATTGTCGTATCAAAGATTAAAGCTAAAGAAACGACAGTCAGTTAAGCAGACGATAATCATTCACTTCTTAATATCTGTATTGTATTTTACCAGCTTTTAAAATGGAGTCAAGAATTCAGATTTCCCAACTTTATCTGAACTGAGATTTTCTACATTTTAAGTATATTTTCTAAAACCGTAACAGAACACTTTAATGTGTTAAAAACACAACAGTTTCATTTCTCTGCTGTAGCTCTGCACATTCAGCTCAATAAACACATAATGAGTGAAGTTGAGCTAAAGTTGTAACATGAACGCATCCAGCAGCGTTAGACTGAATCAGTCTGGGAGGATTATTATTATTGATGCCTGGTTCAAGGCTCAGTTTTTGACTGAGGTTAAAGGTCATGACTCAGCTGAGCAGTTTCACACAGATGGCTTGTAATCACAGTGGCGACATAAGTCTTTCACCATACTGCATGAGGATTAGTTCAGGCACAGCTGTGCAAAATAATAGGGTTGACGAGAAGCAGATAAAAGTTTGTCTTTGTCACTTTTTCTTGCATACAGACATATTTACTACTGTAAACACTGATGTTGCTTATTTTCTTGCAGCACAACGTTCGAGTAAAATTACGAGCATCGCAGCATTTAGAGAAACGCATTATTACAGTATAGCCACATGCCAATTTGTGCTACATTTGTGCTGGTTTGTGGAGCAAAAAATTCATTTGTGCTGCTGTCATTTTAAGATATTAATAAAAGTTTCTGGAGGTCAGAGAACTTCAGTCCGTGGGTCCCACATTTATGAAATCAAATCAAACTGAGCAGCCAAAAGTTGTTTTTTGTCTCTTTTTGTTATATACAGACATATATACCTCCATGGCCAATGATATGGCTAATTTTCTTGCAGCACAAGGTTCCACTGATGATTGACACCAAATTTGATGTGCTATAATTTTCCTGCACAAACATAGGACATACGTCTAACATTAATTTTGTTTCATTTAGGTAATGTAGAGGGGCCAGTTAAACCTTTGACCTTTAGACTTTCATTAATATCTTCAAAAGAAAAGCAGCACAAATGCAGCTCTTAACCAAGAATGACAAATATTAACACATTAATATTGGTGGGATGATGAGTGATTGTATCATTCCAGGCTAAATTGGCCAGTTTTATTTGACCTCACAGTTCTCCAGTGCAGCAGTTTGAGATTAGCTTCATGCCTCAGTAAAAAGAGCAGGTAATAATTACAGCAAAGCTTCAGCATGAATGAATCCATTGATCACCATCAGAACGACGCCACTCTCTCCTTCATCTTACATTTAATGGCTTTTTAATTAGAAATTACAATCAGAGCTCTGCCCTCTGTAATGTCATGCATAAAAAGGTTTAAATTGTCAGAGCATACAACTTTGATTTACCTTTACTGTCTATAAATATGTTGGGTTTTTTTTCCTGTAGTTGTGTGTGACTCCCCACACGTGAGGATAAGAAGAAAACAGAATCAGCTTTCCTTCCTTTCCCCTCCTCGTTCTCTCCATCTCCTCATCCTCCTCTGAAGGGTTGAAGCCATGCCCATCGTTTCTGCAAATACAGGTAGAGTGAAATAAATGTCCTCCATATTTGTTCACGTTTGATGCTGTTTATGTGCTTACAAAAAGCCAGATGTTGTACGATGGTCAGTTGCCGGTTATTTAAAAACTGGATTGTGAAGGAATAAAACAAGGATGCAAATAATGGTATGATTATTTTTTTATTTATTATTTGTATTTGCAGGGCTGCATGAGACTCTGGCCATCCTCACATCTCAGCTCCACCCTGATGCCAACCACAAGGAGGACCTGGTCTTCCTCAGAGACGTCTTCAGTGAGAAAGGCATCGGTTACCTCATGAAGGTAGAGCAGATTCTTAATATTAGATGTACAAAATGTAATTTATGAACCTTTTTTTGCGCCTAATGTTTGAATCCATCAATTCAACAACAAAAAATCTGCCAACCATTAACTAATTAATAAAATCCACTACCACTCTGTTTCCATAAATATTATTAAAAGTAGCAACTAAGTTGTTGTTATTTAATATATAAAAATATTGAATGCACAGTTATCTAATTTGTTGTAAATAATTTGTTGTTTTGTTCACAAATATGCATTCATGTTTTTTTGTTTTTTTTTAATTACCCTCCTCATTTGCCCATTTCTTTTAAACACAATAGGATATTTTTAAAAACTGTGCAGTATTATTTATTTCCTCGTCCCCAATCTCTGGGATGAGGTTGCCGAGGTGGTTAAGAAGCTCCTCGGTGGCAAGGCCCCGGGGGTGGATGAGATCCGCCCGGAGTTCCTTAAGGCTCTGGATGTTGTAGGGTTGTGTTGGCTGACGCGACTCTGCAATATCGCATGGACATCGGGGGCAGTTCCCCTGGATTGGCAGACTGGGGTGGTGGTCCCCCTGTTCAAAAAGGGGGACCGGAGGGTGTGCTCCAATTATAGAGGGGTCACACTCTTAAGCCTCCCTGGAAAGGTCTATTCGGGGGTCCTGCAGAGGAGGGTCCGTCGGATAGTGGAACCTCGGATCCAGGAAGAGCAGTGTGGTTTTCGTCCTGGTCGTGGAACACTGGACCAGCTCTACACCCTCGGCAGGGTCCTGGAGGGTGCATGGGAGTTCGCCCAACCGGTCTAAATGTGTTTTGTGGACTTGGAGAAGGTGTTCGACCGTGTCCCTCGGGGAGCCCTGTGTTCTCCGGGAGTATGGGGTACCGGGCCCTTTGATACGGGCTGTCAGGTCCCTGTATGACTGGTGTCAGAGTCTGGTCCGCATTGCCGGCAGTAAGTCGGGCTCGTTTCCGGTGAGAGTTGGACTCCGCCAGGGCTGAGCTTTGTCACCGATTCTGTTCATCACTTTCATGGACAGAATTTCTAGGCGCAGCCAAGGTGTTGAGGGGATCCGATTTGGTGGCCTTAGGATCTCATCTCTGCTTTTTGCGGATTATATGGTCCTATTGGCTTCATCAGGCTGTGATCTGCAGCTCTCGCTGGAGCGGTTCGCAGCCGGGATGAGGATCAGTGCCTCCAAATCCGAGGCCATGGTCTTGAGCCGGAAAAGGGTAGAGTGCCTTCTCCAGGTCGGGGGGGGATGTCCTGCCCCAAGTGGAGGAGTTCAAGTATCTTGGGATCTTGCTCACGAATGGGGGAAGAAGGGAGTGGGGGATCGACAGGCAGAGGAAAATATATTGGGGTATCACTAGCTTTTAAGTTTATGATTTCTTAAAAAATAAGTTTCATTAATATTCATCATCTCTTATACATCTATTTAGTTTCTCTTATGTCCCTGCAGATCCACGAGCGGTTAAAGCTGTATGAGAAGTACAGCCCCACGCCGGTCCTACACAGCGCCTCCTGTCTGGCAGAGGATGTATGTGCAGCGAAGTTTCCCTCCGAACATTCTTTAAATTGAACTGTTCATTTCTCTTTGTGTGACACTAATATCTCATAGAGTGATCTAAAAGAAATAAGTGTGATTTTGGCTTGTTAGCTGGCAGAAGAGCTTCAGAGTGGGCCGCTGCAGGATGACGAGCAAGAGCTGCTCCTTTTGCTGAACACACCTCACCTGAAGGTAGATTCCCATTTACTCTAAAACTAGCTTTTAAAAAACTGAATGTTCAGTCTATTCCCCTTTAATAATGACATTCAGCTTAGTGGTTTTCTTTTGGAGAATAGAAGATGAACGTAAAAATGAATCTCTTGGTTTTTCCCTCAACTTTTCCTCAACATTGAATAATATTTTTGCCTTTTTCAATCAAAAAAAAAATGCTTTATTTATCCCAGAGAAATTAGATGTTGTTGTATCTTGAAAAAGTTGTGCATGGTGATGCTGTGGTAGCAGTCAGTCTCGCAGAGAATATAAAGAGGCCTCTGACTGAAGACAGTTGCTGACGTGCTAACAGCTTAGTTTCCAGGGCACAGAGACAATATTTCACAGCAACATGTCCTGTATGACTGTTTAAATTCTCCGTTTTTAACTCCTTTGGTATTTGGGGCTTTTAGATCAGGTATTATTTGAGCTTTTGAGATGCTAATCAGCTGCTCCCAGTTGTAATAACAAGATCTTGTTGCTACAGTTTTGCCGAAATTTAAAAAAAAAGACCTGGTGCTGTGGTGGCCCGGGGCGTGGCGCGGCCCGGCCTGCGTGTTGGGGCCTTGTGGCTGTGGTCGCGGGTTTGGTTCCCGGCCTGGTGGCATTTGCCGCATGTCTTCCCCCTCTCTCGTTGCCCTGTTTCCTGTAGAGCTACTTTCGGGTGGAGGCCACTAGACCCAACAAAACCGTAGAAAAAAATAACAGACCAATAATTCTTCCATACGCACAGTATATAAAACCCGGGGGAATAATTGTCCAAACGTATAACCTCAGCTAAAAACAAGTCTGAACAGAAGTTGAGAAAAAACAGATCAGACTAAAGTAGGAGAGTTTCTCCAACCTCCGTGAGTGAACTCTGTGTTCTCGGTTTACTTTAATGCATCTGTTTTATCTGTTGACTCATGCAGGCGGTGCTGTCAGCTCACGACATTGTTGCCCAGAAGAAATTTGACCCGGTTCTTCCCCCGTTGCCAGAAGATTTGGACGATGACTTTGAGGAAGAGTCTGTGAAGATCGTCCGTCTGGTTAAGAACAAAGAGCCTCTGGTGAGGGTTGACTTAAAATGCTTACCTTGACCACAGAAAACCCAAGCTCCAGTTGAACGTTCATTTTTGTTTTTGTTATTTTTTTATTTTATTTTTCTTTTCTTTTTCACAAGGGAGCAACCATTCGGAGAGACGAGGCCACCGGAGCTGTAATCGTGGCCAGAATCATGCGGGGAGGGGCGGCTGACCGCAGCGGTGAGGCCTGTGAATCGCTAAATCTTTCTGTTCTTTTAGGAATCAAATGAACATTCAGTAGGACAACAGCAGGAAGGAGCTATATGTAAATAATCCTGAAGCTTCTATAGAGGAAACTACAGTAATCTTTCTCTTATACGTTAGAAGTTGATGTCATCAGAGCTGCTACATGTGAGCAGATTAAACTCTGCGACCCATTGAACTGTCAGCGGGCATCAAATCCTTGAGATTATGGCCACAAAATTGCATATTTCCAGATTATAAGTGACTGGCCTTCACCATGGGGATGTTGTTGACTTGTCGCCAGTGGGAAATAGCTCCAGTATTTTTCTGCCTGCGGTTTGAAACACGTCTGCTTTCAGGTCTGGTCCATGTAGGAGATGAACTGCGAGAGGTGAACGGAAACCTGATCACTCACAAAAGGCCTGATGAGATCAGCCAGATCCTGGTAAACACCGAACAATTGTTGGCGTTCAGAATGATGATGATGATGGTGGTGGTGATGATGATGATGATGGTGGTGGTGATGATGGTGATGATGATGATGATGATGGTGGTGATGATGATGATGATGATGATGATGGTGGTGGTGATGATTATGATGGTGGTGATGATGATGATGGTGGTGATGACGGTGATGATGATGATGATGGTGGTTGTGATGGTGATGATGGTGGTGATGATGATGGTGGTGATGATGATTATGATGGTGGTGATGATGATGATGGTGGTGATGACGGTGATGATGATGATGATGGTGGTTGTAATGGTGATGATGGTGGTGGTGATGATGATGATGATGATGGTGGTTGTGATGGTGATGATGATGGTGGTAGTAATGATGGTGATGATGGTGGTGATGGTGATGATGATGGTGGTGGTGATGATGATGATGATGATGGTGGTGGTTGTGATGGTGATGATGATGGTGGTAGTAATGATGGTGATGATGATGATGATGGTGATTATGATGGTGGTGATGATGATGATGGTGGTGATGATCATCATCATGGTGATGGTGATGATGATTATGGTGATGATGATGATGATGATGATGGTGATGATGAAGATGGTGACCATGTTTCTCTGCTGGTGTCTCCTCAGTCTCAGTCTCAGGGCTCCATCACTCTGAAAATCATCCCAGCTGTTGCTGAAGAAGATCGACTGAAGGAGAGCAGAGTAAAGTTCATCCTTCCATCCATCCATCCATTTAATTATTAATGCTCCCATCTGTCCATCCACTCATCCATCCATCTGTTCATCCATCCAGAATACATCCATCCATCTGTTTCATCATCCATCCATCCTTCTGTCTATCCATTAATTATTCATCCTTCCTTCATTTGTTTATTTCTGTTTATCCATTCATCTTGTTCTGTGCCTGTATTTATTTTTTAAACTCTTCATTGTTTTGTCCAGTGGAATAATATAAAGTATTTAGTAATTTTTCCTTCCTGACCTGAAGGTCTACCTGCGCGCTCTGTTTGACTACACACCGTTTGAGGACAAGGCTACGCCGTGTCAAGAGGCGGGACTTCCTTTCAAGAGAGGGGATGTCCTGCAGGTCGTCAGCCAGGAGGACGCCACCTGGTGGCAAGCCAAGAAAGTGGGCGACTGCAACCTGCGTGCTGCCCTCATCCCCTCCATTCAGTTTCAGGAGAGGTAAAATTACTCTTTTGACATTATTGTGTGTATCGTCTCTTTTGTAATGGAAACATTATGGATCTGGTTCCAGGCGTCTGAGATACAGAATGAAGATGAATTCCCTTCCTGCTCCTCTGTCGCCCAAAGCTCCAACATGTAAGAGTTACTTACCTCTGAAAACTCGTCAAAATCTCTGCATATGACCTGCAACTGTACATGACATCAAATGTAGATGAAATCCAATCTATGGAAGATACGCAGAAAAAGAGGTTATTTAAAAGGTTGAGCTTAATCTCTGAAATAATTAAAGATTTAATTTAAAAATAACATGAAACAAAAACAAATCTATTCTTAGAATCAAATTACTAAACTAGACATTTTTCAGTCATGTCACATGACTGGTGAATATAGATTTAAATTTAATGTGTCCTTCCAACCTCATGTCCTTCCTTTCTTTCTTCTTTCTTCCAGTTTAACCTTCTTTTTTTTCTTGTCCTGAGTTCCATCTTTCCTTGAGTCATTCTTTCTCTCTTTCCTTGTTTTTTGTTCTTTCCTTTCTTTTTCCATTTTTCTCCTACATTGCTTCTACCTCCCTTCCTTTTTCTTTCTTTGTTTTCTTCTTTCTTCCTTTGTTCCTTTATTTTTTTTGTTTGTTTCTTTCACCACCATTTATATCTGGACTACGCCTATAAAGGAGTTCTGGTTTGTTTTTAATTTTTCCCCTGTTGTGTTTTCTTTACTTATCGGATTCTGGGAAAAACATTGGATTATAGTTTTACAAGCCCAAACTTAACAGCATTGAGTGATCATAAATGCATCTAAACATCTCACCAGACCTCAGTTATCCAGGTCCAAACCTCCCTGATAACATAGGTACAGAAAAGCAGAAATATGACACTTTAAAAATGGTTGTGAATTTGAGAAAAACATTCTAATATGTACAGTAGAAGCCCGAGAACGTTGGTATTAACGTTTTGCTACAATGATGCTTTGTGTTGCTCTCACTTTGCCAACCTCAGATGATCGGACAGAGAAAGGTACGTTCAGAAACCCTCATGTTAGAAAACATGAACCATCTTTAGACAGAAACAACCAACCTGAGGCGTTAAACACAAATACAACCCAACAGAGTAACCAAAAACTGTACTCAAGTAAGAGTAGCACTACTTATTTTTACTCAATTAGAGTAAAAGGTATTTGGTAAAGCATCTACTCAAGTACTGAGAAACTGATCAAATTATCAATCATTCAATATTTAAAATGTACATAATCAGACTGACCAAAATATAAAGTTAAGTGGAAATTTTAATGGATGAAAATGACAATAATTTAAAGAAGTAACAAAATCAGGCAAAAGACAAAATTTTCAAATCAGTTTCTTTCAATAAAAAACTCATGAGACCTTAACAAAAACTGCAGGTGTGTGTCTGATGAATTTTGATTAAAACATGTTTGTTTTTCATTCAGTAGGTAGAAAATTTAGTCAAGTAAGAGTAGAGATACGTCATAATAAAGTTACTCAAGTGAAAGTAAAAAGTGCAGCAATAAAAGTTAGATTTTTTCTCCATAAAGTTATTCAAGTAACTGTAATTTAATAAATGTAACTAGCTACCAACCAACTCTGCTCAGACACAGCAGTGAAAAGTTTTTTTTATTGTTTTTATCTAAAAACTGCTTTTCAGAGGACATGTAAAAGTGTTTATACTTCTCTGAATATTTTTTCTTCTTTGTTGTTTTTGTGTTTGACGCCTCGGTGAAACCATATTTTCATGCCTTAATATCGTTCTGAAATTCTCCCAAGTGTTTTGCCTGAAACTTAGAAACATTCGGATTCAGTTTTAGTCCTTCCTTCATACAGGATCATGAATTTGCTTTAAAACATTTGTTTTTGCTTTGTTTATACCACGCCTCTCCTGACTGTAACTGTACTGTGCCTGCTGTGAGTCTCCTCTGCAGCATCCCCTCCCTGTTCTCACCCCGTTTTCTCCCTGCTTGTTGTCCCACAGAAGACTGTGACAGTAAAAGTGCTCTGAATGGAAAGGATGTAGGTGAGGAAGCACGCCGCCTTAAACATCATGTTGGCTTAGCCTGTGCGCTAATTCATGCTTTATTTTAGAGGCTGCAGGCTATTGTTGCTAAAGTGTTAATGTAGGTGTTTGTGCGTGTGTTTTTTCTGCTCCTTACATATTAAAGTTGTTGTTTTTTCTTTAAATATTTATTTATTTAAAGAAATGTAAAAATTTCCTTTGATATTTGTGAGCTGTCTCTTAGTTTCCAAGGTACTCAGCTTTCTAAAGAAAACTGTTCTGAACAAATATGCTGGGATGAGTTACATTTTTAAGTTAGGAGAAAAATTACCATCTTTTCCTTTAAATTCAGTAGATAAAACTGTTAAATCAGTATTCTGCTTCTTTAAAAAGCTGAACTTTCCTGCTTGGTTAAAAAGTTTTTAAGGATATTAAATCACAGTTTAAACATAGTTATTGAGACTTGGTGATATAATACAAAGTAAAGAATAATGCATTTTGTCACTAACTCTAACATTGTGTGTTAGATTGGTAAATAAGTTATTTTACTTCTTTTGCTTGTTAAATTGCACATTAATCTTTAGATTGAAGTCATTATTGTAAGTAACTAGGACACAAAATCTTTTACTTCCACTTTTAATGATGGAAACATTTGGTTTTCAGATGAGTTTCTCTTTCTGTGATGGTTTAACTTTCACTGTGAACTTTTTTGGAAAAGTTAATTAAACTGTTGCAATCACTTCACGACAAGAAGTACTAAATAATTTAATTTCTTTAAAGAATAAAATTAAAAGGAAATGGGCCAAACAGTGAACTAACTACTACACCCTCATAAAGAAATGATTGTCAGTGTCACTTCTGATAAGTTTTTAAATGAGGTATCCTCAAAATCTTATATGCACATTGATACTCACCGGGTATATTTACGTCAAATATGTGTAGAAACTGCGTGATTTGTCTCCCTCTGCTGGCAAACGTAGTAATACTTTTGATGTGTTACTTTAGAAAGTAGCATTTAGTTGTTTTTTTTTAAAAAAACAAATAAGCAAATCCCCAAAATAATAATATTTCAAGTGACTGCTTGCTGATTTATTCTTTGCTAAATAAATACATTTTTTGTTAGTTCATTGGAACATGAACAGTTAGGTGTGACAATTACCAGGATGGAGCTTTTATAGCTTATCACATAATATCTACATCGTAGTGTTTTCCTTTGTAAATTAGTCTTTGAAATTTTTGCAACGTGATTAATTCAAAGTAAAATGACTTCCTTCTCCAAAATATTAAACTTAAACTAATTTTTTTTTTATTACATAGGGGGGAAAAACAACAAAACAGTGTCATTTAAATCTTCTGCTTCTCCAGTAGTGTTTCCTTCTCCAGTTTACATCTTATCCTATTTAGTTTTGTTTCTGTTGCATTTAGAGTTAAACTGGATTTTAAAGTTTACGTTGATTTAGAACAGTTTTGATTATCACTAACACACGGCTGGCTGAATGTCTTTAAGTGCTTGATATCCGGTTCATCTTTTCTCTGTTTCCAAAAAAGTAATAATCTATATTACTGCAGCATACAGATTATTAGTAAATGTACACATTTTAAATGAATCTCTGACATCATAGGAAGTATCTGAATGGCTTATTGTGCCTTCTGTTTCTTTGAAACGCCTTTTTGAGCTAATTTATTCTAACAAGCAGGATTGTTGGAATATATTAGGGTTTTTGTCTCACAGTGTCACAGTGGGCCATCATGGCTTCTCATTGGCTAGCTCCAACTGCTGGTTTTTTTCCAAAGGCGGACGCGGCCTGCATGGCTTCATAGCTTCCATTGTGTTGGTGACTGAAACTGGTGAAATAAATGTCTAATATGACGCTGTAGTTTCTCCCAAGAGTAAGGCAGCTCCTGCCTTCTGTGGCCAGGCTTTCTCATGGGAATTTTACTCAGGTACTCTTACTGGTTTCCTACGGTGTTTGCTGTGCTGTAACACAGTTCTAATCGTGCTTTTGACATATGTTTAGATAAAAAAAGACAGTTTATACTTAAGGAATTGTTGCTTCTATTTTCTGGAAAAACAAGTCTGTTCCTGTATGTCTCGACCGCAGCCAGTTTACGCCGAAGTTTCAGGCTGAAAAAAGATCGACAGGGTTCACCGGCAGAGACCCAAACGCCAGACGGCCATCGGACGGACTTCCGGATCTATGAGGAAGTTACGCAATATTTGCCACGCCCTGGAGAAAAGCCCCGCCTTATTGTACTGATAGGTAGGTACGCTGTTAAAAAACTGACATATTTTCAAAGAAAACATTTGCTGTGGCAGCAGAAATGAAAGAAACGAGTTAGGACTTAAGAGAGAAGGATTTATTTAAAAAAAACAGATTTAAATTACTGTTGTGAGAAGTCAAAAGTGTGTTTTTCAGTCTTTAAATTAAAATGTGTTAAAATCGGGCTAAACAAATACAATAAGGTTTATGTTTTCTTTTAGTTGGAATTCCTTGGAGATATATTAGAAAAATACGTGGGAAAGATTATGCTGCTTTGATTTTGATGATACTTTATGAATAACAAAAGTGAAAGCGTTGCTCCGTTTACACTTTTTTTGCTCTTCTTGCCATTGACAGAAATTAACTTTTTAAAATCTATTTCTGTATTTGTTTTGTCTTGTTTTTTTATGTTTCTTTGGTAACACTTTATTTGAAGGGATTTGCATATGACTGACATGCATTTGGTAAATAATGACACTTGTAATTCAAAATTGACACTTTTATTGGATTTTTAATGCATGTTTAATTGAACTTTGCGTTAAAAGTTTCATTATTTACCAAATAATGCAAAGTTGGCACTTTTAATGGTCTTTTAATTAATCTTTTAGTGCATCTTTTCATTAAAATTGTCATTATTATTAAATAAATAATTATTAGATTATTTATTTAATGCAAAGTTGACACTTTTATTGGACTTTTAATGCTTGTTTAATTGAACTTTGCATTAAAAGTTTCATTATTTACCAAATAATGCAAAGTTGACACTATTAATCAACGTTTAATGCAACTTTGTATTAAAATTGTCATTATTTAACGAATGATATTCACGACAGCAGTGGTAAACATTTATGAAGACTCTTGTCATGTCAATCTTATGCATATGCCTTCAAAAAAAGTGCTATCTTTTCCTTTTTGACTTGTACATGGAAAGGTTAAAAATGACAGAAAAATAAGTAAAATTTCCAATATCAGATTTGATAGAAATTATAGGGTTGCATTTTTAAAAATATGTTTAAACTAATCATTTTCGGGGCCACAGGTTCGCTAGGAGCTCGGGTCACGGAGCTAAAACAGAAGGTGATAGCAGATAATCCTCGATGGTTTGGTCTGGCTGTTCCTCGTAAGTATTCCTGTACATAAAATGCATAATTTAGCTGATGCAGCCACTATATTCAATAACATGTGTTTATCTCCATTTCATCTGGCCTGGTGGTTGTTTGAACCTTGACCTTCTGAAGACACGACCCGAGCCAGAAAGACTCACGAGAGAGAAGGAGTGGAGTATCACTTCATCAGCAGGGCAGCTTTTGAGGTCGACATCCAGAATGGGAAGTGAGTAAACAAACATTATTATAAATAGAAAGTTTTAACAAAACGACGATTTTTGTTTTTTTTTTAACTCGTGCAAACTAATTTCTGAGAATTATGTTTTGTTCTTCAGGTTTATTGAATATGGGGAGTATAAAGAGAATCTGTACGGCACCAGCTTGGAGTCCATTCATAAAGTTCTGAGTCAGAACAAAGTCTGTTTAGTGGATGTGCAGCCAGAGGTGAGTATGACTGTCATCATCTACAGCAGGGATGACAAACCCATCTTCCTTTTGGGCCAAATTAAGACCTTGGATGTTCTTAAAGGGCCAGAATGTACTGATAAAGTCTATTGAACTGTTGAAATATAAATAAATCCTTAAAATTAAATAATATTGAACATCTGTTGAGTCCATCCAGAATTTTGCAATTGTTTCTGTGATTTTTTTTAAATGTTTTATTTTGCACTAGAAAAGTATTTGTGGTAGTACTTTAGAAATGTTTGCGACTTTTTATTAGTCACCACATCATTATGGATTATAACTCAACATTAAGAGAGGCTGAGGTAGCTGTTTAGTAGAAGTAAGAAAACATTACTCACTGCCATTATTTCCCTCCATTTTTGTGAAAAATCTACAATAAACTCACAATCAAAGAAAGTGCAGGGTTTTGCTTATTTTTACATGAATGTCCATGATAATTGACAAGAAACTGGAGGGTCTGACTGATGCAATGTGGCAGTAAACAGATAAAACCTGATTTGAATTGACTGATAAAATAATATTTAAACGCACTGTTGTTATCTTGATGGTTTTTTTTATGTATCCAACTACTGGTTGTTATGTTACATCTCAGTTTAAGGTACATTTTTAATTATAAATGACTGTAATGTATCGTGGTAGGTGGTTTAGCTGCATTGTGATGAATGTTTCCACATCATTCAGGCCCTGAAGACTCTGCGAACAGCCGAGTTCAAACCATACATCATCTTCGTGACGCCTCGCTTCCCCGACAGTCAAAGAAAACACTTCGGCTCCTCTTCCTCTCTCAGCGGCGGGATCACGGTAACTCACACGGCGACACCACCCACACGAAAAGCAGCATACGGATTTTTATTACTGGTGATGTTTGGTGAGTGAAAGTAATTGTCTGGTTGTCGCCAGGAGGAGGACCTGCAGGAAATGAAGCAGTCTGCAGAGAAGATGGACGAGTGCTACGGCCATTGGGTGGATTACGTGTTGGTGAAGGAGGACCCAGTGAGTGCCTTAGTGGAGCTCCAGGTGGCGCTGGAGAGGGTGCAGACAGAGCCGCAGTGGGTTCCTGTGTGCTGGGTGAGGCGTTAGCCTAATCAACTTCCTGATAAACGGAGACCACTGTGCAAGGACCCACCGCTGTGGGGGGTCAAGTGTTTACTGCCATGCAACCATTCCACACTTAGAGAAGGACCGCCATGAAAAACAGAAAAATGTTTCTGATAGTTGATACAGTCACAGGAAAAATAAGTACACCCTGTTTTGGCAGACTCTTAAAGGGCCAGCAGACGTTTTCCACTTAGTGCCGTTTTATAGCACCGTCAAGTAACTATGTTAACTTCTGATATAAAAATGCTGTATGACTTTGTAATTTAATGAAGTAAAATTATTAAAACTCCTGCTCTTTCTAAAACTCCACGTTCAGGAAATCATCATGGCTCCTCTATTAACCCTTTAACAGTTTTACCAGCACTGCATTTAGCAATAGCTCATATAATAAGCTCAGCAGTTCCACCTGAGGTGTTTGCTAATTGCTGCTGGCTAGTCTGAAGGAGCTGAATGAACTGCTCTGTGAAGCAGAAGCTTGAGAGCCTCAGCTCTGAGGAGGAGCTGCGTCTCAAAGGCGGGGCTATGTCCATCTAGACGTTTTGCACAGCTGAATGGTTGCCATGGGAGACTCAGTGATTTCTGATACATGCATGAAAGAATCAAGGCAACATAAAGCTCTGGAAAAAATTAAGAGCCCACTGCACTGAACTGCATTGGAAACCTCACGGTTATTCCACCAAATATTGATTTCTAAACTCTTCCTGAGTTAAAACATTAGTATTGTTTCTAAATGAATATGAACTTGTTCTCTTTGCATTATTTGAGGTCTGAAAGCTCTGCATCTTTTTTGACCATTTCTCATTTTCTGCAATACTAAATATTTGCTTTGAATTTTAGAGACATGTCAGTAGTTCATAGAATAAAAGAACAATCTTCATTTTACTCAAACATATACCTATAAAAAGCAAAATCAGAGAAAGTGATCATTCTTAAATTTTTTACAGAGCTGCATGCGTTTTTGATGAGGGAATAACTTAACATATTGCCGATACCCTTCCATACTGGTGTTAAAACACACCTGGAGATGAGGAAAAATTATTTATCATTTAGCAAAGATTCCACATATAGATGACTAATTTATCTTTGTAAAATCCTCTGAAAGCAGCAAGGGTGTACTTATTTTCCTATGCCTGTTGTTACAGTTAAGGAAACTTTCTTTGTGTCGTTATTGCAAATAAAGTCTGCAGTGGCTGCCGGGTTGCAGGTGAGACTGTTGTAGTGAAGCAGTGCTGATGTACATACTGTATATCTAAAGTACAGCGGTAGAATAACAGCTAACTCAGGCATGTTTCAGTCAATGTCACAGATCTGTTGTGGTCAGTAATAGAAGACCTGTGTTAAAAGCAGCTATACTGTGAAGTGCCATAATGAATGTGTTGAATTCACACAGGAAACTGTTGCAACCTGTGAGCTGACAGAATAAATCTGCCCTGCTGGACAAATGTCAAGTTTGGTTTATTAAATATTTGGAATAAAAAGAAAAACTAATCAAATATCACCAGGGAAACTATTTAATTCTGGACTCATACAAACAAAGAAAGGAAAATGTACATATGTATTTGCAACATGTGCAGGAACTCCACACTTTTTTTTCTTTTACTTCCACAGCTTCTTGATAGACATGTTCTTCTCGCTGTCTTTCTGCATCACCTTCGCCACGGCCATCTCAAAGTCCTCCTGCGTGACGTGAACTCTCCGTTCCCTCAGAGCGTACATCCCTGCCTCTGTGCAGACGCCCTAAAACCAAAAACACGCACATTATGTACTAATCAATTATTCTGACCATTAATCGGATAAAAACAAATTGCCAAATTCTGCTGATTTTTTTTATTTAACCTGTAGAGACTTTTTATACAGTATTGAAAATGCATTAAAAACTGCAAATAAATATTTAATAACCTAAAATGTAATAATATAGCATTTCTTTAGTGAACGTTTGATCATTTGCAGCAAAGGATGAATTTGTAGCTAAAAGAAATACTTTAAACATCAATATGTGTAATGCTTGATTGAACGTCGATACAGTCTATGACTGATTAATTTTTTCATTAACCAATTACTAGGATAACTAAAGGTCCTTGATAGGATTTTTTTAACGAGGTGAAGCTAATACTGTTTATTTTTAATCTTATTGAAAAGTTTTGTACAGTTTTGGCTGAATTACTGCTCTCAGTATGTTGCTCTTTCAGTAAATTGTTTTTTTTAGTCTATATTCCAGCTAACGATTAATTATCTATTAAATTAGTTGACGATTATTTCAAGAATCAATTAATCGGTTCAGCCCTGAACCAGATTTAGTTGTGTTCCTGCTCATCCAGATGCTAAATTCCTCAGATTAACAGACGTAATCCCCACCTTGACCTCGGCTCCGGAGGCTCCCGGCATGAGCTCTGCGATCTTCCTCAGGTTGATGCCCCGAGTGAGATTCATTTTCCTGGAGTGGATCTTCAGGATGTCCAGACGGGCCTGTTACACGCAGAAGTGTTAACATTTTTAAGCAAATAAAATAAACTTCCTTTTTTAAGAAAATGTAGTGATAGGAACCTCTTCGTTAGGAGGAGGGAACTCGATCTTTCTGTCGATCCTTCCTGGCCTGAGCAGAGCCGAGTCCAAGATGTCGATACGGTTGGTGGCCATGATGACCTGAAAAGTAACGGCACGTCAGCTTTTCTCTAACGAGGGACTGTTTGTCATCTCCAAGCAGAACGTCTATTTTCTGAAATGTGACCTGAGATCAGATTTTACGGACCAGCGAATACATCAGTTCTAACAGGTTCAAGTAAAACACTCTTCGGTGTGGAAGTTATTACTGTAAAATAAAAAAAATAAAAAAAAGAGACTTATTCTTATCCATATAAGGATCCTCTCGTTTTGCCTTGTGTGTTTGACAAAAAAGTTAGATTATTAAAGTAATACTTTAATCTGATCTGTGTGATATTTCTGATGTTGCAATGATATTTTCTTGGCTCTTTGTTCTCAGAATGTCCCCGATGCTGTTTGACCTTTAGCATCTCAAACACTTTGGACACTGATGGCAGGAAAAGCAAATCTAGAAGGCCAAATATATAACTGCAGTGGTCAATTTGCATTTGTAATGGTATATTTTAACATTTTTATGAATGCCAGTCCTTACAGTTTGTTTTTCTTCAGAAGATAAAGGGGAAATCTTTATACAGTGGGAAAAGTTTTACTATACCTGCCATAAAATTGTAAAAGTGATATAGATATCAGAAAATTAGTTGCAGCTGTTATGGGGGAATTTTATAATTTTCAAAAACTTTTCTATTTTAAACTGATTACATATGCCATTATAACTACTTTAGCGTGGGTTTCTTACTTATGGTGCAGGACACTTCACTGTACAGTCGTTAAACCTTTAGTCGTGGAACCGAACCGATTTGCGTCACCTTGATGTTTTTAGTGGCCTCGAACCCGTCCAGCTGGTTGAGCAGCTCCAGCATCGTCCTCTGCACCTCGCTGTCTCCACCCGAGCCGCCCTCCAGGCGGGACGAGCCGATGGAGTCGATCTCGTCCATGAAAATGATGGAGGGGGCGTGTTCCCTCGCCATAACGAACAGCTCACGCACCATGCGAGCGCCTGGGACGGAGCCGGAGACATTACAGAGTTAGGAGACGTTTCAGGAACTTGGCTGCAGGATTGATAAGAGATGTGAAGATGGGAAGTCACCCTCTCCGATGAATTTCTGGACCAGTTCAGAGCCGGAGACCCTGATGAAGGTGCAGTCAGTGTGGTGGGCTACCGCTCTGGCTAGCAGAGTCTTCCCAGTTCCTGGTGGTCCGTACAGCAGCACACCCTGCAACGAACAAGAAACTTTGCTGACTACTGCGGCAATGAATCAATTAATCCAATTTCTGGCATTTTAAGATTTAATTTTTGGAGAATCTGGATTTTTTCTTTCCACTGATGCACCACTATCTGTGTTTCCATGGTTCAGAGTGATGTAAGCACGCCCAAGGCAGCCATCTTGTGTGATAAGCAACCTTCACAGCTTCAACTTATTTGGACTTCGAAGCTACACTGCTCAAAAAAATAAAGGGAACACTTAAACAGGTGTTTAACACTTAAAGTGTTCCCTTTATTTTTTTGAGCAGTATATTATATATTTTTTTTAATTACAAGAATAAAGTTGTAACATTAGGAGAATGAAGCAGTAACTTTCTGAAAATCAAACAAAAAAATTAAATGTGGAATGTTGAGCATCTTGTAAAGTTACACAGCATCACTTTTACAGATAATACCTGATAGAAATACTTCATCTTTTAACACATCAGAATCACATGATTATCAGTAACAGGACTTTGAAACTACATTCCTGTAATTAAACAAAAATTCTTGTAGCCTGATCCTACTACTCTGTTGTACCACTAAAATAAAACGCACTTTTTGAAAACATTTTAGGCATTTGTCATTTCTTTTTTAGAAAAGAAAACTAAAAAAAAATATAAGTTGATTAAAATCATAAAACTTGCTCAGCCCTACTGGTCTCCAAACTGACTGTAAAACACCCCAAAATAAAAGCATTCATTAACTTTCACCCACCTTTGGCTGTGCGATTCCCAAAGCCTCAAACAGCTCTGGGTGCTTCACCGGCAGCTCTATGACTTCTTTGATCTCCTTGATCTGTTTGTCCAGCCCACCAATCATTTCATAGGTGGAGTCCGGAACCTTCTCCACCATCATCAGGGAAACCAGAGGGTCCACTTTGTTGGGCAGGATCTTGTGTAGGGTATAGCTGTCGTTACGCAAAGCCACGCGGCAATTTGGAGTTACCTGGTGGAAAAGTGACATTAACATAAAACCTGAAAATGTGTTCTCCTGAAACTGATCGGCTATAATACTTACATCATTGATGTCAATGTTCTTGTCCACATCCACAACAAATTTCCCCTCAGGATGCACCTATGCAGACAAAGGAAGAAGTCAGATAAAACTGCAGAGAAAGAATTAAGCTGCAGTTCAGACCCGCAGCGCTGCATACCTTCACCAGCACTTTCTTTTTGTCCATAACCCGAACCACTTCCCCCACGTAGGATCCCTGCTCCTGCAGCAGCTGCAGCTCCTCACGGAGCAGACGCACTGACGGGCAAAAACAGGTAAACATGTTTATATCCAAACCCTGTGAGCTTTTTAAAAATAATATGTTAAAAAAATAAAAATCTACCTTTGGCATTGAGTTCATTCCTTTGCGCCTGCAGACGTCTCAGATTCTGGCTCTTATCGTTCACCGTCAGCTGTTATGAGAGAAAGACAACAACAGAAATGAAGCACTGACCCTTTAGCAGAAGGAGTTCTCACTAACTTTGCATATCATGCTCACCTGTAGCTCTTCTATCTTCGATAAGTAGTACTGCCGGAGACCTGACCCACCTTTAAACTCCCCTGTCTCCATCTGGCAGAGGAGAAGTGACCTTAAATGCATTTCTTATACAGCCAGATTTAGCCTCTGAACAATTATTTACTGTACATTTAGAGTGGAATGGGGTCAGGCTTATATTATTGTATCTTACAAGCATGAAAACAATAAAAAAGGGAGATTAAAAACAACAAAATACTAAAACGTTTTCTATTCATGGTCTTAATGAAACCAGAAAAAGTCGGGTAAGGAAAAAAAAAACAAAGAACAAAATTACCTAAACCTTAAAATGGCTTTTTTAAATGGTGGAAATATGTTGAACATCTTACACTCCAATATGAAGTAAAAATGATTTTAGAACAATATTTGCTCTATTTTACGCTGTCCTTTTTTCGCTATATAAAAAATTGATACATATTGTTCCTCTTAGCTTTTATTTTATTTCGTCTACGTATTAATGCAATATATGCTTGAAGTCGAAGTCAAATTCTTTGGGCACCAAATCTTGGCCAATAGAGCTAATTCAGATATCGATGAAAACTGATGGATCACTGCACTTTAAAAGCACTTGTTTGTAAAAGTAACAAACCTAAAGTGTGGAGAGTATCAGTACACAACTGAAATGTATACATAAGCACAAATTTCAGTGACTCCAGGGTGAAATTAGTTTTCTTTTAACTCTGACTAACATTTGTTAGCATGAGCTAATACCCGAGTAAACGTTTGGTTAAAAGGTGATAAACCAAAAATTTGGTTGCTTATAAAAACACAATTCATCTTAAATGTAAAAACATACGCTACAATTGTGAAGAAGTTGTTTACATTCGATACAGGAAGCAAAGTTAATGTTAACGAAGCCTATAGTTGACAGCGAGCCTACAGCTCCTTAGCAGGCTCGGCTACAATGAGACAGCAAACCTGCACAACACATTCATTGTTTTCAATAAAAATATCCCTTAGGTTTTTTAACTAACGCTCCCAATACCTGATACAACACAACAGGTCAAAAGTAATTATTCACCAAAAAGCGCTACAATATAATTTTCCTACTAGTTTTATGATTAAAATCAACAAAACGACAGAAAATTACACCTACTTGATCGGTTCCGTCTACCTCCATCTTGAAATTTCGGCGTCCGCTTCAGCGCAGTCGTATTTCCGGTGAGCTTCTTCTTCAATGTGGATTTGCAGTAAATAACTTAGATCGCCCCCTGCAGTTAAAGTTATAAAACGGAACTACTGTTTCTTCGTTTAACCGAATGGTTCCCAAACTTTTTATACAAAATACTCAGAAGTTCAGTAAACAACTGTATTCAAGTAAAAGTAGCAATACCTCAACATATTTTAGTCAAGTAGCTGCCTAAGAAATTACTCAAGCAAAAAAAGTATTTGGTAAAATGGCAACTGAAGTACTGAGCACCTGGTCAGAACGACTGATTTAATGTTTAAAAGGATTTCACTACACAGGCAAAAAATAAAAAAAGATATGTGCAAATTTTAAAGACTGAAATAAAAAAATAATAACACTATTTTAAGCACTTTTCCAAATCATATTTTAACATGTAAAACGTCTGACTATAGGTAATGTACATACTTTAGAACAGTTCTTGAAGTTACAAGTGTTTACCTTAAATTCACATGACCTCCAAATGGCACAGTAGGCTCTGCGGATAAAAGAGAAGCTTTTTTTTTTTAAAGAAAAAAAAAGTCTGCTCACATGTAGGTTTATCTAAAATATATCTCATGCAATGTCTACTAAGAATTTCTTAGTTCTTCATTTAACAAATTTACTCACTGGAGAGTATCCAGAAATTTCACTTAAGTAGCTTTAGTGTAGTAAAAAGGTGTAGTGAAACTAATCCTAAAAGTAATTTTCTGCACTACTCTCATGAGAAGTGTTGGATAAATAAAAAATTAAAAAATACAGTATGTGCTTTAACAAATTATTTTAGCAATATTAAAGGTAACTAAACTCAACCACTGAGCTTAACCCATACATGGTGCAGCAATTCCTCACACCACATTAATAGCAAAATCTGATATTTAAATGGATAAAAAGAAAATCAATAAAACATTGAGTGGGAGGAAAAGGTTGTCCATATTTGCTTTAAAACCTGACAAACTGGCAGTGGTGGTTTTTCATGAGGGATTATATACCTTTGGGATTCCCACAAAAATATCAGTTGCACCCCATATTAGTATACTATTGCCAGTCAATTCAAATGAGCAACCACTATGGTCTGGACACTAAATACTAAGAATTTATCTGTGTACATCAAGTGGCTAGTGGCACTAAAGCTGGTACATGATTCAGTGTAAAAGGACTCTTTTTGAAGACTTCAGTCTAAAATACTTTGGTCAGACCTAATTTTGAAAATTCAGTTCATGAAACCTTTAGTCCACTTGTAAAACCCACAAAAAGAGCATGCAACGCTTCCTTGGTATCATCAATCTAGACCAATTCCTAACAGATCAATGTTGTTAGTTCATGATTCTGATTAGATTTTTATTTTTTTGCCAACTAAGCTTCTTTGGGACTGGGTATGCCCAGCGTGCCATTAAATGTGAGAACCACCACTGTAAACCGGTGTCAATTTGCAAGCCGAAACTCAGAAAGGGAGGTTGTATTTATCTTGGCTTGTAGTTGAGGAGTGGTAGTGTTTGAGTAAAACCAGATATACCTGTTGAAACGGCAGCCCTGCAGAACAACCCGAGCCCTGGGACCAGCCCAAACACGCAGCAGTAACACTACAGCACAAGCAGAGGAGGTATCACTATCATCTGCTGTGACCGTGCAACAGAAAGCATTGCACAGAAATGCTCAACTTTTCATGAAATAAAAAAAAAAAAAAAAGATTTATAAGTATATTTATTGAAAAATACCTCAAATGTATAAAAGATAAAAGCTTTTGAACAAACAAGCCAACATTTTACAAAGAAGCTTTCCAAAAATACTTGTACACATTTCTTATTCACAAAACACATTTTGGCACAATACGGTGGAATGGTTCAAACCTTTACAGAGGATTTTAATTAAACTCTTCATAAGTTCTAAAGATCTAACACGTTGGAATTTGCACTATTAATTATTAATAAACTTCCACAAAGTCTGCCAAGATTTCTCCTTTTGGTCTTAAAACAATGATAAACACAAAGAAAATAGCATGTAAACCTTCAGAAGGTAATGGTGAAAGCCAGTGAAGTGCTTTCTCACATATCAAATCTTAAAAGACTATTAAAAACATAAACAGCACAAATTACTCAAATATATTTTTGCATAAAAAGAGCTTCCTGTTCTGATGTCCTACAAATAATGGGATGGTAATTTTTAAAATGCTTTGAAGCATTTACTAGACACTGGGCACTTTGGGTATTTAAATGTTACTTCTCTTTTTTTAAACGTTTTGTTGGCTCTAGTGGCCTTTATTTGAAGGTAGTTAAACAGGAAAGAGTAATGAGAGAGGAGGAAGACATGTGGCAAATGTCGCCAGGCCGGGAATCAAACCTGCGACCACCGACTCGAGGATTATGGCCTCAATATGTGGGCTATGCTTTGCCCCTGCGCCACCACAGCACCTCAAAGGTTACTTCTCTTTAATATGAGCAAAGACCCCTCTAGTAAATGGTAAATAAAATAAAATAAAAAATAAAATACAGCACCAGCACTTATTGGTTTTCAGGATTTTGTACCATATATAAAATATGTAAAACAAGGCACCTTTTTTTTTTTAAATGCTCACAATGACAGACAATGCCAAGCAAATACTTTACTACATAACACATAAATCATCACTTTTGTCCCACTTTCTTGCCAAGAGAAAAAGGCTGTGTTAAACATTTTAACCTGCAAGAATGGCTGAACTATTTCCAGTTTCAAAGAAGCAGATGTCAAGATTGGATGAGCTGACTTAAGCCGACCGGTGGCTACGAAGAAACGAGAATCCGTCTTTAGGTGAGTCGGATGCCCAACACTTGCTCCAACTCCTGCTTCCTCTGCTGCACCTGAAACAAAGATGGTTTAATGCAGACATGTCAAACTGATTTGGCCCTTTTGGGTCAAATCAAGATCATAAATGTTTTTAAAGGGCCACAATGTACTGATCAAATCAGTTAAACTGTTAAAATATAAATGACTTCTTCAAATTAAATAATACTGAACATCTTTTCAGTCCTTCCACGATTTCGCAATTGTTATGGTGATTTTCTTTTGCATTAGAAAAGTGTTTGTGGTAGTAATTTAGAAATGTTTGAGACTTTTTATCACTCGCCACATCATTATGGATTGTAACTCAGCATTAAGGCTGAGGCAGCTGTTTAGTAAAAGTAAGAAGCCATAATTTAAATTCAATGTTTTGCTCCATTTTTGCAAAAAATCTGTAATAAACTTACAATTATACATTAGCGCAAAAAAAGTGCAGGGATTTGATGTTTTTGTGTGAATTTCCACAATAATTAAGAAACTGGAGGGACTGATTTATGCAATTTGACAGTAAACAGATAAAAACGGCTTTGAATTGACTGATAAAATAATATTTAAACACACTGTTATCTTGATGATTCTTTTTATGTGTCACTTTAGAGTCTAGAGGGCATAAAAAAAACATAAAATGCTATAGTGGGCCAGATTTGGCCACCGGGTTTGACACGTGGTTTAGAGTATGCAAACAGTAACAAAAAACAATCTGCTAATTAACCTGTCACTTTGCTTAGCACTTTAAAATTCAATTCAGCTTATTTATACAGCAACAATTCACAACACTTCAAGGCACAAGATCAAGAGTACGATGATGAGAGCGGGGAGGTTGGTGAATGTTTTTAATAAATAAAATTGAGTCTAAAATAAAATTAAAATTTACATTTAGACTAGAAACTTTAACAAACATTAAAGTCACCCACTAAAAACAGTGATAGTTTGTTCTTACTTTGGAATAGACATATCTGCCCACTGCTTCAGGAACCCAGGGTTCCTGGTAGAACTCAGTTTTTCGCTCTTCTTCTGGGTTTCCTGCTACATCGGTCATCAGCTGGTGGAACAGAAACGCTTCATGAATGCAGTGAACCATATTCCAAACCTACACAAACCTTTAATCACAAAGCCTGAAACCTGAAAACCTGTTTATGTGAATAAAGGCACAACCGAAGAGCAGGAAAACAAATGAAATGTAGACAGGTTAAGCCTTTTAAGCCCAAAATTCATAGTTGGTGGGCGAAAGGTTTTACCTCATGACATGTTTCTAGACATTTTGTTTCAAGTCTGACACTCCTGAGCTAGAGTATAATTATTTTCTAAACTAAGGTGAATTTGAGATGTCTAATCATACCCTCATTATGGGGTTGGTTGAAAGTTTTGTATATATTGGATTAAGTGTTTTGCTGACATCACAGTTTGTGTTTCATGAATGCAGGCTGTGTTTCTGTGTGTGAATGTTTTCTGTAGTCCTGCTAAAAGAAACGGAGCAGCTGAGAAGTTTTTTAAAGAAAAGCTTTAGATTAATTTAAACCATTAGAAACTTATGAATAAGTGAGCTAAATAATTACTTTACAATAAACAATTTACATACTGGAGAACTCTCTTCAGTTCATTTTAATTTGCTCCCTAATCAAGTCTGATGGTAATTTCCAGCACAGGAGTTTCCTTTATCTATGTCTACTGTCAGCTAAAATGGAAAGTTAAATGATTAAAATTTTTCGTGTCATTATTTGTAAATAAACCACTTGAAGAAACTACACTACTCTTTTAAACATTTACAGAGGTTCTACTTTAACAAAGATAAATACTGAGTAGTTTTTCTTTATAGTTTAGTTTCATTTTGCTTTGACTTCTTGTCTAATCAGTTTTTAGAGCGCGTTTGCTAGTTTTTAGTAGTTATTAGTTAAATATTGCTTAGTTTTAGTTTAGTTTTTATTAGTTATAGTAGTAGTTTTTGTTTTTCCATACTTTGGTTAACATATTTTGGTGCAGAATTCAAAAAGGTTAAAGTATTGTATTGTGATTATCTATACCTCGACTCTAACGTATAATCAACAGAAGATACAATTTTCAAAAAATTTATTCAATCATTGTTGAACAACCAACTGACTCTTCTGTTTAATCCCAACTTTTGCAGTCGCCATTTTGCAGACAACCGAAGTGCCACCAGGAGGATTAAGGGTTACAGTAATTTTCTGACAGCTGACGTAATTTCAGTATGTTTTACTTAGTTTTATAGTCACACAATATAGTTCTGGTTAGTAATAGTTTCCCCCCCATTAATTACAGTTTTTATCTATTTTAGTTAATGAAAAAGTTCTCAATTTCAGCCGTCGTTATTTTGTTCGTTTTAGTTAACTATAAAAACCTTAATTCAGAACCTCTGAGCAAAATATTGTGTTAATAATTTATACAGTTTAACTTCCAAGCAGTATTTAAAAAACATTTTAATCTGTATTAAAATGAGGTTCTATAAACACAAGAGATGTTATATTGACTAACATCCAACAAAGACTCCAGTATTAAGCTGGTAGAAAAGTTTACATTTATTTACCTTCAGATCTCTGCACTGAGACTTCAACCAGTCCTTGATGAACTCTTGTGGATTATTGCTGAAGCTCAGCATGAAGTCTCTCTCCGTCTTCAGCTGGTTAATGTATTCAATCGTTTCATGGATCTGTAGCAAGCAGAAGAAATGTTTCACTCTCTCAGTTTTATGATGAGGATTAAAAACGTTTGGGAATAACTGTTCAGGTCCGACCTTCATTTCAAGAGCAGCAATTTCCTGTTGGTTGGTGGTGGAGGACAGGAAGCTGTTCATTTGGCCTTTCAGAGGGTCGTCCACCTCTACGTCGATATCATAACAGGCCGTTTTCTTCTGATCGGTGGGGTCCACACTATACAGAGAAAACACACAGGTGGAGAGCTGCTGCTAATCAGGGTTTGATTTAAACGATTTCAAAGAAAAATCAAGTTCAGACAACAGGACAGTTTTCAACTGTCCCTCATTTCAGGAGAATGTATATATATATTTTTAAAAAAGAAGCAAACCACACCCAAACAGAGATTGGACAATAAATATTCCTTTACCTGATGATGTGATTAATGATGATGGGGTCGGGGTGGTGCAGCAGGCCTGCTAGTTTCATGGGAATGTCAGAGAACTTCATGCGTGGACAGCCGAAAATCTGAGATATGTTACAATAATCAATCAGTAAAATGCCTCAAAAAGGTAAATATCTGTGCAATACATGTCAAAGAAAAGACAAGGATATAACTGAACTTCATGAATGCCAGCGCTGACTAAACTAAGCTGGAACTTCTGGGCCACAATCCCATCATATAACTTTACAAAAAAACAACACTGAGCATCACCAAAAGAACACTATGCCCAGACTGAAACATGTGGGTGACGGCTCCAAATATCTGCAAGAAAGCTTAAGTTGAGGAGGGATTTCCTTTTTTGGTATCGAAAGGAATCAAAATCAACAAATTTTCGGCTTCAGCAGAGGATTTTACAAGTTGTAAAATGGTTGCCATCTAAAGCCATCAGAGACTCTGTGGCCTGACCTGTCTGAAGTAGCGGTTGCAGTTGATGTACTCCTTCTCGTGGCTGTCCTGCAGCTTGTTGTTCTTGATGTAGAGCCAGAGAGCTTGCATGATGCTGGCCCGAGTCTGCGTGTGAACGCCCAGAAGACGCGCCAAGCGAGGGTCCAGCTTGTACTGCGGGGGCTGAACAGGAGAAATGTTGGCCAAAAGTGAGTCCTGGTCGACAAAAAATATATTAAACTATGAAAAAAAGAGCAGTGACAGAGGGGTTTTGCTACCTGGTGGTCAAGCATGAGCAGAAGAGTGCATTTTACATTCACATCGCCCGGCCTTTTCACCTGGAAACCATCCGTCTCCTGAGTGGTGGGCATTCTGTGCCACTGGGGGAAAAAACGGACAAAATTGAACAAAATTATCTTAAATTACAATAGAATGGGTGTAAATTTAAAACTCCGGGTGTAGAAAACAAGTGGAAACAAACCTGAAAAGACTTGCAGTGAAAGACTGTTTTTACAAAGCAATTAACTTTTATAAAAAATAATTTAAGATGAACAATTGTTTAAAAAAACTATTCATTGTTTTACTCCAGTAACGTTAATTTACTCTCAATTTCACAACTTTATTCTTGTAGTTTTATTATTTTTATTTTCTTAGCATAGTGAGTAAATGTATTTGTAATTACTTATAAGTACTGAAAGTCATGTAAGCTGGTGTAAATATTGGATATCTGCTGCTTTGGATGTTTAAACACTGTTTAAATGAAGAAAACGCAAGGAAACCACCTCTTTTGATAAATCATGTGAAGCTGGATCATTGCTGCGTACCTCTACTAAGTGATTGTCAGGTCCATAAAGCTCCTTATCGAGCTCAATCACCAGACTTTTGAAGAAAGAGGAGAACTTCTTCTTCTGCTTACCAGGCTGAAAAAAACCCAGGAAGAGACAAAGAAAGGGAGAGACAGAGAGCACAAAGACTGTGAAAAGCCAGCACAACACATTGGCCTCAGTGTTTCCTTACTCTGCAGTGTCAGTCCACAACTGCATTGTTTAGCTCTGACCACATCGGGAGTGAGGAACCAAACTGTTGAGTAGAAAAAGCTGTTGCACCCCCCCAGCCTTCTCGCTGCCCTGTCAAAGCCTGTTTGCTCAACGTGACCCCTCTCACTCCTTCCCTGACATCCCCTTTTCCTTTTTTTCACTTGCTCCATGCGGCGCTCCTACGCATGCCTGAACCAATGAGCAAGAGGGAAAAAATTAACAGAAAGAGAGAAAAAAAAAAAACGATCCATCTTCTGTGGCCCCAGATGACACAATGAGCCGGGCTAGAATTGATGGAGGGAGGGGAGGCATGTCAGCTCTTGGTATGCAACGGCCAGTGGTTTCAATTCCGTGTTTCAACAGAGAGTGAGCTTGCGTGCGTGCGGGCGTGTGTGTGTGTCTGTAAGTGTGTGAGAACTTTGAGCTGTTGTGGGGTGGGATAGGGGAAAGCTGTAAACGCACATCTGGCTACGCGGTCTGAGCCAAGGACCAACTGCAACTCGCAGGAACACAGCAACGGGGAATCAGAAGGCAGCGAGCAAACGTCCAAACAGAAACAAAAGGTCCGGTTCCCCAGCTGCGCCGTCCACTTACTTCCTCCAGGAGTTTGCCTTCCACTCTCAGCTCCCAGGAGGACACTTTCTCAGATTCCTCTCCCTCCGGCTTGC
Organism: Xiphophorus maculatus; assembly: GCF_002775205.1. Lineage (NCBI taxonomy): Eukaryota > Metazoa > Chordata > Actinopteri > Cyprinodontiformes > Poeciliidae > Xiphophorus > Xiphophorus maculatus. Next base: position 4,802,190 of record NC_036452.1, on the reverse strand, counting down.
TGGGAGTGTAAGTGTTGGAAATGTAGATGCGAAGCTTGCGCTTTTGCTGCGTCAAGAAGAGAAAGAAGAAGAAAAAAAGAGGCTGTAAATTTAGGCCGGTGTAACGGCTCCGATGCAACAGCTGTTTAATAAAACCTGTTTCTGATAAATGGAAGGTTCTACGCACGCTGGCATGAGTCAAAAAAGCTCTTAAAATAAAGAGCTTTCTGAGTCTTAAATGGAGAAATTCAAGTGCAGCTTTAGAATTAAGGACATTTATCGTATCCCTCATCATGATAAATTTATCGTTTTACAATAAATTCAAATTCATGATGTTTAAAAACCCCGAAAGCTGCCCTTATTGTCAGGATTGACAATATATTTGCTCAATAAAAGCATCAATAAAATCAATAAAATACCAATCAGTTTGAAAAACCACTGACCGCTTGGAGTTTAGTGATTCAAATCACACTTCTTTATGCGACTGGTGTCCAAATGAAAAACATTACAACTGGGAATGTTTTTAATGTTTTATTATTTGCATTTGTGGGGCTGTGAATGCTGTCACAGTCATAGAGTTACCTCAAAAAGATATAATAAAATAGTTCTTTTTGTCAGTTTTATCTTCTGTACTGTTTCCGAAGGTTGGAGCAGACAGAGAGGAATCTTTTAACACTTTCTCTCCAGACTCATTAGTGTTCCCATTTGTTCTCTTCTCAGCTCATCGTACAAGTTTCCTATGAGATTTAGACATGGTGACTGAGAGGTGAATGGCAGAAGGTTGATTTTGTGTCTGCCAAACCATTTTAACCACATTTTTGAACATATTCCTCCTAGAAAACCCAATTATGACCATTTTATTGGTTTATTGGTGCCAGGTTTTTATTTTAAAAATCCATAAAGCTATGGACTCTAGAATCGTTCGCTGAGTCTTTTTGAAAGAAACAGATCCACAGCAGAACATCATGTCAGGTCACATTTAGACTCCAGGGAAACAGAAAATAATTGATTATTTCATCAAGAGTTTCTAGAAACTCTGATCAACTTTAAAAAAAAACAACAAAAAAAACGCATCACACACTTACAATAAAACTAGTTAGCATTTTACCAGAAATGTTATGTAGAGACTATGCTTTAGAGTGTGAATAATCACATTTAGATTTGAAAGATTTTTATGATCAAAGTTTATTTGTTACTAATAACTTACTAATAATCTTCTGTAGATTGAAAGCTCATAAAGTCCTGGAGCCATGAATCATTGGAGGTTCTCTTAGCCGTTTAATCGCAACACTTCCAGGTGATAGACTAAGCCGAATCAGAATATATCAGTTTTTTTCTTAGATTATATTAAATATGCCAGTTTTAGTTGGATCTAAGCAGGAAATTCATCCATATTTATGCACCAAATCCTTCTTTTACATAATCAATAATTCAGTGATCCAAAGAAACCATGCATGCATCACGCCGCCTCCAGGTTTTTAAGAGGTTTTATGATTTGGATCATAGCCTCTAGCCTTTTATCTAGAGTTTCTACTACACATTAATCTCGCTGTCATTTCACAAATGATTACTGTAAAATCTAGGCTGTTCTTTTAATTTTAGACCAAATGAATCATCTGCAACTTGATATATACTAAAAATTTGTTCCTGTGAACTTTTTTCTAAATGCTACTTCATGGAAAGTTTCATCTCATTGCTGAATCCTGAACAGATGTTTCTTTGAGAAGAAAAAAAAAACAGCATTAGTCTGCTGTTGTTGCCAGTGGACAGCCAGAGTTTTCACACTGCACAGTTTATTGTCAGACTGGATAAAAAATCTTTCCATAACCTAACAGTGATCTCTTTCACTTCCATTCAAAGCCCTTTGAACAACATGTTGGTCAACAGCAACAAAATTTGAATTAACTGAAGATCTGTTATGCAAATAATAAACTGAAAGAAATGCACATCAGGAATATTTCTAATAATCTTTGGTTCTCAGACAAAAACAAGCCCTGCAGCTCTTCTTAACTCAAGTTTCTGCTGCTTGAAAAGCCTGAAATCCACAAAAGATAAGTGAATGAAGAGGAGATACCATGATCGGCTTCTTGATGGCCTCCTGAATTTCCATGCGTTTCCGAGCGATAGTCTGATCCAGCTTCCTTTCAAAGGCCAGAAGATCCATGTAGGCCTGAGACTCGGGGACCAGATCTCGAATCTAAACATCGAGAAAACGGGGAGTTGTTATGTGCTCTAGTGACCTTTGATGGGTTGTTTTTACTTATGACTGTTGGGTCAAACGTATACCTACCCTTTGAGGAAGAACCTTGTCGGCCATTTTGCGCCTTTTTGCTCTAAAACAACCAGAAAACAAACGGTAAGCTCACTAACTGACAGGAAACAAGCCCTTCTATGTTGCATCTCATCACCCTTTGGTTAACCAATTTCTCAGGAACTCAGTAAAAGACCATATTTGATTATCAAATACTGGGGAATAACTTCACAGCGCAATCACACGATCACAGCCAATGTTAGCTCTTTATTAAATCTTCCTGAGGTTTCTACTGATTATTTGCTGCTCAACACACAAGAGCTGATCTGTTCTTTTAATCTAATTATACAGTACTCCCTCCCCCACTTTCATTCAGGATGATGCTTTAAGCAATTTGGCGTTCCTTAATAAACATTACTGTGTTGCTAAATAAACCCCAGAGCGCAGCAGATTCATTAAAGCTGATGCTGTAAATGTCCTTTCACGTCGCGGTGCAGCACTTTCATAAGCGTGGCGTCACCAAGTGGTTTGAAGTCAAAAATAGCCTCTTGTGTCTGTTGCTTTGAAAGCCAAAGGCCAGTCATGAGACACTGGTCTCTTCGCGTCATTGGGAGTTTTAACACTGCAGCAGCTTTCAGAGATCTTCTTTAGGATCGTTACTTTAAGGAAACACACACACACAAAAAAATAGTTTGACTTCACTAATTAGCTCCTTTGTTAAAGAGATGCATCAAAAATAAAATGATTGGAATCAGAACCGATTTGTGAATGGCTGGTCAGAAACTAAGAATCCGATCTTTTTTTCTGATCAGTGAATGCACCGAAACTAAGCTAAGTCACTGTCAGCAGCAACCTTCAGTGCAGAAGTTATTACTGAGGAAAGAACATGCACAGTTAGCAAGATGTTTTTTTAATTTACTACCAAAACAGAAGAGTTAGACATCAGGAAGCTGAACGTAATACAGCAAAACTTAACAATTAAAGTACAAATCTATAAACTCTCCAGAAAGTACACACAAAATGATCCTTACATTTATTAATGCTAACCGCACCAACTATGCTAATAGTGCTCAATGCAAAAATAAAGCGCTAACAAACGTTTAAAACGGCACTCTGTAATTGTTTGGGAAATCTGTTTACCTGCAGAGCTGTGTAAGACCAACTGCTCTTTCTCATGCACACAGTGTGTCAAAAAAATGTAATAAATGATAACTAACTATGACTGAGAAAATCCTCATGGCTTCTTTATAGTTTTAAAAAGTTAGTGGAAGAATCATAGTAGTAAATCAGCTTTTTTGTAGAAAACAATTAACATATTTTAACATGGAGCTTCTACAGTTTTCAGTCTATAAAAATAATGTAAAGAGTAACTGTCTTGGAAAGGAGAAATGCAGATATTCTGTAAATCTTTTTACCACTGCGTCCTGACTTAAGAATTTCACTTTGTAGGTTTTCAGTCATCCAGACAGAATTGCAGAGCTGAAACGATTAATAGCAAACAATTGATTATTGAAATAATCATCACCTAATTTAGAACTCGTGAATGATCGGGAGTATCCAGATTTTAAAAAAGACCATTTGGTGAAAAAAAAAAATCAGCAGTAACCAAGATAAAATTGTACAAAATATATTTTGAGTTTAAGATAAAAATACTTTTGTCTGCAAATATGTTCTACCCAAAACTCTTTGAGTGGCAGATTTAGCTTCACTTGGTTCAAACTTACTAAGGGAATGCTATATTATTGTATTTTGGGAAATCAAATTTTCAAAAAGGAATTTGTTTATTTGCATCTACTAATATTTTTCTAATATTGCATATAAAAAAAGCTTGAAGTCAAATGAGTAAAGAAAGTGCCAATGTTTTAAAACTGATTAATCGATAGATCAATTAACATCCTTGTCCTATCATCCTATAGAAATTTCATTTTTATGACAGAACCTCCAAACATTAAAAAATTACGTATCTTGATATTATTGATACTTCTTTAAAAGTCGTCGTAATCCACTAAAATCTATATCAAACCTTTACAAAAGTGATCAAATAACAGCTATAATATTCCTGATTGTTTTCATTTCTACATATTGCAGGAAAAATTCACTTTCAATTATATTACTTAATTTACAAATTATGCAGCTAAACTTATTTTGCATATTTACCCTCTTCTTGGGCCTCCCAGCGCCTCCTGCTGCTGCTGAAGGAAGCGCTTCCTTGAGGCGTCCATGCCGGGATGGCCCATGCCTGGACGCATCGGAATGCTGCCACCGCCGTAAGAAGGGCCCGGCATCTGACCCCCCATGGATCCTATGAGGCCTCCCAATCTGCTAGGAGGCATCCCAGATCGCTGGAGTGAAAAAAAAAGAGGGAGATTGACAAATAAAAGTATTGCAAAGCTAACAGTATAAAACTACAGATCTGTGCAAAAAAACATAAAATAGGTCAAACACAAAATGTATAAAACATAAAATAACTTAACAGCAGCACAGAGGCTTGAGGCAAAAAGCTGTAGCACTCTGTTGGTTCAGCAACTGTAATAACCCTTCTAAGCTCCCCTCACTATCCTCTGCAGGACCATTTTCTCTGCCGTACTGCAGTCAGAGTACAACCATGATTTCAAGTTTATCATGAATATCGAGACATTTTGGAAATCTAAACCCTTTTCTTCTGATTAGAGAAAGTTATTTCTATTTTTGACTTATTTCCATTACATTCAATCCAATCTATATTCTGGTGGTCTTCAGCCACATGGCAGTAGCCCTCCCTTTCCTCAGCAGGGCTGCAGTGGGCCAAAAGAAAAGCGTAGGAATGATGGCTTTAGTTACTCGTTTGGTCTTCAAACCCCTTAAAACCCACTGTAACTTGTCCTCAATTCAAAGCATCATCTTTTACCATAGGTTTTGACGATAAATAAAAATGTCAAAGTGTGATTTCCTTTATTATTTGATATAATGGCATGGTATTGAAGATTCCAGTTTTCATTTCTAATAAAAGACATGTGTAAACCCAAGTGTTGATCAATGCTAGAATCAAGAAATAATCTTCTCTCGGAGTTTAATGGTTGAGGGTTTTAACCCATACTAGGCCTGGTTTCATTGGGGTTTTAGAGAAAACTGCAAAAAAAAAAAAAATAAATCTAACTATTCCAATGGTTTTAAAAGTGCCTGTAATGACATGAAGTAGAAGGTAGCAGAGTGACAAGAGTTTTTAAGGGGTTGAGAATATTTGCAGTCTTGGAAAATGAACAGTTTGTGCATGGAAATTAAAAGGAAATACAATTATCCGTCATTAAAACTGCAGTTCACAAGCCATTAGCAAAATAACTGAATGCAGGCTAGCTAAAATGGTAAAAAAAAACAATAAGTTGGTTCAATTGAAAACTACTACTTTATGTGAAAGTTGTTTATTCCCTATTTTACCAACTACATGTATTAATAAAAAAATACTTTAAAATGATGCCTTAAGATTCAAATTATTTTAACTGAGGTCAAAATAATTGTTGCTTATCTGCATCAAACTAAATTAACTAAATTCTGTTACACTTTTTTTGTTTCAAACATTTCAGCAAATATAGCTGTATAGTGAAAAACAAAATATGAATGGTGGATGTTTATATATTTTGGATGGATATTATTTTCAGGTTTTACGCTGAAATATTACGAGAAAGTGTAGAACATGTGTCTTTATCTGATATCAAGTAAAATAACTGAAGCCCCGCACGTTTTCACTGCCAAAAGAAATGTCTGCTGTGTTTGTGCATGTCAGTTTCAACAATATGAACCTGCAGATGGTATAAGTGGGATAATATATGCAGGTTTGCCCTGGGGTCAGATGGTGGTGATGATAAACTGTTGTTTTCACTAACTGACAGGATGGCAATGTCAACCACGTGACTTTCGCCTTCATACTTGAACAAAACACATTTATTTTATCACTTTTTTCATATTTAACTATATGCAAAGCATCTTAAGTTTCATTAGGGGGAAAAAAAGTTACAGTAAAGAGTTGTGGCAATTTAACAGATGGCAGGAAAGTAGTGTAGAGGTCTTTCAAAGGCGGAAGTGCCATGAACAATGTGGCATTTTAACACATTGAAAATTAATTGCACTTCTATAACTTTGTATTAAATTATACAAAGCAGCTCAAATTATAAATCTTAAGAAAAACACTGACTCGATTCACTAAGTAAATGGAAGTTAAATATAAAAAAGGAAGTTCAAACCTGGTGGTATTGGGGAGTGCTGGTCATGCTCCGGGGGTAACCCGCCGGAGGCTGCGGCATCCCAGGCATCCTCATGCCCGGGATATGGCCAATATTCATGGGGCTCACAGTCGGATTCATCTGGGGAGCCGGGAAGCCCCCTCTTGATGCCATCTTCTGGATCCACAAGTGGTTGTTTTTTTTTTAAAGTGACGGAAACTCAAAGAGGTTTTGAATGTGTAAATAAAAGTCCGGAAGGCTTTTAAAAAAAAAGAAGCGCTCAACGTGAGAGAGCCTTCCGCCTTTCCTCCGCGGAGTTGCGGCTGCTTTGACAGCGAACACACTGTCAACGAAAAGCTAGCTGATGTTAGCTCGTTTCCGACCGTTTCGAGTTCCGGGGTTGTTTTTTTTTTTGCGTCCGTAAAGCCCCCTCACTTCCTCACTCACTAACTCAGAGCTGACTGTTGTTCCTCACCTCCCGCCTGCGTTTACCCTCCTGAACAAGCCCAACTTACACCGACTTGACTGCCTCACCTGGCGCCTTCTCCACAGCGCCTGACTTCAGACAAATCCGGAGTCCTAAAGCCAAACCAACTGCTCGGTCTGAGCACTGCCCACACACGAGACACCAGCGGTGCCTTCAAGTACCGTCGGAAACATCGAATGTTGTCAAGGCTTTCCGCACAGTTCCGATTTTTAACGTTTACACCTTTTTTCAGTAGAAGAATCCTTTAACTTGTTATTCTTTCATTGTAATTATACTTAGTTTTCCAAATTAATGAACGGAAGAAATTAAACTTTTACACACATCAATCCCCCCCCCTCCCTCTCGCTGCATGAAACCAAAATCTTCTAGTTTTAGGTCAATTAGAATTAGCAAAATTATTTCTATTAGCTAAATGCGCCAATAATGAGAGAAATTATTACTACTGTCTTTAAAAACGAAAGTGATTTTCTCTGTGTTAGGTTACATTGACCTTTAAGCTATCAGTCAAAACTTTTGGGGTTCCTTACACAAGCTTCTCAATACTTTGGTTGAACTCTGGCTTATTTCTCCTGACAGAACCTTTGCTTGACAGACACGTCTTGCTGGATTTACATTTCAGACAATGGAACAAACAATAGATATGTGAGATCTTCAAAGCTCGTGATGTTGTTTAGGAACTGAACCCCGTTTTAAACTTCTCCCAAAACGTTCTGCTGTTTTCCTTGTTTCATAATCCCATCTGCTCAATAATGTTCTCCAACAAGCCTCTCGAGAGCTTCAAAGAACAGCTGGATTTATACTGAAATAAAATTACTCACAGGTGCACTCTATTTACTAAAATGACGGACTTCTGAAGGTACTTTGCTAGATTTTGTTTATGGGTAAATGGGGATGAGTGCATGTTTGCCAGATCTTTAGAGCTGAGAGTGACTCAGGTATGACTGGGTGAACTGATTGTTAAGAAAAGGGTTATTCTTTTGGGGGGGAAAACAAAACAAAGAACCAATTACTTAACAATTAATACAAAACCAAAATAGAGTCACTGTGTGAGGAAAACTACTGCATTATTTTGCGTTTATTAGACTTCTACTACAGAGTGAGCCATTTTAAATCTGGTCCAATTGGTGATGGCTGCCCCCTGTGGGTCAGTTTGTTTTAGTCAAGCAAGCACGAATCCTTCCGACAGGTAACAAATCATTTATTATGCTAGACAGATGAAAACAAACCGAGCCATGACAGCAGCAATTCGACTAATAGAATATTTACACTATCACATCACAACAAGGACAAATGTGAACCTTTACAATGTAAACATGATACAAAGACATATTTGAATGCTAGAAAACAAGCTGAGTCTATCCACCGAAAGAGAACCCAAAAGAAACCTGCTTTCTGCAGGCAACCTGCAGCCTGCGTGCAAAATCAGATGTTCATTCACTGAACATTTCAAAACCAGTTTCCTTGGGCGAGCACCAAACAGTGTTGCTCACGCCGTGAACTGGAAAACTACATCCCCGACAGTCAAAGTGGAAACAAAAGACAAACCATTTCCAATGATTGTCTTTGACATTAGTTCTCAAATAATTAGATTTTCTTTAAAAAAAAAAAAAAAAAAAAAAAAAAAAATGAGGAGATGTCAGCTCACCTACTGCCTGATCGTTTCTGTCTTATGAAATAAAATACTGTGTGCAGCCGTCTTCGCTTTGCCTCTGGATCATTTCCAGACTCTTACTCTGTGCAGAAAAATTATACATGATGATATTCACTATTCAGAACAATATATATATATATATATATATAATTAAACAAATGAGAAAACCTTGTTTGGTTCAATGATTCTGTGATTAAAACTAAAACAAATCCATCAAGAACAAAGTGGGAGGTTCAGGATTGCTTCTGCAGAGCAGCAGACACCACGAATGTCACCGATAACATCAACGTCCGCTGGTTCGACAATGTAAAGAACCGAAGGGCTCCTGCTCTCCCTCGCGTTCTCTTCCTGTGTGTGTTCGTCTACACAGTTCAAGAAGGTGTGTTTGTGGCCAAGTGCGTTACTGAGAGAAAGCCTCGTCTTTCATCAGCATGCGGGGACTCTCCTGGTTTTCCAATCGCCGTCTAGGACCCATCATGCCTGTGCAGAAATAAAAAGCAAGGGGTCACTCCTAAAACACGACATACACTGTGAACTCGTAAGAGTCAAGATGCACAAACTCTTTTCTAATACATGATATTTGGAGAGGAAAAATAACTAACAAAACATAAAGATAAGCAGATTCTACATGGTCAGTCAGCTACAAACCCATATGAAAGGTTTACCCCTGTTCCTACCCACAGGCCTTGAAGAGGCAATGTACGAGTCTTTGGGCGGCGCATGAGCTTCATTGTCTTGATTGGTCTTACTGGCTGTACCTGGGAAAAGGCGGATAAAAGGCATTTTGTTAAAACATTTTGTCGCAACACATTTTTCAGTTCAAAATGTCAGACTTCTGCAGAATCTAATGTTCATGTTTCTTTGCCCTTCTTAAAATATGACACCAATGTAAGAAAAAAGGTGCAGATGTTTCTGCAGTGGTCAGAGAAAAATGTCAACACTGTAGACTTTCAGGAAATGGACAGATGGAAGGATGGAGTGACTAACACATGAATGAATAGATGGTTAGATTAATGGAACAGTAATTGGAAAAATGGACAGACAGACAAAAAATGATTGGAAGGACGGAGAAATGGAAGAATGGACAAACGGATGAGGGGACAGGTACAGATGGATGGATAAATAAGTGGACTGATGAATAGATTTAATATAACTTTTAGAGAATGGGAATAGAAATTAAAATATTGAAATATTTCTTCCACACATGATTTCTATTTCAATTCTTATCAAAATCTGAATAATATAAGTAAATGCTTTATTGTAAACCACCTTACAGACTTCTTCACACATGTAAACTTGAGTTTACATCAATTTTTAAAGATTTTTTCACAAAGCTACAGTGTTAAGGTCTTTAAATGGGAGTCTTACGAGCATATGTGGTGTTTAGATAAATTTCCTGAAACATAAATCAACCAAATGCCATCAAAAAATAATAATAATAATAAAGATATGTTTACTTACTGCTTTTATGCTTGAATGATTTGGATCTTCTTGGTGAATTTTGATTCTGAGGAGAAAAAGAAGAGAAAGAAATAGAGCTAATATTTGGTTTGGGTTAAGAAGTCAGGACAAAAATTCTGAACACTTTCATGAATAAAACAGATGATAAAAAAAATATGTATTTAAGGGTAAAATAAAAGCACCTTATCCGACTTTCTTTTCTTTGCTGTAAAATAAAAAAACAGATAAGGAAAAACAGAAAATCTGCAGTGAATCAGTTTTTGAGGAACATGAAGAAAGTCCAAAGCTTCACCTTTCTTTTCTGCCCCGTAGGACCAGTCGTTATCGTTGACGTCGTCATTATCTTCTTGGTCACTCTCCGACTTATTGTTGGTGTTGTTACCAGTAACTATTCTGTAGAACGGCGAGAGATGACAGCATTACTCATGGGAAATAACACAAAACAGATTCCAGTAAGAAACCATGAAGCTAATTCTGATTGGGGGAACCAATCAGATTCACAGATGGAATTGGAGATAAACACAATGTGAACATCTGAGCTGATGCTGGTCTGCACTTTCTGTTTTGCCTTCGAACCTGCGGTTAGCTATACGGCTGCTGTTGCGTCCCATCCCGAGGCATTTCTCCAGGTGCGGCGCAAAGCGAGACGCCGCAATGCTCCGGTTGCAGTTGGGACAAACACACTCTTTGTTTTTCCACTGGTTGTACACTTGGCCGAACACGTCCAGTCCAGGCTGGTCCACAATTTCTGAAAGAGATTCAAATCAAGAACCCTGAATAAAACTGCCATCAAATCTCAAACTAAATACCTTAAGGAAAATTCTGCATTTAATCAGAGAACATTTAGTCAGTGAGGAAAAGAAAAATAATGTAGATTTTCAAAATCGATCACAGTTTTCACAATTTCTGTCAACAAAAATCTAAAACTCTTCTGTGAGTTGTAAAAAAATAATTCTAAACATGGATCCTCTTTCAGCCATGGTTGTTCCCGTAGTTTTAAACAATTTAATTATTGCTCTGACTCCAGATAATAGTAACTTATAAAGATTAAGACACATCTGTATTACACGACGGACATGTTCTCTTGTCATTCCTATTTTGAACAATTGATAGGAGAAATAGCCATATTTTTACCCCAGATAAACAGAAAAGCATGGATGGCAAAATAAATGTTTCTAGATACATTTCTAGTGAACAATTGTTCTTTAATGCGGCATGTCTTTTCACTGAATAAATGATTTAAATAAAATATAATCTCAATCAGCATAAGATTATACTGGAGAACTGATTCATTTATTGTAGGGTTTTAGACATCTTTAGCAGAATCAACACAAATTTGTGTGCATCTGTGCATTAGTTGTTATTATCTGAATGTTCGCTTGTTTGACAAACTCAGATTTTTGTGTTTTGCTTTTCTTCAGTGATGTAATCGTTTTGCAAGGTAAGACAGGTTGTGCTCACCAAAGTCCCTCATGCTTTCTTGGTCCGTGTCATCCAGGAAGAAGTAGCCCTGCTTCACAGCCCGGTGGACCTCAAAGCAAAGACCCAGACATGCGTCCTCCACCAGGTCAGACAGGATGTCCTGAGCCATTGCCTGCCAGGGACGACATGCGGTACATTTTTGTGGCGTGTCTGAGGTGAAAAAGTCTTAATCCCCTCCAAAATAAATTCTGCTTTTGCTTTTTTATAAAGCCCACTTGCAAGTTTGAGATTTAACCAATTCAGACAAAAAATAACTTGACTAACTGCAAAAAAAACCCCAACAATTTTCTGATTTCATTAATTAAGGGTAAAACATTTTCTAAACGAACCCCATGTGAAAGGTTGTTTCCATCCAGTGTCGCATAAATTTTTCTGAATATGGTTAAGGTCTGAACTCTGGTGGAAATGAAGTCTTATGTTCAAGGAAACCGCTCAGTCACAATTTGAGCTCTGCATCATCATCCTGGAATATCCCCGTTTATCAGGGAATTAGTATATTCAGGTAATCAGCTGACGTCATGATGCTGCTGACCAGCTGCAGCAACCCCAGGGCTTAGTGCTTCCTCCACAGGCTGCTACAGTAGACACAAAGCATGATGGGAACATAAATTCACCTGCTTCTCTTCTTACCCTGAAGCACCCATCACTCAGGAAGAGGGTAAATCTGGACTCATCAGAGCACATGACCTTCTTCCATCACTCTAGAGTTCCATCTTTTTGCTCCTTTGCAGGTTGAAGCATTTTCTCCAGTTACCCTCACTAACTGAACAACTTTTCAGTCCTAATTCTTTAAGTTTTCTTCACATTGAGGTGTGAAAATACTCCTAGTTTCAATATTAAACATAGTTCTAGTTTAGTTTTTCTTTGATTTTTATCTCACCAAACTTTCCAATGATCACTCAGGATTTATTTTCTGACCACATTTCCTCTTCAAAGACGACGATTCCCCTCTTTCGCTACAGTTTTTAACAACAAGTTGGACAGTTCTCAACCCAGTTTTAGTACTTTCCTTAAAGATTTTCTCTGCTTGATGCCAGTTATTTTACTCTTCTTAAACAACCACAGGATGCCTTTTCAACATCCTATAGGAGACTCGCACTCATTTGCTTTTTTGGGGGGAGGGAATCAGGCAGTGTACAGTATCATAGTTTGGGCGGGTATTTCTTTTTAAAACATGAATGAAATCATGATTTGAAAAAGTTATTTTTTGCCTTTTCACAGGTTTGGTCTGATATTAAAACGTCTATTGATGACACCTGCTTACAACAATGCGTTTCTGCTTGTTGCTGCTTTCCACCACCATCATCATCACCGTACCTCCAGCTTGCTGTTGTCCAGGCTGGACACCGAAAGCTCCTCCATTTTCATTTGCCAGATCTGCCAGATGAGCAGACGTTGCTGTGTTCATGCTGTAGCGCAGCAAGCATCGGCCAGAGCTGGGCTGCTGCAGGAGGGAAGCACAGTTAGCAGCACAGATGCCAGTCGGTCACTGAGAAAGGGATGCAGGTACTCACAGAGGAGCAGGGGGCTGCTTCCCGCACTCACAGCCTGATAACAAGCACACAGACACAAAACACGAAAAGGAAAGTCAGCGGAGTCCAAAACACGGCGCGAGTCCTCGACACTTCCCAGCAGCCCCGAGCATTGCCATTCAATGAAAGGAGCTTAGCTTGAAGCTGGAGGAAAACAAAGAGCGCGGCTATGAATAGGCTGGAGGTAGTGAAAATATAACAGAAGAAGCAGCGTCCTGCGTCAACAGCGAATATGGCGACAACACTGAAAATGTACACGAGCGGTTGTAATTATAACAGCGATAAATATACAAATATTTTTTAATTGTTTCGCAGTTGGAGGAACATCCAACAGTAGCTAGGCTGCTCGTCCCTGAAGCCAACACTGCTGCTGCAGTGCGGCTCCCTGGAAGAACCTTCTGCAGCCAAAATCCCGGTTCTCAACCCCCAAATGCAGCCTTCCCGGCGGGGGATATCGCAACCGCGGTCCCAGCACAACCTTAATTGAGTTTATTTACCTATTTCGACAGGCATCCATCTTTACTAAGCGTTCAGGCAGAAACAATCACTCTCTGCACGAGTTCCACCGATGGCCTCCTGTGCCGCAGATTACCCTGCTGCGTCCACTTTATCTGCTAATTCTGCTCATTTGAAACCCCACCAGAAATAAAAAGCGACATAATTAACAAAATCCATACATTTCTTACATTTACAAGAGAAACTATTAAGGAGCTTAATGCAAAACCTAAGTAAAATTATCCGTATTTTGATATCCACTCGTCTCAGGCAGAAGCAATCGATCTCCTCAGGACTCACAGCTGCGGCTCTTTGATCAAATTCACCTTTTAACAATTTAACGACCATTGATGAATTTAATGCGCGTCATATTTAAAAATATAGTATATAGTTTCTTTTTAGAGAAATATAAAAGTTCAACCACCTTCTGTCATGGAGATCGTTTTTAGTATATTAGAAACAAAACATTTTGTAAAATTTCACTGAATAAATTAAAAGTATTTATGTAGATTTATTTACAACATGTAGAAAATATTTTTAGGTGTATTACTACAACATACAGAGGCAAATTACATTAAAAATGGACTGCCACTAAGGCTGCAGCACTAGATCTTTTTTTATACCAATAAAAGCACATTTGGTTTTGTGTACCTTTGCTTCTAACTATGGATCTCAGTGTATATTTTTCAGTTGTACTCAACTCTTTCCTGACCTATGCACAATTTATTTATGAAATATAGCAATAAAGTGATTTAAAAAAATAAAAGCTCGACGAACTGACTGAACTTAAGTAAACTACATTTACAATCCATTCAGCTCATTTTGAAAGTCACATCTAAATTGTAAAACACAAACATAAGTTGTATTATAAAATCTGCAAGATAAATGACCTCTATTCTTTAAACAGTTCTGTTTTTTTAAAGAAAACTTCCACACCTCTTGAACAAAAACACTAAATTGGCCTTTAACTGAAATAAAGATATAATTTGTCAGTGAAATTACTTATATCTGTTCTACATTTTTCATTTTAAAAAACCTACAAATCCCAAATTCATTTTTTAGTATTTCTTTAATTAAATCATCGATGACATGTCCCATGCTTTAGTATAACATGTTCATGTACAAAGTGACAAAAAACTGCATTTCAAATTTACATTAATTACATTCCCAATTCTCCTCAATGAATATGAATTTTAAACAGTTTAAATCTTTCTAACCAAGAGGCGAATGAACTAAAAAAAGCACTTGGAAAAATGTAAAATTATCTTGGCGTGAACGAGAAAATGACCGTTTCTGTTCTACTGTAATCTTCTTTCTTGACAGTCAATATTTAGAAAATGGTGAACCAAACTGGTAACACGGTTACTCCCAGGAACTCACTCTAAAACTATGAAAATATTCTTGAAGTAGCTATAATAACTGCACAAGTAAACATTATTGAGAAGTATCTCTGCCACACAAATGATGTAACTTTACAGGGAGTGTGAAGGTTCTGATTCTGTCCATCAGCGATGCCTCTCAAACATGTCCCAGTCCTCTCCACTCTCACCCTATGGACCAGAAGATGGTAGAATTGAATAAATTAATATTTTATTACACTCTCATAACTACAAACTGACTCATTTAGAAAAATCCAACAATTATTCTGAGTATACTTATTGTTTTCAACAGGAAGAACCATCAACATCACCTCATAACTGCTCCAAATATCCTCTTCACTGCTGATCTCTATGATCTCTTCGTCCTCTGAGTCCTGAGTACCAAAACAAACAGGAAGCAAAATTACAGCTCAGCATGAGAAACCTCTTCCTTATCCCACAAGTCAAAGAACTGTCAGCAATGTGAGAAAATATCATTGGGTAGCGGTCATGCATCCTGGATGTGAATCAATATGTCAAAAGTCTCTCTCCCTGGCTTTGTAACCAGACACAGATTTAAAGAGGAGCGGCAAAAGCAAATGAGGCAAATTATCAGAGCGCGTAAACGACTGATGGTGTCATCCAGAAAATTTTAGAGTGAAAGATCGTCTCTGCTGGCCGAACATGGAGCGGTTAGCATTATAATGACAGTCATAAAGCAGAGGCTTCTTCAGATTTGTTGCAACACTGACTGCTGTCCTTCCTGCCCACGGCATCACCATTTACAAAAACTTTTTGAAAACAATTGGATGACATACGTTATGACCACATTTAATTTCCATTTTAGATTAAAAGAATTATTTTTTAACTGGATTGAATGTATGCGTTTTATTCATATAACTTACTGAAGGCTGACTCAGATGTAGCTCTTCTCTGTCGTACACCTGTTTATTTTTGCCATCGAGGAACCGCAATTTCTGCAATGCAAGTTGGAACACGAGTTTCAGAAAACCAACTTTGAAAACATCGGTGAATGTCAAAGTACTCACGCTGGGTTTTTGTTTCAAATATTTCGTTTGCTCTTCTGGGGTCAGCTTCTGCACAGATAATGGAAAATAGATACATTTACCTCCCAGAGCATTTGAAAAACCCAAAGTGAAGATGGACATTTCTAAACACCTCGAACCACTTTTGCAGGTTTTCTGAGTATTGCTCCATGTTTGAATGCATCTGTTCTTTGTAACGTTCCTTCTCCTTCACAGAGAGTTTGTGCCAACGTTTCTTAGATCTGGCTAAAGACATCATCTTATCTCTGGCAAAGTATGTGAGTAGAGTTCTGGAAAACAGAGCTAAATTAGTCAAACAATCTTTTCAGGGAACATTTTGGAGGTTTTGGTTATACACTCACTGGCTGGGCATCTTGGGCTCACGGGGTGACATCCTCTGCACAGACTAAAACAAGTGTTTATACGAAGTGAAGATCCAACACAATAGCATATTTGTCGTTTCAAAAAGTAAAACTCATATCACATAAATCCATTAAATGTGAAGTGAAATATTTCAAACTATTGTATTTTTTGTGATTTAAACCTTATATTTTAGGATTGCATATACATAACATGAGTAACTGTGAAACTTAAAACATTAAAAATATCCATAGATTAAGTGTTTATTGAGTTTATTAACAAGGAAACTGTTAGATTTCATCTTACCAAAGGCTTCGCCTTCATGAATCTGATTTCTTGTTCTTTAATGAATAGCTGCTTCTCTGTCTCATCAAAGCGCTGAGGAACAAACAAACTGTCACACAACGCCTCTTTCTGTTAAATCTAAAAAAGTCTCAACTTACATCCAAATATTCCTTCAGCTTGGCATTATACTCATGCCTCATCTAAAAATGACCAAAAAAAAAACATTTAGGGTATTTTTAAGTCAAAACAACTATATTCTTTTTTTGTCCTATGTTGGTACCTTTAGACAGCGTGTGTAATACTCATGCTTCTCTGTTGCATCCAGTTTTCTCCAGCGTTTCTTCATATCACTAAAGAAATCCAAACCCAATGAAGGTTTTTCTGCAGCATGCTCCTTGATGAACAGAGACAGACCACCTCTGAAAGTATGCAAAAGGACAGAAAATTAGACAAACGGCAACAAAAATCTGGAAATAACGAGATTTAAGTTCTAACCTAACAACGCAAAGTTTGTTAGGTTAGGGGCTGTTTTCAATGGGACCGACTGAAGGTTTCCCAGTCGAAATATAAACACAATTATCAAACCTTCTGATTTTAAGCAGAATAATAATAGTAAAAATGTTCCTAGCAACTTCCTCAGCTGTCTATTGCAAACTTTATGAGTTTTAGTGTTCACGACCTTTTCAGTGTGAGAAAATAAGCTTGTAAAGAGTCAGTTCAGTTCATTTTAAGAGGTGGTTAGACAAGTAAAAAATCTGCAGTCAGAGCAATCTCAGTTTGGTGAATCATGGAGAGATTTTCAGTGTAGCCATGCTAACAGGAGTTATTTCTGCAAGTCTCATTAAACTGAATTTGAGACTTTTAAAGGCCTTTTCAGACAATTTTTGGACCCACCTTTATGAAAAGTAATAAGTTACTTAAATTATATTCACCTTAACAGCTCAAGTTAAAAATGTAAAAAAAAAAAGGTCAACAAAATAAACCACTTTAAAAGATTTGCTTTTTTCTAACTAAAGTTAAAAAAAAGTGACAAAAACAATCTCTTACCTGGGTGGCTTCACAGGCAGGCCTTCCTACAGAGACAAGTAAGAGATTTATATCAAACATCTACAGTACCAAACGTTTCTCACTCAGCAATTCGTGCAAACAGCATGCTGAGACAAGGCAGAATGGAAGACTTACAATTGCAGCGAGTTTTGCCTTTCTAGCTCTTCGAGTACAATGCAGATTGTTGTTTTTACTGAAAAAGAGCACACACCAAAAAAGTTTCACAATATAAATTTAGATCAACTGGTTTGTTAAATCACGCCTGCATAGAGGGAGTTTTGTACCAAAAGTTGTCGAACTTTCTCCAATACTTCGCACGTTCAAGGGCGTGCCTCTTCTCATATTCATCCTACAGTAAAATGTCAAATCTGTCAACTTCCAAGTCACTCTTATCAATGAGTATTTATTTATACATCCACTTCTAATAGATTACCAACCTTCTTTTCATCTGGAAGCTCATTGTACTTCTTGAGTGCCTTCACCACAATCTCTGTCATCGTCAGCCGTGGGTGCTTCTTTTTTAACCTGGAAAAGTTCTTCTTCATGTAGTCTATTCTTGCACTACAAGGGTACTTTGGGAAGTCTGGGTGGGTCTGTGAGAAAAATAAAATAGAAATTGAGACAAACGATCACAAAATGTTTGAGTTTTTTGTTCAGGTAATCACATTCGAGCCAATCTGATCAGGAGGAGGGAAGGTCAGTGACTTAACACACTCCCTGGGTAGAATTTAACTGTTTTACCAATTGGCACAAAAAGCTTAACTTGACTGCACTGTTTTATACGAAAGCTCTAATTAGAACAACATTTAATTATGGATGTATGACAGTACTGATTTCAGGGATTTCACAATCTTACAACTTGGGGTGCACTGCTAAATTGTCCCCAATTTCCTTCATTGTGCATCATCAGCCGATACAAGTGAAACCTAAAAAAAAAAATAAAAAATTCACCAACTGTCCCCATTTGGTCTGCTAGGAAACAAGAGTGAAAGCCAGATCCACTCATTAGATCACGTCTGTATTCTTGTCGCAATAAGCAATTAATTAATTAATCGCATCATGACTTAAAATGAGTTTAGTCATTTTCATTCTGATTATTAATTATGAATGGAAATTGTTTACAGAAATATTTGTGGTTTCAGTCGTGTGTGGTTTTCATTTCAGTTTAATTTATTGATTAGTTATGGTTTAGTTTGGATATTTAAATATATTTCCGTTCCAGTGTTAAATGTTCTTTACAAAATTAAAGTTTATTGATCATTGGGAGGGCCATTATCAATAGATTACTTGAAAATGGTCTCAAAAGAACAAAATTATCAATTATTGCAATAATTACTGGGACATTTTATCGTCCAGCAAACACTTTTGAACCTGAGCATATAACAACAGTCACCCCACTGTTGCTAACTTAGCAACTTTATTGCTATATTTAGCAACTTTTTATATGATTTAAACAAAACAAGAGAAAAAAAACAAAACACAAATCGCCCATCCAAATGAGAAGGTTTGGTTAAAGATCAGTGATCGTCTGGAAACCTGCAGTTGATGCACCACTACTTGGAACATTAATTAATGATTAATGATACACCAAGGAGGTCATTCAGCCTTTTGGAGCACAGATGCATCCAAAAGTTGTACTAAAGTGGCACTTGAGGATCAAAGTTGCAGACCCGGGTTTAAACCATCTAGAATCAGCTATAACACAAAAATAAAACGTAAGAAATAAGAATTGGCATTTGAAGGGAGTAAGTAATAGATGATCTCTCAAGTGAAATTTTAAATCAAAGTGTGACCAATCTTGCTGAAAGCTTTTTCTTGTAACTTCAGGTCAATTTACTTACATAAAAAAAGCATAAAAACAGATGCTTACCAAGGTGCTGTACAAAAGCAAGAAATCAACAATTA
Source organism: Xiphophorus maculatus (assembly GCF_002775205.1). Classification (NCBI taxonomy): domain Eukaryota; kingdom Metazoa; phylum Chordata; class Actinopteri; order Cyprinodontiformes; family Poeciliidae; genus Xiphophorus; species Xiphophorus maculatus. The sequence goes on along the minus strand of NC_036452.1, from coordinate 4,782,655 downwards.
AAACAGAAACATTTTACTCAAAAGTCGCGTTAAAACAAAATACAATTCATGTATTGTATTGCTCCATGTATGTACACATTAGGTATTTACCCTTCTGTGAAGGAGAGGCTTGGAAACGACCTCTTCAGCTTCGGCAATGAGGTCCGGCAGGCTCCGAACTTTGCGCATCTAAGCAACAATAACAAATTTATCACACTTTCTACAAAGGTTTCCCACATTTTGTCACAATGCAACCTCAATCTGCAAAGTATTCTATTGGGATTTTGCATGATAGACCAACACAAAGTAGTGTAAATTTATTAAGTGAAGGGAAAAACAAATGTTTCTCCACACGTGAGTAACTCAATCTCAGCTGTTCTATGACGACATCAAGGAGAACAGTAATTAGGGAGGTGTTTAGAGGAGAGCTCACCTTTTTCATCACCTTTTGCCACTTGTCATGGCATTCCTTTGCAGAATAGGGAGGGAATGCTGTTTTATCCCAGTTTACAGACAATAGTCCACTCTGATAATTCGTCGTTTTCTCACTTTCTGGGGTGTTGCTCCTAATACGGCCAACAAGCTTCAGGAGGTTTGCGGTGGTCCATGCTTTAGCTACAGCACATTTACACAGAACATACTCATTTAACCTCAATTTACCAGCAGTACGTTTTCATTAAGACAGTAATTATACCTACCAGATTCTGCAACGTCCATTTCACTTTCAGTCATTTTTTTAAAAAACAACCCAAAACGTCTTCCTTTTCAAGACTTTTAAGTGTGTCGAAGTAACAGGCAGTAGATAAAACACGCAACTGAGAAGCAAACTTTAAAATTAGATTATATCAACCTAAAACAGTCTTTAAAAAAACTGTAGCCAAACACATGACGTTGTGCTTTGAAACATCAGCTAAAAATCAGCTTTTGCTAATGGGCGGAACCCTAGTTGGGAAGTCCAATCAGAGAGGAGAACTAAGAAACGTCACTTGAGCAGCGGAAACACCAACCAATAAGATGTGTCCGTGTTGCAGCTTGAAGAATGTCCAGTAGTCGCCCCCTACTGGCCCGGACAGCGAAAAGCCACGTGAAATTAAAATGATTAAACGAGCTATATGGAGGACTAGTTTAATATTTTAAAATAAATATTTATAGGTTGCATGTTATACTATAAATAAAACTGAAACTTCATAACTTAAATACATACATTTTATGTAATATGTACATTTTTCAACAGTTCATTTGTAATTGTGTTGCATTATAAACGTGTAGAATTAATCCAGTATTCACAAATTCCCTAAAAGTGCATCTATTTCTCGATAACTTTATAGTTTTCTTGCATTACAGAAATACATTTTTGTATTACTGTAGTTCTTTTCTTTCATGGTTGTTTTTTATGAGCATCTGTATACCTGTCACCTTCACCAATTAGAGGGTAGCATCTGCACTCAAATTCAATAAAGTAGAATATGAGTTCAGAGAAGGCTCATTTGTCAATTTAAAAGTACCTTTCAAAACAACATTAAAGCTGGTATTAAACATACTTTCCATAACTCCAAATTTCTCTGTTACTCTGATATGATAATCTAATTTCATTAGCTGAAAGCCAAGATAATAAAAAAACATAAATATTTATTTTTATTTTATTGGCACATATTTGCTGGATCATAAAGCAGCAACAACAAACAAATCTGTTGGAGAGGTACATCTAAAAACAGAAAAAAAAAATTAGGCTTCATTAAAGCTACTTCTTTAACTTTATGCAATTCAAATAAAAAAAAACATTTTCCTTATGAATGGCATGAAAATATGTAAACATTCTTATGTCCAGTAGTTGGAAACACATTATAAGCAAAGTCCAAGCCAACGATTTCTGTGTGGCATTATTTAGATTTTTTTTTTCAGTGCATGAACTTCAGCTCTGCATCTGCCACCCTGCAGAGAGTTAACACAGCACCGCCTCTCCTGGGTGGCGTTTTCTTCCTGGCGTCCATCATAGAAACCAGTTGGTTGAGAATCCTCCATCTGGATTTGTAATCAATGATACGCCTCAAACGTGTTGCCATCCTTTTTAGGTTCGCTCTCAACCTGATGATGAAAGCATGATAATTAACAAATTGATGCGATATGTACCGATAAGATGGATTCTAAATGCATTTTTTACATCAACAACATTTGCATTCAATCCTTTAAGACGACTAGAATTAATTCTTTTTGCTGAAGGCCGAAATGAGAACAAATTTGAGAGATTTTTTTTGTTATCGTATTTCAAAAACAAATTTACCCAGCTGAGGATGCCATGGCTTTTGAATCTTTTGTAATTTAAAACAATGGAGACCCACCAGTGGGGGGATTTGAGAGCAACACCTAAAACACACTGCATACTTGTGTGACGTCACAGAAAAATCAAAAAGATCACTGAACGCATTAGGAGGCGTGACTGGTTCCTCCTTACGTTTCAACTTCCTGTTTCCTGATGGTGCATATATTTGCTAAAACAAAAATATTCAAGCAGTCTTGAACGTCCAGCCATCATTCAGTCCAGGAAGGAGACGGGTTCTCTGACCAGAGATAAATGTGTTTTAGTAAAAAAAAGTACTTTACAGACATGGGCTGAATCAGCCATTTCTCCAAAAACACGGATTTCGAAATTGTTTCTGTAATTTTGTTTTTTGCAATCAAAATGACTTTTTGATTTATTGGAGCTAACGTAGAAAAGAATTATGATTATAAATGTGAATTTTGATTATTTTGTTACTTAAAATAACCTGCAGATGGGAGTTAGTCACTTAAACCCAATGTTTTTTTCTCTCAGAAAATTTGCAATTAGCTAAAAATCATACATTATCACAAAAAAATTCTGAGATCTGTTTATTGTTGTAAATTTCCGCAATCATGGAATTGCAAAACAACCTAAGGTACTGCCTAAGAGACAAGAACCTGATTATTGGAGACACGTTGTCTGGTCTAATGAAATTAAATTAAAAGTATTTAGTTATAATCAGCAAGTTAAAAAGTTGGAAAGCTATTTGAAAGCCATGTGAATAGTCTCAGAAAATTACCATTTATTGAGAGAAGCTTGTGGAAAATGTTTGACATTTTAGGTCACACAGTTCAAAAGGGAATTCTATCAAGTATAAAAAGAAATGTAGTTAAACTTAGCGGCATTTAGCAAACAGAAATCATTTGGAGAAAACTATCTGACCTAAAAGTTTAATCTGATTTAATGTCAGACGGAGGGAAACAAATGGTCATGTGTTTTTACGCAGCGTATAAAGTAAACAACCTTAGTCCTCACAATTTCTTCTTTCTTCTACGTCCTTTCGTTCTCCTTGTCTTCTCATCCTTTACGTCCTGTGTGCCAAAAACAAACAAAAACTGAACATACATTCATTCTTTATCTGTGCATTCCAGTCATCCATTATTATTTTTATTTTCATAAGATTCATCAATTGCTGCCAAATACATTTCAGATCAGCTTACTGTTTCTGTGCATTAAAAAGCTGAAGGTGTGAGCATATTTTAGAAGCAAATCAAAATTATGTCACTATTATTATCTTTATACTTACTGAAGATAGGTAATGAGAATCCTTTATGGCGTCTATATGTTCCAGGAGAAAAATAACCTTCTGTGGAACAGAAGGTGATGCGATTAGGAACTTTCTTTCAGGCATCTTGAAATAAAAATAATAAATTAAAGGGACTTGCATCAGGTTTTTTCTTCACGTAAACCCTCTGATCCTTTTGAGTCAGCGTCTACTCAAATAATGCAGAACAATTTGAACTCCCAGCTGAAATTTCAAACACTCGAGTTAAAATGAATGACTGGATGAATACCTGGAACCACACTCGCAGCTCTTCTGTGTATTTTCTCATATTTTCCTCAATTATTTCAGCGTATCGATTCTTCTCCCCTTCTGAGAGCTCGTGCCACTCTTTCTTGGCCCTTGCCATACGCTCTTTTCTTGGTATAAATTTCCAGGCATGTTTCAACATATCCGAGTGAAAATATATAAACCCAGATCTGAAGAAAAAAATGCAACGTTTTCAGGTTGGATTTTGAGAAAAAAAAAAAAAATCATATCTTTTAGGATATTTTGGTTACACTATGTGGGGAAAAATTTCCTCCTTACAAATTTTTTTCCCATTATTTTGCTTTTAATTACACTTAAATGTTTCAGATAATCAAAAAAATGAGACAAATATAACCAGTGTAAAGAAAAGAGGTTTATTTTAAATTTTGATTGAAAAAATTTTAAACTTTAGTTCCGAAACCTAATAAGTTTGTGTGTCACCCTTGGAGACAACAACTACAATCAACATATATTTAACAATGAGCCTTTTACATTCTTATAGGCAGAATTGTTTTCTTGAAAAAATTCATGAGAAGACCAATTTAAAAAAAAAAAAAATTTTAACAGCACTTTATATACTCACTGGGGGGGCATCTTCGGCTCACCCGGTAGTCTGATGTGTCGGTCCTACAGTAAAATAAACACAAAAAACTTTAGAGGAAATTCCCAGAACGAGGCCTTGAATTTAGGCGCCTGTCTCTTTAAGAAGCTTCTTCTGGTTCCACCACTCCACCTTCAGCATGTCATCCCAACAGCATTTATCTGTTACGCTGTTTTCAAACGATTTTTGGAGCGCTGGACGGAGAAACAGTTCAAATAATGAGTTCTGCAGATGTGCAGTTCCACCAGGTGTTTGCCAATTGCTGCTGCCGCTAGTCTGGAGGAGCTAGGTGAGGAAGGTGTGGGGGAGGGGGCCTTGAACTGTGTTTTTAGGTACAAGTTTATGTGAATAAAGTCAACAAGAAATAATTAAACCCCAGGAAAACCCCAGGTTGCAAATTAAATGATAAGCTAATTGCAATTAGCTTATGTATTTTATTATAATTGTATTTTACGACAAAATCATTTAATATAAGTCAATTAACAAATGCTGAGTCCTTAAACTTAATTCAGAAAGATTTGGTGGTCAAATGTGAGCATAAATTAATTCAGATTTAAATCGGAACAGAACAGAACTTTGAAGTATTTCTCATATTAGGTGATCAACACTGATCACAAGAGGTAAGGAGAACTCTACGGCAAGCCATTTTGGTCTTTAATTGGGCACTTTCCAGCATCCCCTGGCATCTCCTGTAGTGGTTTATTAGCACCACTACATGTTTAATGAATGCCAACAAACGTTTAATAGGAACACTGAAACATTAAAGCACCACAAGGTGTTAATTAAACATCTGGTAGCACTTAAGTAACTCTTCCCAACTGTTTTGACAGCCAGTAGTTTTGAATTGCAAGTTCAGATGTTCAAACATGAAAAAAAAAAGATGCACACACACAATGTTTGTCTGTAGGTTAAACACGAATTTTTAAGAGCTCAAAAAGACGTCAGTTTTTTGATGGAAATGGTTGCTGGGTTTCAATGTCGTCACTTGAACACCATTGAGCTCACGACTGCACCCGCCACATCTGTGTGTTTCAAACATCTGAGAAAAAGTAGAAAATGAAAGCTTACCGGAGTCTTCTTTGGGATTTTGATTCCTTTTTCCTCAATGATCTGCTTCTTCTCCTTCTTATTTAACTTCTGAAGAATATAAAACAAAGCAAAAAAAAGTGACTGTTTCCGTGACGACAAAGCAGATTTTACAATTTAAGCTGCGGAAATGCAATATATACTGTATATTGCCGTTGAAAACTCAACCTTACTTACACCCAGATAGTTCATCAGCGTTTCTTCGTAGTTTTTCTTCATCTGAAATAACAAACTGTGTTTAACAAACTCGAGGTAAGAAAAGGTGTCATTTTTTTCTTGTTGGACAATCTGTTAATACCTCGGCACAGCGTTTATTGTACTTCTGTTTCTCATTTTCACTCAATTCTTTCCAGTGTTGACTCATAACCCGAATAAAACTCGCTCCATGTGAAGTCTCGCCTCCTTTGCCTGCTGCAGAGTGTTCTATGAGGAACAGAATATAACCATTCCTGAAAATACAGAAGAAAAAAAACAACATAATGACCAAATCGTAAAATCTCAAGAAAAAATCCAACACAAAGGTGATAAGGACTCAAAATATCTAATCGAGGTTTGAATTTGATAAGGTCTTTTCCTACCTTTACTAGGCTAAAATAGCTTTTGTGTTGCAGAGAATATAATGACTGTTCATCAGAGGTGGGAAGAGCAACCAAAAATATACTCAAGTTGAACTATAAAGTATTAATAAAAAACAAAATACTCAAGTAAAATTTAAAAAGTATTTGGTAAAAAAAAAAAAAAAGAAGAAAAGCGTATCTTTCTTACGTGTGGATTCACTTGCGATGTGTGCAAAGATATGTGTAACCTCTAATATTTTCAAGAATAAAAGAAATCATAAAGAGAAATTATTACAAAATAACAAATCGAAGAAATAAAACATTTCCAAATAAAATTTCTCACAACCTAAACACTAACTTTATCTAAAGAGGGATTTTCATGCAGTGAATTCATGTAGGTCACTTCAGATGTTCTGAAGATTTTTTTTTGCATGATTGTATATACCACTTATGAAATGTGACTGAAATTAATTGTCTATGGATCGATTTTAAAGTTGTTGAGCAATGGGAGTTGAAAAGAAAAAAGAAATTAATTCTGCTGTAAACTAAAAAATGTATTTCGATGTACACTTCCTGAAAACATTAAGAACTGTTTCTTAAACCTATTAAATGATAAATATGTTACAATAAAGACAGTTTACAAACGGTGGACAGTGAGTCTTACTTACCCAGGTGGTTTCTGAGGAAGACTTTTGTATTTACTGCATCCTTCACCTTCCTTCAAATTAATAAAAAAGTAAGATACTTAACCTCTAACAATGATTCTACACAGTTTTCAGTACAAAATAGTGCAATAGTTTTTAATTTTCTTAATAACATTTTACTGTTTATCTCTAACATACAAAAACTCTTAAACTAGAAACCCCAAAGTCCAATTTATTCTTCTTTCAGTCTGTTTTTCCTGCCCGATTTATTTCTTCCCCAGTTTTTCTTTTCTTTAACAAACAAATATGATGATATTCTAATTACCAAGAAATGTTAAAAAAAGAAGGTAAAAGTAAACACAACTTGATAAATTGATAAAACATTTCTTAAAAGGATTAATATGTTTGTCAAAAATATTCAAGGTGCGCAATTAAAAGGCAACTAACGCAACTTAAATAATCAATGTGTCTTGCCATTTGAAATTTTTTTTAAAAAGCAGTTTAATTTTTTTTCTTCTTTTAAGTATAATAAGGGATAATTTCCAAAAGCAAAATTTTTTCATACCATCTTTTCCAGTCATACTTAAATAGATTTAGAATGTGACAAAAAGTATTTTCCATAGTTTTCCTGAGAATGTAGGAAACATGAACCAATATTTACTGTTAATCAAAGTAGAACAGAGTAGGATAGTTTAAACCTGCTAACCATGTGAGCAACAAGCAGCATTTCCCGAGAAAGAGAAAAATCACTCACATCTTTAGGGAAGATCCTTCCCTTTTTCTTCTTCTTCTCATTCTCCTTCTCCTTCTTCTTCTTCTTCTCCTTCTTCTTCTTCTCCTTCTCCTTCTCATTCTCATTCTTGATAGGAAGATGTAGATTGTTGTCTTTGCTGAACGACAAAAGAATTTGCTGTACATTAAGTTTAGACTGGCAATTTTGCCAAATCAAATGTGAATACCAAAGTTGCTTTTCTACCAGAAGGTCCGTATATTTCTGTTATATTCTTCAAACGCAACGCTGTACTTCTTTGCATATTTAGCCTAAAGAGCAAAATAAAAAAAAAGGAGTTAAGTGTCAGTTCTTTGAGATATTAAGTATTGTTTTACAAACAGGCTCACTACAGACAACCTACTTTCTTTTCGTCTGAGAGTTTTTCATACTTCTTGGAAAAGGTCTTTCTCATTAACCGTACGTTCACCTCTGGATTTTTCCTCGCATACCTGGTCATTTTCTTCCTAATATAAGCAATTTTTGGAGGATCGGGCGGTTTTGGGAGGTCTGGGTGAATCTGCAAGAAAAATAAACCACACATTTACAAAAACAAGGATGTGTTATTATCCTGGGAACATTTATACTAAATAGTACCAAACTGCAATACAGTCACACGAGTTTGAAGGTTGATCGCTTACATTTTTGTCACAGAAGGGGTTTGAAAGCAAATCTTCAGCTTCATCAAGGAGATCAGGAAGGCTGCGACATCTGCGCATCTGAGGAACAACAACAGTAGAGAGAGCATCACATATACCACATTCAAATTTTCAGCAGCACAATGTCGCATTTCGCTTATTTTACCCAGCTTTTGTGCACTTCAACAAAATGAGGTTTGACAGTTTGTGAGGAATTTATGCTAATTTATCTTGGCGCTAGTTCAGAATCTGAAGTATTTCCACTTCATATAGGTAAAAATAACAAAATAATACAGATGTGCTTAATCTATGCATCTGATGAATGAATGAAACCAACATTTAGACAACAGTAAAGAGAACAACAACTAAAACATAAATATTTTTTCCATATTGTCCTACTTTTTCTATATATCCAAATCCTACAGATACTTTAATCAAATTTTAGACTATTTCAGGTTGCGAAGGAATCACCACCAGGGGTGGATGGATACTAACTACTAACATTTACTCAATTAGATTATGTTGAGTAACTTTCTTTGAAAAAAAAAATCCTTTTAGGAGTATCTTTTTACAATGCTTTATTTTTTACTTTTGAGTAATTTTATTATGAAGTATCGCTACTCTTACTCGAGTAAAACTTCTGGATTCTCAACCCACTGAATGAAAAACAAAATTCCCCAGACAGAGACACACACCTGCAGTTCCTGTTAAAGTCTCATAAGAAACTGATTTGGAAAAATTTTCTTTTTGTTACTTATATAAATTATTGTCATTTTCTTCCTTAAAACACAAAATATTCCACTTTATATTTGGGCCTGTCTTTTTATGTAATTTTTAAATATTAAATTATCAATAATTTGATCAGTTACTCAGTACTTGAGAAGCCTGTTTACCAAATACCTTTTTTACTCCTTGAATAGTTTCTTGGATGACTACTATTTCCTTTTATTTCAGCAAAAATATGTTGCTACTCTTATTTGAGTAAAATTTTGGGGTATTCTACCCACCTCTGATCACAACACTATATTTGGAGCAGGAAATATAATATCTAAATAAACATTTAAAGCTTCAGCACACTGCTCACCTTCTTCATCAGGCTGTTCCATTTCTCCTGGCATTCACCTGCAGAAAACGGCGGGAATGCAACTTTATCCCAGTCTACAGCTTTCAATCCATGACCATAAGTCTGCGTTTTGTTATTCTCTGGGACGGTGCCTTTCAGAGAAGCAACGAGCTTCTGGAGGTTTTCCTGCGTCCATCCTGTAGATTCAGCCCCTTTACACAGAAAACGGTTCAATAAACTGCTAAAAAATACTGTTGCTTATCTGAGGCAGCAGCAGGAAGGAGCTTCAATAATTAGCCGTACTCACCTGATTCACCATCTTCAATTGCTGCTTCGCTCATTTTCATAATTAAAACGAAAAACCTTGAAAATGTGAGAAACAAGCCTGAACGATTCACATATTTTTTCCACTCTATTCCCGGTTATCGGCAGAAAACCAGCGGTGAAATAACAACTGTCGAATCATTCATTCAAACTATGAGAAAAGTAACAACGTGAAATGCATCTAAAGTCTGTAGAAACCACATGGCGTGTGTTTCTGTTTTAATACAACTTTTTCTTCTTCTTCTGCTGCTGCTGCTGCTACTTCTTCTTCTTTGTATGGCGGTTGGCAAGCAGCTAATGGATGTCCATTACTGCCATCTACTGGAGTGGAGTTTGGACCGGGATGCTACATGTTTAATAGAACTTCCGTATGAGCTTCCATAAAGGCGGAGCCTTTCAGAGGAAACAGCCAATCAGGAACGAGACGATAGAAACGTCGCTAAGCAACGGAAAAAGACACTAACCCTGGAAAACCCGGTTTATGACAAAGATCAACTTTTTAGATGGTTAGAATATCCTATAAAAATAGGATGTTTTCAGATTTATTTTACTTTTATAAGATTTTATGAAAATGTAATAGTAAATTTAAAATAAAAAAAGAAACCCAACATATTTTGTTTAAAAAAGCGACGTAGTATTACAAAACTGGGTCGTACAGGGTTAAATGAGAACGTTGTGTTTAAAGTTGTAGAATGTGGGTGCGTTAGAAAAGAACATGAAACTTGCTTTTTCTTTTTTTAAATCAACCCCTTTTTATTCTTGCGAAAGTTTCACATCCACAAATGTAAAGTACTGAAAACTTATTTTGTCTACATTTTGTACTTTGTAAAAAGGAAGTTAAATTGTATCTGGAAACCAAATCTGCCTTGCCCAACCTTAAAGGTGGCAAAAAATAAAAATTGCTCTGAATTTAATCTATTACTCTATTAGATCTGATCTAGACGACTTTTTTTTTTTTTCCAGTATGTGTGTTTTTCTGTTTTGACAACCAGCTGGTGACCTCATGGTTTTGAATGTGTCTCTTCCTTTGGATGACTACCTTTTAAAAAACATTTAAAAAAATAATATAAAACACATTTTGTATTAAAAGGTACTAGTAGTGGTGTAAAAAGCACTTTTTCTTATTATAACTTCTAACAACTTCAGGGTCGTCTTTCTGCTTGTGATTCCATTACAGTGATGCAATAGAAATATAATACATCCTTTTGCAACCCTTAACCTTTTATGATGAGGGGCCATGTGTTGGATTTTTTGTTTTTAATTCAATGATGAATAGATTTGATGTGATGTACCTTTAACTCCAACAAAAGGCTAACCAACAAAACATAGAATTCATAAATTTTCCTTTAATATTTACATTTGAGAAGTCAAAAAGATAGCAACTGCAGGCAAAAAAGTGTTTAAAAACACAAATCCCGCCATCTTTTCCATTGCCAAAGACCACTGTTGTCCTATGTTAAAGCCTGCTTCCATTTTGCTGCACAAGTAGCATGTAAATCACAAAACCTTTTAATCAGAATTTGTCTTCAAGTCAGCAAATTGAAACAATTTTTCTAATATTATATTCTGTATAGTTGCACAGAATAGACATACAGGTTTGGCTATGAAGACAATCATTTTAAAACTTTTTAAAAATACTTCTTCACTTTTTTTTAAAATTACTTGTAAAATGCTCCTCTGTTTGTCATGGATCAACTAACGCTCAGTTGACATGCATTCCACAAAAAATGTATGTAAAATGCAGATGTGCTATACTTTCTGGTGTGAGAAGCTAAAATTAGAGAGCAATGTATCCTCTGATCGAGTCTGCCTCAGTCGGGGCTTTCTTCTCTGTTTACATTCAAATGTCAATAATCAGTCAAGCCTGCTTTTCTTTTCTCAGTTTTGAATTTCAAATTATCAATTTATGGGGGCTCGTCCGGGATGCCCCAGAGAACATCAATGCATCAAAGATGAACTATATTTTATGGAGAGCATGTTAACTGATTTTTTTGTGACAGTCAACCATGAAAAAACATTTTAGCCTTTTTTTTCCAAGCTTTTTTTTTTTTTTTTTTTTTTTTAGCAAAAATACAGAAATCATCAAATGTTTAGCTTTAGAAATGCATAAGCAAAAGGTTTTCTAAGAATATTTAAACTAAGGGGCTTTCCAGAAAACGCTAAAGCTATCAGTAATCACCCTCAATAAATATAATCTGCATCTTCATTTATCATGATACAGTAAATAAATATTAAATATCTTGCTCATCAGGGAATTGAAAACTCACTTGAGCCTAAAATAAAATAACTATACAGTTCCTTTAGGATAAAAAAAGTGTCAGCAGCCATTATTTCAGATGTCTACAAAGGCATCTGAGTTTCACAGTACACATCCTGTCCAGGCTCCTCCTCAAACATCACCTTGGCATCATCAGCATCCAGCTAAAATAAACAAAAAATATGGGATTTATGCATGCAACAGAGCAAATTTTCACCATTAATTAATGAGAAGACTCTTACACATTTCATTTCCAGTTCGGTGAAGAGATGTCCAGTCATGACCATTCTCAGAGGGATGGTGAGGATGAGAACGAAGGGAAGAGCAAGGGATATCGGGCTGGACTTTACGAGCCACAGGATGCCGAGGCAAACTACCTGGATGGCCGTATACAGGTGCATTCGTCCTGTGCTTACCTGTGTCAAACATACACAGATATCAGTCAAGCAAATCGGGTCCTAAATATGATCAATCAATCAATCAAGCCTATCTGTATAGAATATCTCAACAACTAGGCGGTTCAAAGTGCTTCACATCATAAAAACACAAAAATACAAAGCCATCAACAATTGAAACATTAAGTTTTCTAAGTGCCATCATTTCACATCAGTATTTTGAGTAATGTTTCATTTATGGTTCAAAAGCAACTCTAACCAGGTGAGTTTTTAGTCTAGATTTAAAGGAACTCAGTATTTCGGCTGTTTTACAATTGTCAGAAAGATTGTTCCAGATTTGTGGTGCATAGAAGCTGAATGCTGCTTCTCCATGTTTGGCTCTGGTCCTGGGGATGCAGAGCAGACCAGACCGAGAAGACCTAAGAGGTCAGGAAGGTTGATACAACACAAGCAGATCTCTAATGGGTGCTAAGCCATTAGTGATTTATAAACTAACAACAGTATATTAAAGTTTATTCTCTCAGTGTAAGGACATTAAAGCTGGGGTGATGTGTTCTATCTTCCTTGTTTTAGTCAGAACTTGAGCAGCTGCGTTCTGGATCAGATGCAGTTGTCTGATTTTTTAGGCAGACCTGTGAAGACACCGTTGCAGTGACCAATGCGACTAAAGATAAACACACGGATGAGTTTCTCTAGATCTTGCTTAGACATTAGTCCTCTATTCCTGGAAATGTTCTTCCGGTGATAGAAGGTTGACTATGTATGAAAAGAAAACTATTGATACAATCGGTGTATATTTACCTACATATTGTATCTTAGGTATCTACATGTTTTTGGATACGCTTCTTTCCTGCATTATGCTCTTCAGCTCCGGTGAAAATGAGGGGACTCTTACTCTGGTGGCGTAAGGTTCATCTGGATGGTATTTCTTTGGAATGAGGAGAAGTAGTATGCGATCCCACATCTGGATACCATTCAGTGACGTCACTCCCATGTAGAGGAAGATCCCAAACAAAGCTGACATGGGAATCAACTTTAGGATTGGCTCCATAAGAATTGATAAACCTGGATATAAGAGGATATTTTTTTTATAAAGGTATCTCCGTTTCCATAAATCAATACATGAGAAGAAGACAATAAGCAGGACCTACCAACAAGCAGAGCTACCACAATGCCGCTGATTCGCTGCTCCACTACTCTCTCTATCTTGGGTTTTGTTCCTTTGCTCATGACTGTGAGAGCGTTGGCGTGGGTTACAGATCTGACCGTGGCAGCGCTCAGCCAAGGCACACCAAATATGGCGCTGAGTCCTCCCATGCCGACCAAAACCAGCAGGTCAAAGTGGAACCCGGAGCCTTTGGCCATCTTCCGCTCCGGTTTACTGATGATCAGACTGCTCAAAGACAGGAGGGATAAATCAAGGTAAAGAAAGGCCACACTCTCTGGTGCTAAAGATCTAGAGAGAAATTACAAAACGTTTCCACAATTTGACACTTTATAACCACAAGTGTCGATATTTTGTTTGGATTATAAGTGGCAGAACAACACAAAATAGGTTGGGGTTTATTCAGCTTTTCACAGGTTTTCCTCCAGCCTCCAGCCATCCATTGTGGGATGGACTCTGAGAAGCTAAAAGTATTCCTCATAGCATGATGCTAATGCCTCCATGTTCTTCTGCAGTGAAAATGTTCAGCGTAATGGTCAGTGTTAGTTTTTCAAAACACAGCGCTCTGGCAAGTAGGCCAGAAACATCTGTTTGATCTGAATCTATGATAACATCATTTTCTAGATGTTTTCTTTACCCTCTTCATTGTGACTTGTGGCAAATGTAAATAGGAGTACTATTGGATTTTCTTCAGCAGTGGATTTCTTTTCACCAAATTTGTGGATTGCTTGTTTAACAGTTATCATGTTGACAGATTCTCCCTGAGCTCCTTCAAAGTTATCTGGTGGTTTAGAGAAAAAGGGGCTGAAAATACTTTTTTATTTGCAATAATAAATATGTAAAAAAGAAAACATCTAACTTCTAACTTCTTTGAGTTGGTCTAGCACATAAAATCTGAGTAAATTACCTTAAAGTTTGTGGCTGTAGTAAAATGTGGGAAAAGTCAATAGATGTATCTGTTTTTGCAGGACACTGTAACTCACGTAGTGATCTGAGACTCCAAAAAGATGAGAATGAAGACAAGAAGAGCAGGAACACAGGATGCAAACATCAGCCATACGGGAAAAGATTTGTGCTCCCCAAAGGGATTGATAAGCCAGCCTCTTTTGGCCGGATTAGACACCGTCAGGCCTTTAGGAACAACCAGTTTCTGCACATAAGAAGTAAAATGTTGTCAGTTCAGGACATTAGAGGTTTACTGTCTGTCCAAGTCTGTCTTTTAAACAATATGCAAGCTTTGAAAGAAAAGGCCCACCTGAGTGTAGGTATCTTCGATGTTATAGTCCACAACAACCATGAGGAAAATTGCAATGGGAACTCCAAAGTCGCCAAGCAAGCGCCTGACCTGAAGAAGAGAGGCAAAATCCAAAATAGTTGATTATTAAATCCACTTCCATACTGCAATTAATCAATTTTATTAATTTATCACTAACTCTAAAATACAGTCATAATGTTACAAAAAGAAATTTGCAGTAATATGAGAATAAAGTCAAAATAATGTGGGAATAATGTCAGTATTAGCAGATTAAAGTCATAATGTTTGAAGAATGAAGTAGTAATTTTATGAAAACTCTAAGACAAAAAAATAAAAAATTCAAATGAGGAACTTTTAGCATCTTGTCATGTTATACTTTTCCAGGAAGGAAAGTCCCGTTCTTGAACTGCCGCAGGAAAAAAGCGATGAAGAAGCAGCCAAACATGAGGCACATGGAGAGCAGGGCCGTGTTCGGGTACGGAGGCTTCACAGTGTTCTCAATCACCGTCGTGTTTCCAGTTCTGTTGTCATATGTAGTGATCCACTCCACCCTTGGGTGCCAGGGATTTTCCAATGTTGCATTCACATGATCATAATTCATAATCAGTGGATGTGCCTTGAAGGTCTGAGAAGAAGTTGACAGAGAGTTAACAAAGAGATGTGAGATGATTTATTTGAGGAGAGAGAATATATCTTTAAGGTTTTGTTTACCCTTCCTAGCTTGGAAAAGGTTTCATAAATGAAGATGATGGAGATGAGAATGGAGAAGATTTCCTGGGTGAAGCGTGAGATGTAGCGCACTAGAAAGCTGCCCTCAAAGGCGACAATGATCACCACGATGATGACGAGCCACACCCCGACCCACACCCTCCCAACGATGTACTCGATGTCCTGGGACTTACAGAACTGAACAAAGAAAACTAGGGATGAAGTGAGCCGTGACCATGATCAAATGTTTTTTAAAACCCCACAGTTAAAACTCACAGCAAAGAAGGCCTCTTCAAACACCAAAAGAGGGCCGGAAAAACCGATAACCAGGATGGGCTGAGCCGCAACGAAGCAGAAGATGATACCCTGGATGCTGGTGGAGATGAGGAGCTCCGGCACACCCATCATGTTGTCTACCTTATCAGCTAAAGAGAGAAATGTTTAAAAGTTATTCAGGGATTCTATCTGGAAAATAAAAGCAGATTTCGATTTGGTTACACACCCAGCAGGCCTCCAAAGGTGATGGCAGGAGACAAAGCAGCAAAGTAGATGAAAATAATGGCGGCCAGAGCCTGGGCGTTTAGGGCATCTGTGAGGTCACTCTTGTAGTATTGGTAGCGTCTCTTTATGTCTCGAATCATCCCGCCGAAAGGCCGACCGGTGCGCGAAAGGGGATCTTCAACAGAAGCCCCACTCGCTATAGAAACTGCAGAGAAATGCTCCCAAGTTAAAACTGCTCCCAAATTTGTATGTTGGTGAACGTATTGGTCTTAACTTGAGGAAATTAAGTAAATTTGAACAAGTTCTGCCTTGTTTTTTTAACTTCATGTGCTGCTTTTTACCCACAGATGCACAGAGTACCCAAAAATTGTACTCAAGTAAAAGAGGCAATAATTTCACATATTTTTACTCAAGTAAAGTTAAAATGTAGCTGTCCAAGAAATTACTCAAGTCAGAGTAAAAAAGCATTTGGCAAAAAGTCTGATCAAGTACTGAGTAACTGATCAAATGATCAATTATTTTATATTTTAAAATTACATAACCAGACGTACCAAAACATAAAGTGAAGTGGAAATTTTGGTGTTTTAAGAAACAAGATGACAGTAATTCATATAAGTAATAAAAAATAACAAAGTTGGGCAAAAAAAAGTTTCCAAATCAGTTTCTTTCAATATAAAACTGAATTTTTGGTTAAAATACATTTGTTTTTCAGTAAAGTAAGAGTAGCATTATTTCATGATAAAATTACTCAAGTAAAAGTAAAAACCACATTTTAAAAAAAGTTACTCAAGTAGATGTAATTGAGTAAATGGATCTAGTTACTACCCAACTCTGCACATTTAATCTGAATAGTGAGCGTATACTGGGATCAAGAGTGAGAAATTCAGTGTATTTTAGTTTATTTATTAATAGTTAAGGACCAACTGAACGTATGGAAATAATTTTTTATGAACTATTTATTGATTTAATGCTTCCTAAATGCTCCCACCTGTTCATATAATTAAAAGCAAAATTTACCATCTTTACCATCCTGGTTTATCTGGTTATCTTGTGTATGCTACAGTGTTAAATATGTAGTAATTCAATCCCACAGTGATATTTCCCCTTAGATGTGATGAGAGTATTCACCAATCATTATTTAGCAGCTTGTATTTAGCTTAACTGGTGTTAATGATCAGTGGTTTTGTGTGTGGTTTGGTACAACATTTATTAGCTCCACTGGTTGGAAAAAGTAAAAAAATAAAATAAAATAAAAATACTTAAAACAAATAGCTGCTGTAAGTAAGTCAAGATCGCACTCTTTGTGGCTGTTCTCTAAACATTGAATATTTTTCACATCCCTTACCAGCATACCCACTGAGTTTGGTGTCATGGTAAACAGGGATTCTCCATCTTTGTTCCAGTTTCACTTGTTTGAAACTGCTAAGTCATGGCCATAACTGTTTATATGGGCAACTTATGTTTGAGCTATTTT
This sequence comes from Xiphophorus maculatus, assembly GCF_002775205.1. NCBI lineage: Eukaryota > Metazoa > Chordata > Actinopteri > Cyprinodontiformes > Poeciliidae > Xiphophorus > Xiphophorus maculatus. The sequence continues at coordinate 4,765,388 of NC_036452.1, read as the reverse complement.
CTTGACAAAAAAATCTCCATAAATCTTGTAGATTTATGGACATCTAAGTGTATGTTAAAATAGGATTCAGGTTCATTTTTAAATGTGAGTGTGAGATCATGCTCCTGCAAAAGAAAAATCTGTTTTTTTTTGCACATCTTTAATAGAGGTGGTTTTAAAAGTAACTCTCACCTCTGCGAGTTTTGGAATCCCTCCGGAGCGTCAGGTCTTGAGACAGCGGTCTGTCCTTCAGGAGTTTCTTCTGAAAGCTGATGATGGAGCTGAGCATCCCTTCATTCTTGATTTCAGTGGGTGGGATGACAATGCTGCAGTCGATAAAATCCACCAAGGCATCCGTTAGCTCCCTGGCCGTCTTTGCTTGAAAGGCCTCCTGGTTAAAAACCTTGGATGGAGAAAGTGGGAAAAACTTTTAATTTCTCCCACAAATACTTTGATATAAAATTTGGTATGTTTGACAAATGTCTCACTTTATCAGCCATCAGAGCGGCCATAGCTCGGCCAGTCTCATGGTAGTCCAGGTCAAACTTGCTTGGGCCAATCAGAACAAAGACGAAGCGAACGGGAACCGGGGCCTCCAGAGCTGAGTCGAGGGAAACCGCTTCCTTCAGCCGCACAAAAACAATCGTGGCTTTCTCGAGAAAGTCCAAGGCTCCTGGTCAGAAAGAGACACAGTAAATGTTGTATTTGAACTTAGATAAAATAAAAATGATGGCCGTAAGAAACCAGTTCCATCACTGGAAGAAGGTAAAATAAGAATAAAACCTGGAGCTCACCTACTAGCACCATGGAGGCCTCAACATGATCGCATTCATCTTTCTAACCAAGACAGAAAAAAAACATGAGTTAAAAATGTATACTTTATCTTTAAGAAGGTTCTCATATGCAGAGGTAAGTAAAGTACCCAAAAATTGTACTCGAGTAAGAGTAGCACTACTTTAACATATTTTTAATCAAGTAAGATAAGATAAGATCAATCTTTATTGTCATTGTCACAAGCACAACGAAATTCAAAAGGCGTCACCAGTCAGTGCATATGCTTAAAAACAAAAAATAACTGTCTCACAATTCACACACAATGTAAGAATGAACAAATAACTGGTAAAAAACAACAACAAACAAACAAAAAAACTAATAAATAAGAACAGCCACATTCTCACATACATCATTTATGATGATTAATGGTTGTTTCAATTGCATTTAGTTTTGTTATTGCTATCGGGTAAAAACTGTCTCTGAGACGTAAAAAGTAGCCGTTCAAGAAATTACTCAAGTAAGAGTAAGAAAGTCTTTGGTAAAAGATCTGCTGTTTTTGTTAAAGTTTCATGTAGAAAGAAACTGATTTGGAAAAAGTTTTTTTTTTTTAAATGTTATGTCAGACTGACCGAAACATAAAGTTAAGTGGAAATTTAGGTATTTTAAGGACTAAAATGATGATCATTAATATTAGTAAGAAAAAATTTAATCAGAAAAAAGAAAATTTTCCAAATCAGTTTTCTGGGTTTGGTGAATTTTTGGTTGAAACATGTCTGAAAATTCAGAAATTTTACTCAAGTAAGAGTAGAAATACTTCATAATAAAACTACTCAAGTAAAAGTAAGAAGTACAGCGTAGTAAAAGTAAAACACATTACATAATAAAATGTAATTGAGTAAATGTAATTAGTTACAACCCAACTCTGCGTACATGTTGCTGTATGCCAGCGCTTCTCAATTCCCGTCTTCAAGCCCCCCTGCTCTGCATGTTTTGGATGTACCTCTATTCCAGAACAGCTGATTCAAATGATTGCATGACCATCAAGTGCTGCAGAAACCTGTTAATCAACCAAAATATTCAATCCAGGTGTGTGGCAGAAGGGAAACACCTAAAACATGTAGGACATGGGGGGCGTGAGGAACGGAATTGAGAATCGCTGCTGTATGCTCTGCAGCAGTAAAACCAAAGTCATCTCATGCAAAATGCTTTCCTCTTTGAAAAATTGAAAGAAATAATATCAAAGGCAGCCTCATTGTTTTATCAGAAGGAAAGTTTGGTTCCAGTGGGGAACTTACTCTTTCCCTGACAGAAAACCTGTGCAGGTCCGTCCCGTCAGTCAGCTTTTGGCCCTCTGGGTCGGCGGATTCACTGCAGGCAGAAACGTCACAAGCTTAAAGCTTTATCTTCACATATATAATGCACAAAAGTTAGTCAATTAAATCTTCTCATTTAAATAATAATAATAAAAAATCTGAGTACCTTGATGTATCAGAGACTTACAGATATTTTGTCTAATCAGCAAATGCAGAAAAAACCCAAACAATTGTTTAATAAATAAATAATTAAATCCATTCTAGTTATTGGTTCAACAACAGGCCAACAATCTTTTAAATACAAATAGCTATGAAATAAATTGTATCCAAAGGCCCCAAATAATAAATATAAATATTTACTAAATTAAAAGTTTTATTTTGAAAGCTATCACTGCTTAGAAATCTTAAATGTTATCTTTCTGATGAAACAAATTCTCTTGTCTTGTCTTTAACGCTCTGATCATTTTTATGTTTTCATGACGGTTCTGTCACAAAACTACGCCCCAAAATAACATATTGATTTAAAAATAAATAAAATCATATTTTGAAAATGGTTTTATGCTTTTGCTTCAAATTGGAGTAATACCTAACATGATAACATGCCTTCTCGTCCAACATCAGTGTCTGACCTCACAAATGCTCTTCAGGAACAACATTCAAAGATTTCATAAAGCACACTCTGAAACATCATGGTTGCAGCTGTCACAACTCCAAAGGAAGGGCAAATAAGAGACCAAATCTTTTGCAATATATTGTAAATTTTAAAAAAAGAAAGAAATAATAATAATAATAATAATAATGTTTTGTTTTTTTTCTTAATTCTGCTTTTAACATGTAAGGTAACTATTGTCCGGATTGGTTGCCTTGCAAGCAGATTGTTTGGTGGTCATTGATGTTCCCTTAATCACAGGTTTGGGCATTACAGCAGCAACTTTCTCTAACTAAAGCAGTTAAACCCAAACCTCCTGAGTGGAGCTTTAGTTAATTGCCTCAGCTGAAAGCCTACATGTAGGTCACCATGTTTGAGTCACTGCTGGGTGGCGTCTCAAAGGGTACCTGCGATTTTGAAGCAGAGAGTTCAGCACACCTTCGCGGTCTCCAGATCTAATCTCTTTCTTGCTAACCATCTCGCCAACCATCTTCTCAGCGATGGCAGCCAAAGTTTTCTCCTCGCAGTCGAAGATTGTCACAACTTGAGAGGAGAAATATTAGTGGATATTTTAATAACACGAGGAAAATAATCTGTTTTCGCACCATTTTGCAAAAGCAGCATTCAAATTTCTATTATATTTACTGTACTTTTGAGAAAAAAATGTGTGCAGTGTTGCTAAGCTTCTGAATTTGATGTACACTGCAAAAATAGCAAATATTTTGGTCTAATTTTTAGTGCAAAGTAAGAAATAAGAAAACAAAATTCACTTACAAGATATTTTCCACAAATCTGGAATAAACTTTCAGAAAACTGCAAAACAGCTGAAACGCTGAGTTCCTTAATGTCTAAACCCAAGTAAAAACCCAGCTGTTTGGAGTTACTTTTGAAACATAATCAGTAAAACATTAATTAAAAATCTGATATGTAATAATGGCAAAATGTAATGTTTCAGTGTTGACTGTGTGTTCTGACTTTGTATTTTTGTGTTTTTATTATGTAAAGCACTTTGAAATGCCTTGTTGCTAAAATAATCTGCCAGTGGAGCTAATATTTTTTCATCAATGTTAAAGATTATCGACATAAAACGAGCTCTTATTTCTTGCTGAGAAGTGACATGTAAGTTTTGTCTTATTTCAAACATATTAAGATATTTTCACTAGAAACCAGACCAAAAATACTTGGTGAGATTCTGTGTTTTTGCAGTGGGTTATGAATCAATATTTAAACCTCTAAGCTTCAGTGGGACACACAAACACATTAAATATTCCCAAAGAGACATGTTTTTAGAAATGTTTGCCACTGACCGGTGTTCATCGTGCGCCGCAGCTGGATGAGGCTCTTGAAGGTGAGGTAGGAGATTTGGGTGGATGCCCACACCCCAGCGTGCGGGTCCAAGCTCTCCTCGTAGCCCGCCCATCGGCCCGTCTCCTGCCAGTAGCCCTGCTGCTCCTGCTCCTTCATCTCCGCCTTCTGCTTCACACACCTGTGAGCGGACAGAGGCACGCAGAGGTGAGGACATGATGGAGCTGCTGGTTAAATGAAGAGCTGGTTAAATTGTGGATGAGCTGGAGCTGCGCCGCCTACAAGCACAGCCTGAGCATGTGGTTTGCAGCTGAGGTTTCTGTGACCACTTCATGTTCGTGGTCCGTGGGCCAGATAAATGACAAACAAGACAGTGGCTTGTTTGTAATAAGTAGAGAGTGCAACCAGAAAGAGCTGCTTCCTTTTAGCCTGATTTTGTAGTAAACTCTGGTTAAAACAAGAGAATTATTGGAAAACTAACTCTGATTTTTCTTCATACAGTTAAAACATGAAGGTAGTTCTTCTGTAATTACTCAGCTGATTCTTTTTCCTGTATTTTTTGTTGTTGTTTTAAGTTTTATTACCTAATTTTGGGCGGTTGGATGACAGGAGAAGCATCAGTAACATTTAAATTACTGAACTTTTGGTCTAGTTTTAGTACAAATATCTTAGTATACTTGAAATAAGGCTAAATTAATTTACAATTAATGTTTCAGCAAGATATATTAGCTTGTTATAAGTAAATAATTCCTTAATAAAAAAAAAGTAATTCATTATTTTACCTATAGCACTTTTTCCATCAGTATTTAGCAATTATTGAGTGAAAACAAGCTCATATATCTTGCTGTAAAGTTACTTATAAGTTAACTTTGTTTTATTTCAAGTGTACTATGATATTTGGATTGAAACTAGATCAACACTACTTGGAAAGATTTTGTGTTTTTGCAGTGTGCCGTACATTTTTGTGCAGCCTTCTTTACTCTGAAACACGTAATTCAAATTACAGTTCAAGTGTCTTCAGTTGTTCTCTAAACAGTGAAATTGAAACCGAAGAGGATTAGAATCACTGGGGGGGAAAAAAACCATCTGAATTCTTAGAAAAAAGTTGGAATTATGAGATTGACTTCAGATTTTTTAAGTAAAGCTACTCTGGGAAGGCATTTGTGGTTTGTTAATTAAGTTAAGTGAATGAAGAATGAAGCATGGGAATGGCAGCATAATGCTGCGAGGATGCTTTTCTTTAACAGAGATGTGGAGACAGGTCAGAAGTCGTGATAAAAAGCCTCATGGGCCACCATGTCTGGGTCTATTATACAAAATCCCAACCAAATACAACCAAGTTTGTGATAAAACAATGGAAACACTCAATGGGGCATAAATACTATTGCAATGCCAATATGCTTGATAGAGGGCAACTAAACTTTCTGCCGTGGTTCAGTTGACTTCTTTTCAAGCACGTCGGATTACCGCGACCTGGATCACTGGAAGACTTCAGAGACCACAGGATCAGATAAAAATCACCTTCATGCTTTACTGCAAGACCCAAACACACAAGATATAATGGGTGTTGTTTTCCCCCACAGCGGCAACAGGTACAACACCAAGTTAGGTCAGTCTTCTCCGACAAACTGGACATGGATCAAGAGGAATTGGGAAGGTGACGCTTTGTGTCTAAAGTAAACATGGTGGCTATCCTGTTTCAGGAGGAAACTGGCTGCAGGGTCTGCTTCGTCGCTGGTTTCTGTCAGCGGCGCGAACGACGGATCACCCTGGACACCTTCCACCGACTTGTTTGCACTGTCAATACGTCTTGAGTGGTTTGGTGTGTGCCGTGTACCTGGCAGTCTTTCACTGGGATTTTCGTTGGAGGTTGTCTTCCTTCCTGCTGAAAGAAACAGTATTGAGCAAAATAGAGATAATTTTAAAAAATGAACATATGAATATAGTCAAGAGTTTGAGAGGGAGTTTATCCAGAGTGTAGCGGTTGACCTCTAATCCCAAAAGGTGGGTAAAGAACCCAAAACTTACATTCAAGTAAGAATAGCACTACTTCATCATATTTTTACTCAAGTAAACCAGAGTTATATCTACTCAATTACATTTACTTGAGTAACTTGTTGGATATAAGGTACTTTTAGGAATCTTTTTACTACGCTGTACTTTTGAGTAATTGTATTATAAAGTATTTCTACTGTTTCTTGTGTAAAATATCTGGATTTTCTACCCAGTGAATGAAAAATAAACATGTTTTAACCAGAACTTCACCAGACACAGACACACATCTGCAGTTTTTGTCAAAGTTTCTGAATTTTTTATTGAAAGAAACTAATTTGGAAATTTTTATTTTACCTGATTTTGTTATTTTTTGTTACTTATATAAATTGTTGTCATTTTCATCCTTAAAATACCAATATTTCCACTTAATTTTTAATTTGTGTTCCATCGGATTATGTAATTTATAAATATTAAATGATTAATAATTTGATCAGTTATTCAGTACATGAGTACACTTTTTACCAAATATTTTTTCACTTTTTCTTGAGTAAAAATATGCTGAAGTAGTGCTACTCTTACTTGAGTAAAAAAAGTTTTTGCCTACATCTAAGTTAATTTTAAAAATATCCATCCAAGAAATTACACAAGTAAGAGTAAAAAAGTATTTGGTAAAAAGTACTGAGTAACTGATCAAATTATCAAATATTTTATATTTAAAAACTACATAATCAGATGGACCAAAATATGCAGTTAAGTGGTAATTTTGGTATTTTAAGGACAAAAATGACAATAACTCATATTAACAACAAAAACGAAAATCACAAATCTGTTAAAAAATTAGTTTTTTTTCCAATAAACCTTAAAAACTGCAGCGGTGTGCCTGTGTCTGGTGGATTTTTGGCTAAAACATGTTTGTTTTTCTTCCAGTGGGTAGAAAATCCAGAAGTTTTACTACAACTTAAAGTAGAGATAATAAACATAATTATAATAAAATTACTCAAGTGAAAGTAACTAGAACAGCGTGGTGAAAATACTTCTAAAAGTTTTTTTGTTTTTTTTTCTAAAAGTTACTCAAGTAAATGTAACTGGAGATATCAAGTTTTAAGACTTGGACTTGTTCAGGTTTGCTCTGGGATGGGCAGAGTTGGGTAGTAACTATTAAAAACATTTTATAACATGAAAAAATTAAACACATTTTGTTCGTTTGTGCCTTTTTTCCATTGCAGTTGGATCGAATCTCTGTTGTGTTTACATAGTTTCTATTTTATCTGAGATCAAACCTGAAGTTTTCTGTAACGACAAAAAGATTTATTTCCAAAACACGGCTGTTCAAAGAGCAGTTGATTCAGAAGATTAAACTGGGATGATGCTGCTCAGCCGGGAGTCTGGGGTGTGTACCGGGCAACGCTGCATATTGAGGACCTTTTGCATAATCTCTTACTCTCTAAAGACCGATAGGGTTCATATTGCCGACAGTATCCTACAACCTTTAGATGTTTCTTTGGTTTAACAAAGCTGAAACAAATTTCTAAGGATCTAATTTTATGAATCAGGTGTGTTGAAGTAGAGACACATCTAAAAGTTGCGAGACATTGTCCTTAGAGGACTGGAGTTTGAGACTTGTGCTTTATTTGACATCCTAAAGTGGTGGATCATTATTGTTTGAGCTACCATGTGTTTGGTTTAGATGCTTTAGGTAAAGTTTAAAGCTGGAATAAGTTCAAGGTTGGACACAATTTAATAGAAGTCAGTGCAAGCCCCTAATGTGGTACATGTGTGGACTTATTTACGACACCGACTTTGGACATTTTCTATAATAATCACTCAACTTTTGAAGACTAGTAGTAAAACCAAATCTTGTTCCTACTGCTGCAAACCCAAATGTTTAGAGTTAGGTGCAATTAGAATCGCTAAGTCCATAAAAAGTTGGACTGTGTTAAGAAAGAAGAGCTTGTGATTTTGTTTGTTTATATATGATGATGGAGTCCATTATTCATTTACTACTTGTTAACTACCTGTTAGTTTCAGGGTTAAACTGTGAATTAGTTAGGTTTAAGTTAAGGTTCAGATAGAAGATTTTAAATGACCTAACATAACATTTTTGGCAGATGGGGACATACAAATCTAATCTTGAATAATATGCATAAATATCCATAGTAAATATGCATTTTAATGTGTGTTTGTCTTGTTTTACCCGTACAGATTGAAATTTTTCTTAAAAAAGCCAAACTTGGGGACACATTTCTATTCATAAACTTATGGAGTGAACTTGAAATTAGTGTTCAGGACTCAACTTTTTAGCTTCCAGCCAAAATAATAGGGAGGTTCAACTATCATGTCAATAAAATATTAATTAAATGTCGAATAACAGGAAAAGAAGCCGTAATATCTAAATTATTGCTCATATCTATTTTATGTTGGATAGTTTTTTTTAATGATAAAATGTTATCAAGCCCATACAAATAAAAAGTATAATAGAAACTTAATTAAATAGAAAAGAACACAATATTTTGAAAATTGCATAACGACTAGATTCTATTCTGTAGCGAGAATATTCTATTTTATAGAATAGAATAGACATTACCTTTCTTTTGGATTTGAGCATCAACAGTTTCCAAGTATTTATTTGTATTTTTCCTTTCTATTTGTCGCCACAATTTTTCAGTAAACAGTAAAAGTAACAGCTGTTGCATCCATCATATTTTCCTAACAATTTAATTTAAAAAATAAACCAAATTATGAAGAAATTCTTCACTGAACTGTGGAAAGCACCCAACGCAACAATGACTCTCAGAAAATAACACGAAGCGCGCATTTTCCAGGAAGTGTTCTGCTCCCATATTTTTCGCCCTGCAAAGTTACAGCTTTACTTGCATTCAAAACTTCATCATAAAAAAAAAGTGACACCTACCTTCTGCGGGCAAAGTGCTGCCATGTAAGTGTCCAGGATGGCAAAGAAAAGTGACTTTATAAACACTCCCTCTTTCAAAGCCTCTCTCTCTGCATATGTAAATGCATGTTATATTATGATGGGTGGGACTAAAACATGTATGCACAGACGTGAACATGGAGACTGTAATTCTTTGGGACATCCTTCTACAGCGCAATGTGTTCTGCACTAACCCATAATATTGATGGTGCATACACTGACTTGGCATGCCAGCAAACCAGCCACACTGTGTCATTATACAGCCAGCAGCTTATCAAATTTTTGTTCATGTTTATTTGACAACAAAGTCTTTGATTACGCTGCCAGGTTTGCCCTCTAACCTTTGCCGTCTTCTTTTTCTCTAAACTGTTCAACCCTTGATGTCTACTTTGGGATGTGCGCTTACGAAATTTAACAAAGTTAGGAAGATGGGAAGATATAATACTGAACAAAATGATATTGGAGCAACGTTTCACAAACTTTAGCAAACACTCAAGGACCATCGAACTTTAAATTACCCCACAATGACACACACAAAATATGAATCTCTTACCTCACTTATTGTCATGAACCATTCATTTTGAGTTACTTACATATTGTATTGGATTATTTTTGAATCCGATACATCGTATATGATCCGCTCATATACAGATCATCGTATCTGATCAGATATATCATCAGATATATGATCCGTATCCGGATCATATAAAAATATATGTTCCAGATACGGATATACGTATATCCGTATCTGATTGTCGCATTCATCAGGTGCGACAATCAGATCGCACCTGATGAATGCGACCTGATTGTCGCATTCATCAAGTTAGATGAATGCGACAATGAAGGACGCATTCATCTGACCTGATTGTCACTGATACTTGACAAACAACACTATTCTGCGCCCTTATACGCGCAAGCGAGAAGAAAAACAACAACCATGGCGGACGATAACGAGGATTTAGCTGTTAATACGCTGCTCTGGTCGGACAACAAACTTCAAAATCGTAAGCTATGCTCCACCCTTAGCATCCACATTTACCTCCGCAAACACTGAGCACTACTTTTTTATGGCTGTTGTCAAAACTGAGCGTGGCTCTCTGATGTTATTTCGCCCTCTACTGCGCATGCAGGACACTTTCACGTCGTTTACAGTTCACACTGGAGATCGCATTTAGATATACTGTAGGTATAAAGGTATATTTGGAAATGTGAACGACCACGGCAAGAAAAAAACAATTTGATTTGACAAAAAATCAGAATAACGTCAGTTCAGCTCTGCACATCCAAAGACAGGAATAGTCCCTTCCTTCTTTCTCTTCCTCTTTTTTTCTAATTTTTACTTCCTAACAATGTTGCTTTATCTTAAATACTCATATTTATCGGTTACTTTTTTATACAAGCATAGCTTTAGAGAATACCAGAAAAATGAAAGAAATAAAGCATAGATGTGCATTCCTTTAGCTAACATAAAATTTAAAATTGCCATTTTATCTATTTCTGTTTATTTGTTTAGATCTGTATATTTATATCTGTGTCCATTACATTTGAAATAAACTCAAATAAGTATCACTGTAATGCTCCACCTGTGAAAGTAAATCTGTTGGTTCTCATCTTGACAGTCAGAAATCAACTCCGATTATATATTTTGATCTTTCTGCTAGTCACACAGTTTTCAGTCACCTGTGAAACACAACGCCGTTGCCCTTGGCAATGGAGCGTGATCTCATTACACTTGTTTATGTTTGTTGCGTTTTTCCTCTCTGTGCCTGAGGTGTTGCCCTCTTAAGTCTTTTATAAACTGTTTAATTCTTTATAAACCTTGTTTAATTCTTGACTGACTGTCTTGCAGTAATTTATAATAGCCACTCCCTTCTACTGTAAACAGAAATGCGTGCTGCGCTTTGTGTGCTCCTTCAAAGTGCCAAGCGACAGGTCAGTGGCCACTGTGTCCCAAATCCTGGCCTGCATCTCCTGTTGAATCACAGGAAATTGCTTGTAGCACATAGCAGCATGTCATCCACCCCTGCAGACCGTCAACAAATATTAAATCTAGACAGGAGACATTGTTTCACTGTGGCCTTTTATTTTTATTTTTTACAGTGTTTGCATAAAAACCGATTTAATAAACTGTTTTCAAAGAATTGTTACAGTCTTATCTGTTGGACAATTTCCCCGAAATGTACAAATTATTGTTTTCAGAAGTTGTATTCTGTAAAGTAGTATTTTAAGAACTGGACTTTCCTTGACCAGTTATTAGTCAGAAATGTTTTTTGAAAACACGTAACAGTCAATTTGAGGTTACTGCAGATGCTTCTGTAAGCAGATCATTATTTCAAAGTAAATTATGGTTAAAATTTTATCCAAACTACAGGAACTCCTGGAGCTCTATGCTTTTAGATCTAACGACAGCATTTAATACTGTTGACAAAGCAACAAAATCACATTTTACCAAGTAATTTTGATCTAGTTTCTAGTGCACTTGAAATAAGACAAAATTAACTTGAAATTAACTTCTTAGCCAGATATAAGAGCTTGTTTTAAGTCAAACATACTATTTCCACTGGTAAATCATTTCACTTCTATCTACTTTATCATCATTAATATTATCATATTAAGGAATTATTAACTTAAAACAAGTTCCTATATTTTAAGTTAAAGTTAATTTCAAGTCAGTTTTGTCTTATTTCAAGTGTACTAATATATTTAAAAATGCTCTTTTGTTGTGATTTTGTGTTTTTGCAGTGAAAAGCATTTATATCACTCGTCTGCTGCTTTGGGTTGGAATCAAAAGTCTAACGCTGGATTAGCTACTTCCATACCTCAGTGAGAAATATTTCTGTATGAAATTTAAACATGTTCTGTTCACTCCAGAGCTTCTTTTTCCTCCGTTTGTTCTTGGCACTCTGCATTTTTTAACTATATGGGTTTATTCTGTGAAAACGCTGCATCTCCTTCCTCTGGCGGGATGCTACCGTTATGAGGGTAATAAAAGTCCCTAATTTACGATTTAGTAAACAGCTGAGCTTATTTAGCAGAAACTTTCTTTTATTTAAAGTAGACAGAAGGAGGAGAAAGGGGGAGGAGAAAGCCGTGAGTCAGTTATTTTAAGGCAAAATGCTTTTGTCACATCGCCGCTGTTATTGGAGATTATGTGTTGCCAGACCTCACTTCCACTCCACCTGCTTCTGATGGTTTTGTTAACTAAGAATATTTTGTTAACAATTTTATCTGTTAATTGGCCCAATGTGTGAAACAGAATTGATTTTAATATCCGTCTTTTGGCTCAGAAATGCTTAAATGGTCTTGTCTCTCTGTATCATTTTCACCTTTTTTAAACTTACTTTCTATCACACACACATACACACACCCCCCCACACACACACACACAAATCATAAATCAGGTTACCATTGTAACCTGATTGTTGTTTTTTTAAATACTTTGCTAAAGCTTACACTTTAAACTTGGTGTGTGTTACTTGTTAGACACCTCAAGGCGCACATTCATGGAACAGACTACCAGCATATTTCAGAGACAGCAGAAACTAAAGCACTGGTTTAAAGTAAACCAGTTATGTAACCATTTATGCCTCCCACTGCTTATTGAGGAGGGTTTTTCTATCCGGTATCTATCCCAGTTTATATTGTCACCTTCTGAAAATAATGGCCGGAGTAATATTTATTTGCCAAAAATGAAAAGTTCCTTTTGGTAAAAATTGACTTAGGTCATTATTTTAGTAAGACAATGGCATTGTTTCTGTCTGTTTTCTATTAATTTCTTGTGTAAATGCTTTCTTTTGTTGTTTTTTTTTTAAATTTATTTTAATATAACTGTATACTGTGTTCTGTCCTATGAATTGGATAGTGAGGTGTTTTTTTTGTCTTGGGACAAAGGATGAAACGGATCTAATGTGCTAATTCCTGCACAATTACACTGCCATGAATTGGGGTAATGTCTTAATCAAATAAATAAAGCAAATTAAATAAATTCTTATTTTTAAGTCTGTTCAAAGGAAATATACTCCCAGTCGCCTTCAGCTCGATGTTTAGTTTTTATATTTATTTGCTATATTTTACACAGTTTACAGTTGAAGAAATCCAACTTCTTCAAGCTGGACTAAAGTTGAAGTCCAACTTCTTCAACTTTAAAATCTGCTTTTTAAGCAAACTGGACTTGACCTTATGTTACAGTGTAAAACTACGCTGCTTTAAGCAAAACGGAAACTGAACCAAGTGCATGATTTGGCAGCTGCAGAGCTCCAAATAGTTTCTTTACATGTCCGGGTGTTTACACTAATTCGTGCACGAGGTGATTGCAGAGGACACCAGCAGTATCCTACAAGCTGTGGCGCTGCGGGTTCAAGAGTCATTAACATTATGGTCTGTGTCAATTAATCTCAAAGCAGTGTTTATAGGGGCCAGTGACACCACTGACCCTCCCGCCGCTTCGTCCAGTCAGGAAGAAGAAAGATCGTTTCCAGAGGCGACGCTGATGCTCCCAGTCCTCCAGGTTTGACTCTGGCTATCAAGATGACTCTTCACCTTATATGGGCCTGCAGGTGCTTTGGATGTCAGTCGCTTCATCACATCAGTTTAATATGACTTGAGCGTGAAAAAAAAAAAAAAATTCGATGGTAGAAAACATGTTTTGCCTCCAGCCCTTATTTGGTGTGTTTAGGAAGAAAACAAAAGTTAATTAACTTGAGCTGTCAACCAATTTTCAAACATTTACAAACCATTTTGTCTGTTTTTGGTTTGGAAAAGTCAAGATAACAGACTGCTAACTGCTTTTAATATTACAGAAAAATCAAAGTAAGATATTTAATGAAAAAGACATAAACTAGAGTTAAGATGCAGATGCCATGTTTGCATTTCTTTATCCATATGTGCTTGGAGCTGGAGTCAAGATCCACATATGTATGTGTTTTGGTTTTAAGTCTTTTCTTGCTGCTTATTTTTGCTTATTGGTCTGGCTATACTCAGTTCATTTATTTGTGTTCATTATTGTTAGAATAACAATAATGAATCAGCTCATTCCTTTGTGTTTAGTTTCTAAGGCTACACACACATATATATAGATACAGTATATATAGATATATAGATAGATAGATAGATAGATAGATAGATAGATAGATAGATAGATAGATAGATAGATAGATAGATAGATAGATAGATAGATAGATAGATAGATAGATAGATAGATAGATAGATAGATAGATAGATAGATAGATAGATAGATAGATAGATAGATAGATAGATAGATAGATAGATAGATAGATAGATAGATAGATAGATAGATAGATAGATAGATAGATAGATAGATAGATAGATAGATAGATAGATAGATAGATAGATAGATAGATAGATAGATAGATAGATAGAAGATGATTAGATTAGCTAGATAGATAGATGGATAGCTAGATGAAGCTCGCTATCGATGCTCGCTACTCTAGTTCGTTCATGTGCGCTGCTAACTACATTGCTGTAACTAGTCCGTTTTGTCCTGTTAACAACCTTACCCAGAATTGTTTAAAAACATATCACAACATGGTCGCATGTTTGCTTTACATACTTTGATAATCATTTAAAACAAAAGATTTCTAACAGTCCTCCAGTGTAAAGCTCAACTACGAGTATGAACAGATGTTCACCACCAGGGGACAGAATCGGATGGTTTTGAGATTTTTCTGCTTTACGTTTATATTAGAAGATCAGTTATCCTAATTATTTCATTTTCTTGGCTTTTGAGTGAAGATATTTAGAAATACTGCATTCCATAAAACTGAAGTCTGCACATTTTCATCAAAATGAGCATTAAGTATTTATTTATTTGATCCAATAATGAAGTTTGCTGGTGATACAAACTAACTTATTTAACCTTAATGCCTCTTTTCCTATGATATGAGGTGAAGTGTCTTTGCTTGTCTCTAAATTCGGTAAACACTGAACAAAGCATCAGTAGACCTTCAACAAATTTTAGTTTATTATATGTTTTGTTTTGTGGACATTGCTGACAGATTCCAGCCTGTGGGGAATGAATGACCTCAGATTTGTACAAATGTGTGGACAGACGTTCAACTGTTATTCACAAATGATTCATTTTGGAGTCTTTCTGCTGTTTGTCCTGTTGAAAGAAATTTTTTGCTAGGGGATAATTATTTAGTTTTTAACCTCTGATGCTGGAAGTCACCTTCAATTTGAAGATAGAAATAAGCAAAACAACTCTAAACAAATCCAAATTGTTTGGGGGATTTTTCTTTTCAAGGACGCAAAGCATCAGCTTAAAGAAAACACTTTTGTCAGTAGTTTAAACTACAGCACAGAGGAGTGAGATGGCCATTGAAGAGGGTTGAAGGTGAATAAAAAACACTCAGTAATTTCATCCAACCATGCTGCCACACACTGCATTAGCAGAGTTTTTGAAGAGAAATCGGCCCACAGCATCACAGATCTACCCGTGTACTGTACCCCTGTGTTACACTATTCAAATAATTAACTCATTGTTTCTCAAATTTGAAATATGAATTACTTTTGATATAGAAGTTTCTTTCTAGAAGTCATTTCTTGCTGCTACGGCATGTTCTCATTTTAACAGTGCAAAAAGGGAGAAATGTTTAGAGTTTAAAGCAAACTATCTGAAAAGAATGTGGTAGGGAATTGGTACTTTTTACCATTTATTCACTGATGTATCGGCTGTTTTTATACTTCTGCAACATGTGATTTCCTGTTAAAGATGTTTCCAGACAATATGCAGACACTTTCACAGCTGTGTACAAAAACAGGTAACATCCTGTGCAAACCTAAGCTGTCTTAAAGAGTTACCATATATGGAATGTATTTTCCTGTATTTGCCTGTGCTGTTGAATTATCACTATGAGGACACGCCTATGCTTAGAAGTGAATAAATATTGAAGAGCTGAAAGCCCCCGTTGGAGTTGGCCTGTTGGAGTTAACTCGTCTGATGCAGCTAACTCTGGCACGTGTCTCCCCTTTTGCAAAAGACAAGTTTTTGTGTCCTTGTGATTCTCTCAGAGTTTATTTGAAGAATAAACCCAACACCCATTCTAACGGTGAAAAAAAAATGTTTAGAGTTTAAAGCAAAATATCTGAAAATATTGTTTTTAGGCTCTCATTAAAAGTTCTACCCTGCAAAAGCACAAAATCTTACCAAGCAAATATGGTCTTGTTTTTGGTGAAAATATCTTAGTACACTAAAATAAAGACAAAAAAAAAAAAAATTAGAAGCAAGTTGGGCTGCACAGTGGCGCAGTTGGTAGCACTGTTGCCTTGCAGCAAGAAGGTCCTGGGTTCGATTCCCGGCCGGGGTCTTTCTGCATGGAGTTTGCATGTTCTCCCTGTGCATGCGTGGGTTCTCTCCGGGTACTCCGGCTTCCTCCCACAGTCCAAAAACATGACTGTCAGGTCAATTGGTTTCTCTAAATTCTCCCTAGGTGTGAGTGTGTGTGTGCATGGTTGTTTGTCCTGTATGTCTCTGTGTTGCCCTGCAACAGACTGGCGACCTGTCCAGGGTGTACCCTGCCTCTCGCCCGGAACGTAGCTGGAGATGGGCACCAGCAACCCTCCCGACCCCATTAGGGACAAGGGTGAACAGAAAATGGATGGATGATAGAAGCAAGTTTTCAGCAAGATAAAGAAGACTGATAATTCCTTAATATTGATGAAAACGTATTAGCTCCATTGACAAATTAGTTTGCTTATAACAAGACACTCTTCCCATGTCACAATGAAATAATCTGCCAATAACTATAGTAATTTTTCAACAGTATTGAGCAGTTAGACTTAAAACAAACTCCAATATCTTTCTGAAAACATATTTGTAATTTAGTTTAGCGTTATTTTAAGTGTACTAAGATATTTTCACTAGAAACTAGAGTTAAATTAATCGGTGTTATGCTGTGTTTTTGCAGTGTATGAAGTCATCATCACACCAGTGGGTGTTTCTTGCATAATAGACTTTATTGATTGTCCTCAGCCTGAGGCTCATTGTCACCGCAGTGTTTTGGAGGGAGATGTATCCTCCAACTCTGATCAATAATATGGCCGACTGAACTGAAAAAACATCAATGAATATATTAAAGTGAATAAAAAATATTCCCCAAACATCTGCTGTGTCATAAAAGAAACAAATACAATGCTGTTGTTAATGTTCAGGGAAACCTCAAGACATGTAAATCCTTAAAGCGTTATCAAAGTCCTTAATCTCCAGGTTAGAAGGTCAGCTTCGTCAGCGGAAGAAACAACCGCTTTCATTTCTTCATTCATTGTGGATTTTTGAGTACAAAGATCATGGGAAAAAAAACTCATTCACTCCAGCATTTAGGAGAAAAGTCACAGAACAAGCAGCGGCTTAAACGGACAGAAGCAGCTCTGGCGACACCTTGTTTTCAGTTATAGTTAAACAAAGACTCTCCAACTGCTGCCGTGACTCTAATCCACTAAACATTTCATTTTTGAATTCTTAAAAAAGGAAGGTAGATGAGCAGAGACGCAAGTAAACACAACCAAAACACAGATTGTTTTTTTTAACAACAAAATCAATATGTCTCAGTCAATGAGTTGCAAAAATGGGACGTAATGGCCGACCACAAATGTTCTACTCAGTGGAAAATGATGCTTTACAGATTGCAAGAGGCTGCACAGATTAAATAATATATAAACAAACAAATAAATAAACTAAATAAACAGATAAATAAACATACAAGTAAATATACAAATAAATCAGCAAATACATAAACAAACAAATAAATACATAAATAAATAAGCAAATAAAGAAACAAACACATACATAAATAAAAGATACATATGAATGAACAAAATACTTTTTAAATACTGAAGTATAGTAACGGAAAATTACTGAAGCGTATCTGTCAGATTCTTGGTGTGAATCAAAAGCTCAAAGTGTGAACTATTTTCTGCTGGATGCATAAAGATTAAATTATTTATACCCTGTCTGCATGATGTGACAGCAGCGAACAAAGGACGGAGCGTGGGTGTGGAGGAAAGAGGGTTAGACAGATCAGATCAATAAAGAGCAGATGAGGGAATGAATCCCAGGGGGAAACGTTGGGTTTGTTGCCATCTGGTCATCCTGCAGTCCACAAACTCCACCATCCAGTTCCTACAGCAGCCGTACAATAAGATCAACAATATCTACCAACTTCACCAGCCGGGGCCTTTCAGGATGTAATGACTGTTTTGCTGAACTTTCTCCAAAATCACACGGATAAACAACACAAGAGTCCCGCACCGAAAACAACATGATATCGCTCCAGTTATTGGTGCGAGTGCTCTCAGAGTAATTCAAGGGCTTCCTCTGCTTGTCATATGATGCCCCTGCAGCTATTACAGTGCATTAGAGGGAGAGCGCGCAAGAAAACCGTGGATCACGTTGCCCATGCTTATGATCCTGATGCAGGACCGACTGTAGATTAAGGAGATGGAAGAAAAATGACAGTAATTATACATGAAGAGATCGCTCAGGTGGGTTGGAACAAGAAGATATGAACCGCTGAAAGGATTGACAGAATTAGAGAGACTGCCTTTTATCATCTCTATATTAATATTTATAAATCAAACAAGTCCTGAAATGTATCAAAATCAGTCAAAATGATTTATTTTGAGCCTTTTTATATATTAATATAGGAATTTATATTCATTGGAACAAAATATTCAAGGACAAACAAATAATGGAAAAAACAATTTTCTTTTATGTTAATAAAACAAAGGTGTGAAGTTTCGAAAATTTGGGGGTTAAACGTTTTTGTATTTTGTTGGCGTAGAATTTATTTTTATTCTATTCTCGTCAATAAGTACTTTCTTCGAAAAATAGGTGCTATATTTGGCCAGGTTTAATTAACAGAATAGTTATGTGTTGTTTAAAGAAGTCCTTAATGCAGCTGGTAGATAAGAAATGTTTAATCAAAAAGATGAACAAAAAAATTTGCAAAATTCATGGAGAACACAGGGAACCCGAGTCAAACAAAAACAGGATTCCAGAACAAAAAGGCAGCAGGATAAAACAGGGAAGCAATTACTTTGTTTAGTACTTAAAACTCTTCTTTTAAGGAGATATTAATCAGTTTTCAAAAACTTCAGCCTTCAAAAATAACAAAACGTGTCCATCAGCATCAGCTGTCTTTGCTGGAGGGTCAAATTTGAGCCATTCTTGAACTGCAGTCAGGGGTCACGCAAAATGTCTCCAAGGTCCACCAGTGGCTCCAGGACTGAAGTTTGGACATGCCTTCTCGGAAGCTTTCTCTCTCTGGATGATAATGAAATGATTTACCAACATTAAAGGGGAAAATTGCTTGTTGATACATTTTCTAGGTTACATTGATGCACAAAGAAAACATGTTCATGTTTTTCAGTAAATAAAGTCAATTTGGGGGAATCCTGTTCACCATGAGTCTGTAAAAATGTTCACAAACCTAACTATAACAACTGACAGCCCAAACTTAGACCTAACAATCACCCTTAAATTAAGATCTGACCATTAAACAGCTTTTTAAACGTCTGATTCTGGGGGCCCCATGCAGACTCTCCCTTGCTTGGCCTCTTAAAAACAAAGATATATGGACTCAATAAAAGAACAAGATCCTTTTACTGAAACTTTAGATAGGACAGTTAAGGTATCATGGACCACCCATCCTCTGTTAATCTGTCTGGGAGCAGATGGCCACTGTGAGTGTACACTATGCACAGCCGTGATTTCAGACCAAAACAGACCAGTACGTTTTCACTTTGTCTTAAAAAAGTTTTCTTGCTTTCGCATCCTTGTTTTTACAAAAGGGAACAGAGAAAGTTTTTTTTAAAAAAAAATGACTCTGACACTCTTTATCTGCAATTGAAATTTCTGTTCGGAAAAAAGCTTTCCGTTTCAGTTATAAATATTCTTTGAAGGAAATATTAAAAGAATTGTAACGGTTGGAGAGTCTCAATGACAACAAACCGTTCATATTTCCCAGCCTTATTCTTTGTAGCTGACAGCCATGTTGCGTGGCAGTTGCTATGGAGTTGCTATGACAACATGAAAGAAGCCACACGCTTAGAACTAGCTCTTGTCTAGTCCTTGACTTATGAACAGTATCATTACGACTGTTACTCGATCACAATTTTTGAGTACTCTACCCATCTCTGTGTAATACTAAGATAAATATCAATAGTACAGTTAATGTTGAGCTAGCAAAATTAGCTTAGCTAATATAGCTTCTGTCAGCTAGCTAAGACGGACATGTAGCCTACATGTATGTTCCCATATGTACTTACTTTCCCAGCCAGCAGAGCCTTACAAAAAGAGTTTGTAGTCCTTTACAAGTCAATCTTGAAGACAGATTTTCTTTTTGATGGTCTCAAAGCTGCGAGTCTGCTATTCACTCCATATGTGTGATGGATAACTTCCGGTTCAGACTTTTGGAAATACAAAAGAAGAGGAAAAACTCCATCTAAGTTTTCTCTTCCATGTAACTCTGATACTCGGAGTTGTTTTGGTTTCTCATATTTTTGTATTCATGAATTATTTATTTAACCAATTCCACAGCAGCTTCCTCTCTCCCTCTTCATCAGCTGTAAATCCACACAGCACTTAGTCCAGACAGGATTTCTGTAAATCAAAGCCTCATCAAGTGTAATTTGTGATGCATCACCATCAAGCCTCATGCTGTAAAAACGCTCTGCAAACACTGTCATGGATGCTTTAATATTTAAAAAGTCAGTACAGTAGCAATCAAGCTCGGAGCTGCGACTTTACAGCAACTTCCTACAAATACCAAATGTTTGCACATGAACATTAAATTAAATTACTGATTTCTGGACATTACAAGTCCAAGATGCCACTCTTTGAGTTCTCCAGATGTGAACTTTGGGTTATTTTTATACATTTGCCATTCCCCTCTGTCAAAATCTTGTGCTGTTTTGCGTTTTCCTGGGTTTCTAGTTTAGATTTTTTGTTGTCTGTTTGACCTTAGTTAGTCTTTGTTTTCTTTTTCCCTGTTTTGTTTTGATCAGATTAACTTCTGTTTCTATCTTACTTTAGGTCAGTCCGATCTTTTAGTTAGATCATGTTTATTTATTTCTTGTGTTTTGTTATTCTTTGGTCCTTTTAAATTAAGGGCCTGCATATGGAAAATAGCTTTTTCCTGTTTCCCAGTTTGCTTACTTCACTTTGCTCCTCCATCTCTTTCTCTCCCTCACTCTGCCTTCTGCTCTCTCCTCACAGCTGCACCCTGATCATAATTCTGCACCAAAAGGCCTCTGAAATTAGTTGCGCTTCCTCTTTCTTAGATTTCTTCGTCTTGTTATGATCTTATGACAACGAGTACTCACTGTAAAACATTTGAGCCACATTTAGTTGTGACTACTATCTTCTACTCTCTAAATCAAATAAATTAGTGAGTTTTAGATCTCGAACCTAAATGTGTGAGTTTGTGAAAGATAAACTTACAGTAATAAGTTGTGTTAACTTTTATTAATTTTGTTTAATAAACTAGAGTTTTTAGGTTTGCACTTAAAAAAACTGAAAGAAGCAAAAGACAGGAGTGGGAACTTTTTTCCCAGAGTGCTTAGCGGCACGTTTTTGTCTCCTGACTCTTGTGAGTTATTAATGCAAATGTTTATTTTAATGAAAATAATACAGAAGTGTGTGCTCTTTGACTAGCTTAGGGTAGTTTTTTAGTGCATATTTTGAAATAATTATTTGGTTGAAATTGTAGCATTAAGTTAAAACAATTCAAGATGAATGAACTTTAAAAACAATGCTTAGACTCTTTGTTTCATGAACTTTAATTTCTGAGTTAAAACCAAAAGAATTTTGTTGTTCACTTTAATTGCATTTTCAAGGCAGCAGGTGGACTTTCATTTTAAAGTTAAACAAAACTTAAATTGTTTTACAGTGCTTACATAAACACTAAGTTGCTATATGATGTCTCGGTTTTTCTTTTGCACCTGGAGCCCCCTTTGAGGTTGTAAAACATTCACACAACAGTCTGACTGAGCTTGTATTTATTTGTTAGTAATATGTAGAACTATGCAAAAAAAAAAGCACAAAATTAGAAATGATATATCACTTGAGTAATACTCTATAATGAGATCTGTCATCACAACATAACTCATTATCGATGAATACCAACAAGTTTGGGCTTGTTAGGATGTAGAACAACATCCAAACCCTTCAAAAGTTTGAAGTGCAGCCATAAAACAAGTTTTTACATTAATTTTGCTAGAGGCTTTCGGAGCATAAAATCCTACAGAGCAGTTACAACACGTGAAAAACAACAGTTACATTTTGCTGTTTATAACCAAATGTATAAACAGTCAGTGAACTTAGTGACCCTTACAGCTCAAAGCCGAATATAATTATCAGAGGAGGCCAATAATCCACATCAGGTGTCAACTCCTTCAACTTCTTGTAAATTATTGAAATTTGTAAAATAAAAGAGAAAAATAGGTGGAAATTATTTTTGAAAAGCAGTGAGAAAGAGCTCTGTTATTTGGGAACATGCAGGCACTAAACATCGCTAACATACCGAGTACAAGAAAAGAAAACAGAAACAGATTAATTGTGAAAGTTTGCTTCAAAAGTGTCGGGTTTTGATATGGGCCATATGGGCGGTAGCCCAGAGCGGCAGAAATGGCAGAGCAGCAAGAACTAAAAACTAAAATATCTTTCCAGTCAGTTCAGTTCTGTCCTGAACAAGTTTTGTGCAACTTGTATGAATATGCAGTGGAGTATGTTTCTCTAGCTTATTGCTGAGTAAATGAAGACTAAGTTACCTATTAAAAAAAGATCATTGGTTCAGTTTACTTAAATCTTTTTCTTAATAAAATAAGAATTTTCCTCCAGAGAGTGATAGACACCCACAAAAAATGTAAGTCACAAGTTGTTTATTTCCAAAGTAGCTGGCTATTCACAAAGTAGTGCACCCAAAATATTAAAGGGAAGTTGAGTGGAAGGTAAAACTCTGCTAAAAAAGCATCCATTGTCAGCAGTGATGTTATCTGTTAGCGTTGGTTCACCTTGTTTGACCAAATCTTATGTCAGATATCTTGGATACCTTTATGCTTCCCTGATTGATATGCTAATTTTATTTTTTTAGCAAGTCTTGGCACCTGCTCTGCCAAAAGTTGCAATATCTACTTTAATAACTGGGAATTCAATGTGTTTGAATAGCCAGCAAACTGTCCTGGACTAAACCCCAAACTCATTTTCATTTTAGGCCAAATCAAGATCATGAATGCTCTTAAAGGGCCGGTTGTGCCAGAAGGTATTGATAAAACCTGTTCACAAACTGTTAAAGTATCAATGAATTCTTAAAATTTAATTATATTATTGAATATCTTTTCATGAGTTCCTCCAGGATTTTGTGATACTTTTTGTGATTTTTTGCAAAAAAAAAAAAAATCAAAGTGTTTGTGGAACTAATTTGGAAATATTTGTACTTATTTATGACAGTAAATGTGACTTTTTGTTACTCGCTGTACAGATCATGGACTATAATCTGACATAAATTAAGGTTGAGGCAGCTGTTTAGTACAAGTAAGAAAGGTTTTGATGATTTTTGAGAAAAAATCTGCAATAAACTCCGAATTATTAGCGCCAAAAAGTGTGTGAATATGCTGATTTTGATTGAAGGTCCACAATAATTTTCAGGAAAGTAGAGGGACTGATTGATATAATCTGGCAGTAAACAGATAAAAAGTGCATTTATTTGATTGATAACATGATATTTAAACGCACTTAGTGTTTAGTCTAGAATCTAAAGGGCCACATAAACAGCTATGGTGGGCCAGATTTGGCCCACGGGCCTTGAGTTTGACGCTCTGGAGAGGTTCATCATGGGGAAGATGAGAGAGACCAGAACCAACAGTACAGCTGCTGTTATAGCAACCAGGTTGCTTTAGAACCGCAGCTTTGCCACAGGCTGATTGCTTCCTTTGAAGGACTGGAAACATTATACATTCAGCTGAAACCAGATATTTACACACACTGGTTTAAAAGAGCCCTATCTGACATTAAATCAGACGTAACTTTTCCCCTTTCATTCACATTATTTGAGTTAACTGGAGACACGCAGATGGATTTATTTCAACAGTTTCCTTCTGAGACATTATAGAAGTATCAAATAACAAAAGATGACAGGCAGGGAACTGTGTACCTTTACACGTCTGGTTCATACTTGGGGACAATTTCCAGGTACCTGAAGATGTCACATTCATCTGTTCAAGCATAAACAGCCTGGGAACGTCCAGCGGAGATAGGAATGTGTTTTCATGTGCAACATGAGCACCACAGACCAAAGGAAAAACTTTATTAAGATATTGGCTGAAACTGATTAAAACAGGGTCATTGTCCAGTGAAACATGGCTGACACCAACATGGGCTGAAGGGCCAATCAGGAAAGAAGAAGCTATTAGTAAAAAAAACAACACAGTAGGGATCAATAACAATTGAGCTTTGCACTTTTAGTAATCAATTTAAAATCCTTAAATTTATCTATACCAAAACTGTTAAAATCTGATTTTATTGCATTGTCTTTCTCAATAAACAAATGTTACTGTAGGAGCCATATATACATTTTTGGAACCTAATACAAAATGTTATTTGTGTTTGTGTATTTCCTCTGTTGTTTGAAAAAGATAAGCGTCTTAATTGTATTGTCTTTGAGCTTATGACATGGTGCCTTTTGATTGGTTAGTGGCTAATTAGTTCATCCAAGACGAAAGTACTTGCTCTTTGTAGAAGTCTGGCACCTGGAGAGTAACACAGTCTTTTGACCGTCACTTTCTATTTGTTTTGAATCTGTTTGTTATTTTTATGTTCTTTTAAGTTAAGTAAAGACTGAAAGATGACCGTCGGATTCAAGACCTCTTTTTTCTAGAAGAAACGTGTCGCGTATGAAAGAGCTTTAAGGGGCTAGACTAGTGAGAGCTTGCCGCACTTACAGTTACAATTCTACATCTGTGGTCTGTGTTATAAGTGAAGCATTTATGGCAGGTCCTTGAAGGTCTGGGGACTGTTGGCAGCTGTTTGGTTCTCTTATGCCTTGGGCCGGCTGAGTCTCAAAGCAAATATGTGGACAGACTTGACTCTGTTCACCAGTTCTGACACAAGGAATGGCTCAAAATCAAGGCAAATAATTGTGAGGCTCTTATGGAGCCAAAAACAAACTAAAGTATTTATTTAAGGATTAAGGATTTATTGATGAAAACAAGCTCCTGAAAAGTTACTTGTAAGTTTTTGTTTTCTCTAAAAAAAAAAAAAAACCAAAATGCACTAACCAACAGGTGTAGCTAATCGGCCTTGTGCTACACAACAGCAGCGTCCTGGAGCGTAATTGGAGTGGTTAAAGATAGAACACGCTGTGTCCAGCTGTGTGTGCGCAGAGTGGGCGTGGAAACGGGCGCCACTGCTTCCCCGAGCGGAGCCGACGCGCTTCAGCCAAACCCGGCGGAAGAAAAGCGCACACAACCAGAACAACCCCCGATGGGTCATCCTCACCGTCATCTGGACCCTCAAACTGGATTGTAGCTACGTGCAGGGGGCGCTTTAAAAACTGAGCTACTTTTGTTGTTTTTTTTCTAAGCGACTTGTCATTTGGAGAGTTTCTCTCCTCCTCCTCTCTCTGACAACAAACCAAGAAAGAATCGCGCAGCGATGACAGCCGTGATTCCTTCACCAATAAGTTGCTGAGACTTCACCCTCCGTCGATCTTGCATCTGATTGCTGACGCTTCTAGAAATATGCAAAGAAGATACAGGATGAAGTTGGTTTTAATAGCAGCCTTACTTGGACTGGTGAGTGACACTTTTTGTGCAAATTTTGTGCGTCAAACATGTTAAACCTTTATTTGTTTTGATAAAAGTTTTTATATATGTTTATAAGACAGTTTTCCCCCCTTTTATTGATCTAAGATTACCAAAATCACTGCATTTCCTTAAAATCCCTCAGTTTAGCGATAAAGTCTCACAAATCGTTGCTTTTGTTCTGGCTTTCTCCGCCTTGCACCTGTCTTGTTTCTGGCGCTGGACAGTGCAGTAGCAGGACGGATCCATGCAGCAGAGCAGTCATTCAGGTTGACACTTTATAGCTCCGACTGCTGCATGGAGCTGTGGCTCTCCACCGGTCTCAGTTACATGTGCGCCCGCAGAGGGGAGGACAAAACCGGGGACTCTGTGCAGCAACCAGACTTTTACAGAAAGCAGACCTGATTTATTCACTTTTTGCCACTCCAAAAATGGTCTGCTATACAAGGAGCTTTTCTGTTTGTCCAGAGTCACATGACCTCATATCAAAACTTACACAAGAGTCAAAACAGGAGCAAGAGGCTCTCCAAACATGAGGGGAATTCAAGAGGAAGCCCAGCTTGATAGTTATATAATACCTGTGATTTACCCCGAGGTTAAAGGAGGGGATAACTTTTTCAGTTTCTGAAAGCAATGGTCGGTGGGTTCCATGAGTTTGTCAGGGTCCTGATTTAGGAGCCCGCTACATCACCTGCACATGACAGCTGCTCCCACTGATGGCTATGCAACCCCTGCTGGCTCAGCACATGCAATATTGATAGGTGCTGGACCACTCTTCCTCCTCGTCCTCATCCTCCTCAATCTTCCTCTCCTCCCTTCGTCTGCAACTCTCAATCTTATCCTCGTTCTGCTTCTTCCTTCCTCTGTTTAAGAAGTGATGATTCAGCATTGTTCGTTTGACATATAGGACTTCTGCTTGGTTTTAAATTCAACTCAACATCATAGAACATTTATTTTACAAGGAATATGTGTTTTTTTTAAAAATTAAGCAGGCACAAAAAGTAAGAAAATTTGCATTCACTCTTCTTTTTTTAGAAAAAGTAATTAAATGTTTTTATTTATTGCGATCTGTAAGTATTACAGCGTTAGCCTGAAGGCTATTTTTCACCAGATGGTAAAAACCAAAGGAATAAAAATAAAACTTTGTCATTACATAAACAATATAACAATTACAAAATATACGAGCTAAAATGTACATAAAAAACAAACATGTGACAAGATGACAGCAGAAGATGTTGACAACTCTGATTATTAATTTGCTGTGTTCTTAATTGTATCTTAAATTTGTTTAGGATACAGTTAAAAAAAGGCTAATTAGTTGATTTCTTCAACATTGTTTCTTGTATTGTTGAAAAACTTGTTGATTTTCTCTTACATTGTGCTGAAAAAAGAAAAAGGAACTCAAACTAAAAAATGAGTTAATTTGTTACATGCAATCAAATTTAGTGTGTCAAGCTTAATTTATTTACATTTGTTTAACATGACAACTTATGTTATATAACATATACATTAATCCAATATGTTAATGTTGGATTAAGTTAATCCAACATATTTACTTGGATTAATTTAATTTGATTACTTGTAACTCAGTTGTTTTCTCTTTTTTTCAGTGTTAAGAAAATTAATTCATAAAAAACTTATAAAACAATTTATCAGTGTCCAGGAACATTTAGTGGAGGCAGTATGATGCTGTGGGGTGGCAACTCACTCACTGAAAAACGCCCCAGCAGAGCATTTTTGTCACACATTGCCTCCAGAATTTGGAAGTGAAAAGTAGATAAATGTCCATTTTTAATCAACTTGTGCTTGAAGAATGGGTCGGCGTCCCACAGCAGTGTTTGACTAAGCTGGCGCCCACGATGAATCGGTACCAAGCTGCTGTACTGCTGTCTGCTAAATTTCAAATGTATCATTTTGCTTAAAATGTCAGTCATCCAATCTAATAAACACGGATGCAGCCTAAATACTCGACTCTACATTTTCTTACAAATGTTGCAAAATGAACAGATTTTGTAACAAT
The DNA here is from genome assembly GCF_002775205.1 of Xiphophorus maculatus. Taxonomy (NCBI): domain Eukaryota; kingdom Metazoa; phylum Chordata; class Actinopteri; order Cyprinodontiformes; family Poeciliidae; genus Xiphophorus; species Xiphophorus maculatus. The sequence continues at coordinate 4,737,609 of NC_036452.1, read as the reverse complement.
ATAATACTCATTGCCCAGCAGCATCGCAAGTTTCTACATGCTTTGTGTTAGTCATATAATCTATCATATTAAAAAAAACAACAGCATTTCTCCTGAGCAGCATTTTGTTGAAAAGACAACATAAATATCTACAACAAATTTAAGTTGCACGATATTTAAAAAAATCCCAACATTGCAACTGTGGAACATGTGTCAGCTAAAGGAAACTTTCAAGGCTAACAGATGCAGTTTTTATCTGGGTGTAAAATTCAAAATACATTTGAAGTCAATTCAGTTCATTTTGATATACTTTGATGTTAGAGCTGAATTCAGATTTAGGTAAAATTAGATCTTAAATATAATACAATCGAAGTCAGTTTGCCATGTGGCGTCAGTTATTGGTAAAGAAAAAAAACGGAGCCAGTCGTGCAGCAGGTCCTCATCCTAAGCAAGCATGTGGCGACAGTGGAGAGGAACAACCCACTTTAAACAGAAATAATTCCACTCATGATTTTGAGCAATTTTCTTGTTATTGCTGTTACTAGCGAAATCAAAGATGTTCGTAGGTTCGTAGTGCTTGGAGGTTGCATGTCTAATTCCTGTCAGTGACATAATGCATACACAGTCTGGGCTCAGGTTCTTGTAAAAACAACAGTTTTCTGCTCTGCAGAAGAAAGGGTCAACAGTAATATTTGTCCTTTTTTGCATTTCCTCATGCCAAGTCTCTGTATAACATCATTAGACTTGGTATAACAGCTGTTATTAGCACATTTAGTACACTTAAAACTGTTTTATGGGCTGTAAGTGTTTTCAGTAATAACTTTTTTCTGCAGAAATGTAGTTCAGTTGGAGAATTCAGCCTCCAGTTTGTTCAACCCATTGAGTCATTTCACAGTTTTTAAAGGAACCTGGACATTTGATTATCTGTAGTCAAAAGCTAAAATACCTGGATGTGCTAATCAAACTTCACTTGCATTATTCAAAAGAAAATTATTTAAACATTTTTTCTAGCTTAGAAAATACAAAATGAGGCTTTTATAGGCAGAGGTGGGCAGTGTCCAAACAGTGTCCAAACAGTGTCCAAATAGTGCTAATTTGAAATAGAGGTAATATTTCAAAAATATTTTTACTCAAGTAAAAGCAAAAGTATCCATCCAAGAAATTACTAAAGTAAGAGTAAAAAGTATTTGGTAAGAAACTCTACTCAAGTACTGAGTATCTAAAATGTAAAAATTACATCATCAGACAGACAAAATGTAAAGTTAAGTGGACATTTTTGGTATTTTATCAATTAAAATTACAATTATTTATTTAAGTAACAAAATAACAAAATCAGGCAAAAAAAAAAATCAAATCAGTTTCTTTTAATATTAAATTTATGAAACTTTAGCAAAAACTTTAGTGTGTGTCTAAATTTTAGCTTTGTTTTTCACTCTGGGTAGAGAATCCAGAAATTTTACTCAAGTAAAAGTAGAGATACTTAATAATAAAATAACTCAAGTAAAAAGTAAAGCATAGTAAAAATACTCCTAAAAGTGTTTTTTTCCCCCCAAAAAGTTACATTTTGAAGGCCTTCAAAGCCTCTTAAATTGAGGTTTGACATATTGGTCTACAACAAGTCCTGAGGTTAACCCTGAGCGGAGCAGTCAGGTCCATTAGAGCAATAAAGCCGTGTTGAGATCTGATAGAGCGTTTATTTCAGCCTTCGCATTTATCACCAGTGTACAATTTGTTCCATCTTCAGGGACTTCACATTAAAACCAGCTTATGGAAGCATGAAAGTCGAGCTTCAACTTGCCGAAAAGGCTTGTTAAAAATAATTTTTTTCTTCCATTTCACACGCCATGTGCTCAAATGCCAACCTAAAATAATCTCTTTGCACCATTCATCAGATTTTAGCCAGCTGATGCGTTTTAATCTCGTCTTGGAGCCGGTGTTTTGTTGCACCGACACCTGGAGCTAAAAACGAGTCGAAGAGAGAGAGAGTGTGTGAGAGAGAGAGAGAAAAATAAATAAGCAGATGCCAAACACTGGAATCACTCCAGGTGTCATTTTAAAACGGGTTTGTTCAGATCACGGGAGGTATGAGTGGAGGCGTGTCTGTCGAAGGGCATGTGCGTTAAATTAGGGGGGCAGAAAAGGGGAAGCACGCAGCAGGTGGGCTTGATTTACATTTTAATGGCTGCTTTTGTGGAGTGTAATAGTGAGGCACAGCATGTCTTGCGGTTTTGAACAAAGTGAGGAACAATTTGTGGGAGACAAGAAGCATCTCTGAGGTTCTAAATGCTGTATAAAAAATTACTATGTTCAGGTTTTCCCCCACTGCAGATTTAACCTGAGGGAACATAAACCAACCTAACCCTAAGGGATCAAATAATTGCACCCTAAGCCTAATAACTGAGTTTGCAAAAATGATTTGTAATAAAAGGTAGAGATCAGAAAGATGTTCTGCTCCACAAGCAGCTTAGCCGACCAACTCCATCGTTTTTGACTGTTCAATATATTATTTTCTGTTGTTTAATTAATTTATTTTTTGCATTTGTGATGTCGCCTTATTTGTTCTTCTTGTTTTTTATGATTAACTGATGCGCTATTCAAGTAACTTTGGTTGGCTAAGCACTGTACCAGTTTTGCATTTTTATCACTTTTGCTGGTCCTTATTTTTTTCTACTTTTGCCTTTTTTCCACTTCTGTTCTTCCTCTGTGATTCTAGTTCTGTTTTTTCTTGTTTCTAGCTATTTTCTGTTGTTCTAGATTATCATGTGTCTTTAGTCCAGTGTGTCTCAATTCCAGTCCTCAGGCCCCCCTGCTCTGCATGTTTTAGATGTGCCTCTATTCCAGAACAGCTGATTCAAATGATTGCATGACCATCAAGTGCTGCAGAAACCTGTTGATCACCCATAGATTCAATCCAGGTGTGTAGCAGAAGGGAAACACCTAAAACATGCAGGGCAGGGGGGCCTGAGGACCGGAATTGAGAAACACTGCTTTAGTCTAAGTCAGGGGTCCCCAAACTCGGTCCTGGAGGGCCTGCATCCTGCACGTTTTAGTTCTCTCCCTGGTGGTACCAACAACCTTTTCAGCATGTCAATGTTCTTCTTAGGCCTTCTAACGAGCCATCATTGGATCCAGGTGCGTTAAACCAGGGAGAGAACTAAAACATGCAGGATGCCGGCCCTCCACGACCGAGTTTGGGGACCCCTGGTCTAAGTTACTCTTAAGTGTTGATATTGCTTCTTGTTCCCCTGTGCCACTTTCTCTCCTGCATCTGGAATCAATCAGCTCATCAGTCCAGGCCTTTTGTTGAGCTCCCTAAGCCTCTCATTCTCAGCCACTACTTGCTGGATCCTCATGTCTACAACCTTCACTTCCTCATGTTCCCCTTGCTGGATCTTTTTACATTTACTTTTGGTTTTTGTGTTTTTGCCTTGGCTCCCTTTGGTTTTTGTAAGTTTGTCTTTTCATATTCATATTAGAATTTTTATATTCACTGGCCGCTTCCGTCTCCTGCATTTGGGTTTTACTGCAAAACATTTCCAAACTCATGACAGCTCCAGGGTTTCTCCATTTGTGAATAATTTCTCTTGTTGTGATTTACTCTCAGATCTCTAGAAATGTAGCCTTTTCAGACATAGAGAGCAGTTTTCTGGATTCTTATGGTTCAGGGCATCGTGTGTCGATTGCTTCATGTTGTCAGGAAGGTTCTGTTTAAGTAATCTCTTAATTGCACAGGTCAGTAATACAAAAAGAAGACAGTTAATTCATATTGCTTAATTATATTTTCAACACAGACAATTGGGTTTGGCTTTCACAGATGATCAGACTCATAATTTACTGTCAAGACATAATGAAAATTATCATTTTTATAAAAGTTACACTGAAACGTTATTAAATAAAATTATTGGCTTTTCTGTGTTAACTCAATTAATTTTTTCTGACAAAAAAGTAAAAATACAAGAAAGCTTTTCAATGATAATTTTTATTTACTACATAATATGGCATGGTCATTGTGTAAAACAATTTCAAACTCAAGGCCCGGGGGCCAAATCTGGCCCACTGTAGCTTTTCATATGGCCCTCTGGACTCCAGATTATATCAATAAGTCTCTCCAGTTTTTCCACAAATCTTCAAAATTCACACAAAATCCAACATTTTTCAGATTTTGTTGACATTTATTTTCTCAAATATCGGTCAGAAACATTGGGTTTAATCGCCTGCTGCTCCAGCCTTGATGTCAAGTTATAGTCTGTGATGGACACAGCGAGTAACATACAGTACATTAGCGCAAATATCATAATTCCTTACATATATTTCTAAATTAGCACCACCATATCTTTGAGTTGGTGTTTCAAAAAAACCCCACAAAATTATCTTTTCATTAGTATTTCAACAGTTTAATGTGTTTTATCAATACATTCGGGCAAACTGGCTCTTTAAGATCATTCCGATTTTTGATATGGCCAAAAACTAAAATGAATTTTTTTAAGTTAATAGATCTCCATCAATTTCCACAAACTCAATGACAGATTCTTGACCAGAAGGAGAATGTCGGAGGGCGAATGTCCCAGGTGAACCATGTGAGGTCAGGTGTTTGAGTTTGAGTTTGCTCTCTTGCTCACGCGGCTCCAGAAACTCGTCAGCTGACTCAGACGAGTCTGAAGGAACGCTCGGTCCTCGCTCTCCCGTCAGCCGCATTCCTCACACACCTGAACCCTGACGATTTACACAGGGCGTACCTCCTTCGCTCAAAGCCTGCATGTGTGCGCACATCCCTTTAAACGGCGCTAAACTCTCTCATGATCGTAGGTGGGTGGAGAACCCAAAAACTGTACTCGCGTAGAAGCAGCACCGCTTCAAAGTATTTTTACTCAAGTCAAAGTAAAAGGTAGCCATCCAAGAAATGAAGTAAGGGTGAAAAAAAGTATTTGGTAAAACATCTACTCAAGTATGGAGTAACTGATCAAATTATCAGTCATTTAATATTTAAAAATTACATAATCAGACAAAATATAAAGTTAAATGGAAATTTTGATATTTTAGGGACAAAAAATGACTAACTCATGTAAGTAACAAAAAATAACGAAATCACGTAAGAGAAAACATTTCCAAATCTGTTTAAAAAACAAAAAAAAACAACTTATGTAACTTTAACAAAAACTGCAGGTGTGTGTCTGTCTGGTGAGGTCTTAGTTAAAACATGTTTGTTTTTCACTCAGTGGTTAGAAAATCCCAAGATTTTACTCAAGAGTAGCAATACGTCATAATAAAATTAAGTAAAAGTACCGCATAATACTCTTAAAAGTACAATAAATAGTTACTCAAGTAAATATAACTGAGTAAATGTAACCAGCGACAATCCAACTCAACTCTGTCCCAGTAGGAAACGAGCCGAATCACATGTTGCTTAAAAACAGTTTCTGCTCTGATTTATGGAGAGTTGGAGACGCTTTGGGAAGCTGATGCTGATAAATGCTGGCCTGAAGTGTAACTGTAGAGCAGGAGAGTCCAAAACGTGTCTCTTAACACAGCCAGTGTGCAAAATCCTTTTAAAGTTTCAGAGTGAATAACAATCCTATCTTCCAAAAGGAGAAAAAAACTAAACAAACTTTTTTTTAAAAGAAAAGTTTGGAAAACCTCCCTGCTGTAGAGTATGAGTGAATCTGATTTAGTTTGAAACTTATCACCGCTCTAATCAGGTTTCTCAAAATGATAAAGGCTGGATAAGAGATGAAAAACTAAGAGGTGGTGTGAGAAACATTTGGTGGTGTGATACCATTTTTTTTTTTTACAGATCACAGATTAATTTTTTTTACATAAATGTGGGAATTTCAAGATTGGAGCAAAGTGGCTTTGTGCACAAACACCTCAGGTTAGTCTCTGAAGAAAACACAGCGACTTCACTTTGCATGGATGTGTTGTGTTCATTGATAACCAGCTTCTCACTTACACGTGTAAATATTCAAACTCAGAGCCAGCCAGAGGGATGGTGGGTCATTAACCCTTTAAGAGCCGACACTTGCAATAACCTAAGGACTCAAACAGGTTAAATTCAAGTAGGAAAGCACTCAAAAAAATTTATCGGCAGGTAAAATATGCCTGCTAATACATTTTTATCACGATTTTGCTATAAAACATTGTTTGCCTTGAGGTTGTAACCTTTCCAACCGCAGTGTGGTTTTCTTTTCCTGATTGTCTCGACTTTGTTTAGAAGCCAGATGAAGATAAGCAGTCTTGTTTTTCACAAGATCATGGGAAACTGAGAAAGAAGCTGAAAGTTTTCCAGTTTATTTTTTGTTTGTTTCTTTTCCAAGCCCTTATCCGACTGCATAAGGACTGATATCTCTTCAGATCCTAAATTTATCAAAAGAAATTCCAAAAATAAGTTTGTTAGAGAGAAAGAAATGGAATGAAAAGAGAGGGAGAGAGAAAGAGCATTGTTTATTGTTTCTGCTTTCTCTTGCCAAGTATTTTTACTTTCATTTCTAGTGCAAATATCTTAGTAAATTTGGATTAAGACAAAACTAACTTACAAGTAACTTATCAGCAAGATACAGGAGCTTGTTTTAACTAAATAATTCCTTAAAATTTGCTGGAAAAGTCCTAATTTCACTGGTAGATATATTTACTTGTAACAAGACAATTTTTCAAGACAAATCTGACTGATATAATTTGGCAGTAAACAGAGAAAAACTGCATTGATTTGATTGATAACATAATATTTAAGCACACTTAGTGTTAAGAATCTAGAGGGCCACATACAAAGCTCTGACAGGCCAGATTTAGCCCTGAGTTTAACACATACGCCCTAAAATATTGGAAAAATATTTTAATTTGCACAATAATTGCACTTTCTTTTGATAAGCAACACAAACCTTTGCATTTTGCAAACAAATGCATCAACTTTTTAAAGTGATAAGCATTCGCGTGCACAGCTGAATGGAAGTAAGCGCTCATTTGCTCGACCTTTCTCTTGAATCGCAGGCCGGAGCTGTGGCCTCTCAGCTCAACTGTCCGTCGGGCCAGAACACGACCAGCGGAGAATGCTGCAGGCGGTGTCCACCCGGCGAGGGCGTCGTCACGCCCTGCGGCGCCAAACAAACAGAGTGTGCGGCGTGTCTTGACAGTGAGTACCAAAAAAGTATTTTTCTTCTCCCCCAAGTAGACTGGTTCTGTGTTTGATTATACTGCCTGCAGTAAAAGGAGAGAAACAGGGAAGATTGGGATAAGATGCACCAGTTTTCAACCTTAGATTGGTTGCCAACTTCTACAGCTGCATATTTATAGCCCTGATTTTGCTGGACTTATTCCAAATTATTCCAGATCTTATAACGATAATATTGTTGCTCTGAGACCATTTTCAAGTTCATGTAATGGTTAAGAACGCATTCTGAAAGATCAGTGAACTTTAAATTATAATAAACATTTGACACTGGAACTGGAAGACATTTGAAATTTACAAAATAAATAAAACAACAAACAAAAAGAATTATGACATCTCTGTAAGCACCAAACTGAAGACCAATTTTAGTAGAAAGAGAGTTAAATCATGCAAATGGAAATGATTGAGCTTGTTTTAATTTGTCATGTGATTAATTGATTTATTTATTGTGATAGACCTAATTGTGCATTCCTTCTAACAATCAGAATGAATTTTTCTGAAACTTAACTGTTTCAGAAAAAGTTGTTTAATGGCCCAACTTTCCTCAAAGCTGCCATTCAGACTTTATTTGGGCCCAAATCTAAAATGCAACACTTTGATCGTCAGTTTATGGCCTCGTGTTGTAGGTCAGACACAGCATGATATACAGTATATATTAATAAAACAAATTTATGGTCTAAGCACAATTTTTATGAGGTAAAATTCATGTCAAGACTGAAAAACATTTCTTAAGAAATTTATTTATTTCAGGATTTTTTCCATCGTTTCAAACCATCAGAACGAGTGTAAACATGATCAGTGTTTTGTTTTTTTTTTTTTTTAAATCATTTTTAACAAACAAGAAGTGGCTCAACTCCTAGTCTTCCCTAAAATGTAAAAGTTATCAAACATTAAAGAACAAAATGCTTATTACATGTCCTAACATGTGTCTTTTACTAGTTTTTGCCAATTTATTTCTAACTTCTGAGGTTGGATTTATTTTTAAGGACACATACTTACTTGCAAATATTCAAACCTTATTTTTCTATGAAAACTTTGTTTTCATAGAAAAAGAAATCGAACCACACAAATTCAGTTTTATCCTTATTATTATGCAATGTATTGTGAACACTTTAGGTTGTTGCTGCTTCCAAATGAAGACTAACAATTTTAACTTATAAGAAAAAGTCAAACCCAGTTTAATCTGTTTTGAGATTCTGGCTGCTGATGCTGACTGCAGCCGAGGTCGGAAATGACCGTCCCGATTATCAGCAGAGAGTTCAGAAGCCAATCATCTGCAGCAGATATGCATTAATACACTTTGGCATCGGCGGCGGCTCAAGCTGAAACCTCTGATGATAAACAACCACATCGATTTTAAAGCAGCAGACGGAGCGTTTAGAAAATCTTCGTCTACTTTAGCAAGGAGATGTTATTCAGGAGGGAAGTGGATTGCCTGATGTCGCACGCTAAAGAACATATACATGTCATGAAGTGAAACTAAAGTAAAAGAATCACACAGACATAAATAAAACTACAATTATTCCTCACAGTCATCTTTTATAAAGTGCTGTCGAAACATTTTTTTTACAATGTGAAACACAAAATCTTACCAAGTGTTTTTGATCTAGTTTCTACTGCAAATAGTTTCTATTTCAAACCAAATGATGGTTAAAATTTTATCCAAACTGCAGGATCTCCTGAAGAGATCTATGCTTTTAGATCTGATGGCAGATCTAAAAACATAGATCATTTGATACTGTTGACAACCCAACAAAAACACATTTTACCAAGTATTTTAGTTTTTTGTGTAAATATCTTAGTACACTTGAAATAAGACAAAACTAGCTTATAAGTAACTTTTCAGCAAAATATAGTGTCGTGATCTGTGTTTTTCTGTTTATTTCTGAGTTTTCTGTCTCCCCTTGATCATTCCCAGGTGTGTTTCGTTTCTGTGATTACTCTCTGTGTATTTAATGCCACCTGTGTGTCTGCGTCCTTGTCGGGTCCTAGTCGTTTGTGCGTGCTGTCTCTGTCTTGATGTCCATTCGTATAGCTAGTGCTACCTGTGTTGAGCCCTGGTCTCCGCTCTGCAGTGCTGCCTGGTTTTGGACTTTGTGTTGGCTTTTTTGTCATTAAATCACCATTATTGATCTAACCTGGTTCCATCGCGTCTGCCTCACCACTCATCCACACCGCACCTCATGACATATAGTAGCTTGTTTAAAGTAAATACATACTTAAAGTTCCTGAAAAAGTGCTAGTTTAATTGGCAGATTTTTTCACTTATAGCAAGGAAAAAATGTCTTTGAGTGAAATAATCTACCAGTGGTATAAATACTTTAGTTAAAATCAATTATAAGGAATTATTGACTTAAAACAAGCTCTTATGTCTTGCCGAAAAGTTACTTCTAAGTTAGTTTTGTTTTACGTCAAGAGTACTAGATCAACTGGACCCAAAAATCCTGGTAGGATTTTATGTTTTTGCAGTGTAGTCAGGAGGAGTTTACCTCTAAACTCCTCATTGGACTAATTTGGAACAATAAATTAGTCACAATAAACCTGAAAATACTTCATATAATATGTGAAAAAGGATCAAGTGGGATTGTTATCTTTGAGGAAAGTCCATTACAGGCTTCAGTTTCTTCTGAGCTCTTATATCTTGCTAAAAAGTTACGTTTAAGTTAGTTTTTGTCTTATTTTAGGTGCATTAAGATATTTGCACTAGAAACTAGACCAAAAATACATAGTCATATTTTGTGTCATTGCAGTGTAAGTCCTAAACTCTCAGCAATATCTATGCTTTCACAACAATTAGTGCGACAAAAAGCATAAATTCTCATTTGCAAGCTTCTTTTTTCATTCAAATGAAAGAATCCGAGCACAGTAGAGTGTTTTTCAGCACAGCTGCCCTCATCCTGGCCTTTGCCATGTAGGGAGAGAAGCTCTGGATGACTGATGCACACGAGGACAGTAGCGTAAGCAGGATAAAAGAGTGGGATCCGCTCCAGATGCAGCTGAACGGATCTCCAGGGGGAGATATTTAAAGCATCGGATACGTTATTGAACAATAATTAAAGCGGCATGCATTGTAAATTCAAACTGGACAAGCACAACCGGTAGCTGAAGAAGTCTGAGTATTTTTAAAGGTTGCCTCTTTGAGGTGAATTTATGCTTGAGAGTAACCATTACATGAGGTCAAAGGTTACTGTGTCCTCTGCGGAGGACGGGGTTGGGCCTCTGCCAGCGTTCCCAGAGATTTTCCACGTATGAATTCCCCAACTCTCCCTCATCCTGCCCAGGAAGTAGATGTCAACCTCATTGGGTCAGTGAAACATTGTAAACCATAAGCGAAGGATTCAAATGAAGGTCATGAGAGAAGTCACAGAGATGGAAAATTTATTATAGTGTCTGCAGAATGCCTTTGGATGGATTGATACCGCACCTCAAATCAAGAGTCAAACCCCCAATTTTCTCCTTGTGCAGTTTGGGATTAACGTGACCTACTTCCTCTGAGACATTCTCGGATGTTTTGTCTTTCCGTTGTACAACATGGACGTTTTTAGAGGTGATAAATACCAGTCGTACACTCCTTGTTCTGCTCAGACATGAGCAGACGCACCATGACAAGCCATGTGCATTCAATCATGGACATGGAGAAATACAGATAGCTCTCTGTCCGATTTTATCACACAGCCACAAATTAAGATGGAGTGATATGATGTTTAGCACAAGCATGTAAACTATTTATTTCACCCTGGTTGAAAGGCGTTAAACTCTGACCTTTCAGCTGCAGAGCATTTTTAAGTACCTGCTTGTGAAACAATGACTGAGCTGTTAAAAAGCAACGTTTTCATGTCTGCAAATGTTAAAACGATTAGCTGTTCTTCCTGTAAATACTAGCTTAATTGGGAAACAGTTGTAAAGATTAGGCTAATCTGTCAGAGAAGATATTTAGGTTGCCAATATAAATGACTTGTAAACAAGTAAACAGTGAGAAAAAAATAAAGGTTTATGTGTTTTATATTGTTAGCTTGATCTACAGGTTATGAACATCCAGAGGGAAAAAAAAAACTAAACTCTGATGGTTTGTGAAAAGCTTTACTGCTCTGTAGAGTGGAGGAAACTTTGTACATTTATTTTGGGATGGTAGGACATGATATGCATTTTTTTTTTCTTGCAAACTGGTGTGAATGCAATAAGCTTCCGTGCTGCTTTCATGCAAAACTGTCAATCCTAAAATGCATCTCCTACTTCTCCAGCAATGACCACTGAATGCTTTCTCTCTTCTTGTTTGACTCCCTCGCCTCCTTCCTCGTTGTGCATGGCTGCAAACAACTGCCTCTTCTTGGATAATTTGCCTATTTGTAGATTTTCTTTGTAGAGCGCATCTAAAATTTTAAAAAGAAAAGGCAGCGATAGGTCAGCTCAATGCTACTTGATACGCTATAAACCAGCCAATATAGTTGGCTGCAAGAGAAAGATGAGAGACTATGAATGAAGTAGTGCCAATTCGGTTTCCACTGCTTATATTAATGCATATTTAGTCTTATTTGGTGCTTGAACTATTAAATAGACAGTTTAAAGCATTTTTGGTGGGAGTAACAACTAAATGCAGATTTTAGCTACTACCTGGGGTCCTGTCTTGTTCGTCACAGTTTTTTCTGCAATTCCTCTAACTTTGGATACCAACAAATCCTGCCTTATGAAAATATCTTCTTTCCTTGGGTGACAAATTCTTTTGTCTTTCCCATTTTAAAGAGTGGCCTAAAGAAAGAGGCCATTGGGAAGTAAAAGAAACAGTGCTTTAGCTGTCTTTATCATAAAGTTTGGTTCAAATAACGGTGGCATTTCTGATTTATTCAAAAACAGTAATTAATTAACAGCACGTCTTCCAACCTTCTAAATAAACAAACTGGTTAAAAAAAGTAATTTCCTACTGTAGAATTTGTTAAAAAAGGCTTTTTTTGTACATGTCAATCAATGAGCTGTTACTCAATGTCTATAATTTCCCATATGTTGGAAATCGCAGAATTTTCTGCCACAAGTTTCTAGCCAAAGTTTCCACATAGGCTTCATTTTGAACAAATAGTAACCAGACGTTTGGCTGAAAAGCAGCAAGGGATATCCAAGTGTAAAACGCCAGAGGAGTTCGGATGAATGTGCAGATAACTGGAGATAAAACAGAAAATTTTAGTCAAGAGTCGAGGCATCATGCACACACACACCGCGAGCCAAAGTGGGCGACGTTGGAGTCCTTATTTGGGTGTTAAAACAAACGGAAAGACAGCATGTTTGACCAGTGGCAGCAGAACGGAGATCTTGTCCTTCAGAAGGAGAATTCAGTCTCCTTCTCTCCCCCTTCTCCCATTTCTCTTTCTCTCCAAGCTGCAGCCACTGTTATTAATGTATTGACTTGCATTATTGATGCTTGGCATTATGATAATGGCTCCGAGAGCCCTCGTGGGGGACAGTCAGAGTAGTCTGAGTGTGTGCGTCTGTTTGAGTAGAGCAGATAATGGGGGGGGGGGGGATTGCAATACATGACTGGACACCAACAAGGCCTTGATGGTTTCTAGCTCTGAAAAAACACAATTAAGTAAAAATGCGAGGGACCCACATTTGACACCATCAATTAAAAACACAACGGACTGACATTGGTCTGCTTCTCAGATGTCTCTGATTTCTTTTGTCTCTCTGTCTTAGGGTCTACCTCTTCTCATCTCTGTTTTAATCTCTGTGGCATCAGAGCATTTGGCGATGTTGGTGGGCAAATATAATACAGGTTGAGAACTTGATCTGCAGCAAAACCTACCTCCCACAAGCTCCTCAATGCAATTTATTTCCTGTTTAGTTTAATGTTGTATGGAAAATAAACTGATAGAAACTTTAAAAACTTAATACGTTGTATGAGAAGCACTTTTCTGCATTACTAGATTAAAGGAGTAGTAAGGATGGTTTTCTTTTCTTAAGCAGGGAAGATGGTGGGAAAAAAAGACCGACAGAAAAGAGAGATATTATCTGTAAAATCGATTCTCCTGATTGGTTTTCACATCTTTTACTCCCCCATTTTACATCAAACAAGTTTATACAAGCAGGCAATCACAGTGAATTAGTGTCCACATTAATAATAATTAGTAGTTAATATTAAATAGACGACGTAGTGAAATGGCCAGCATTTCGAGAAGCCGTGACAAAACACAATTATATCAAACATGTTGAAGCTCTTTTTCAGTCTAGAGGAGGTTAATTTTTCTCAACTGTTTTGTGGGAGTGGATTTCAGTTTTTTTGTGTGTCTTACTTTGTTTCATGAATCATCCAATGACAGTGATAACTAGAACTTATTGATTAATTCTCAGAAAGTAAAAACTACCCGACCATATTCTATCTCTTAATGCAGTGTAATAGGATATGAAGTCTTCTTGTTTTGAGTTTTCTTGGATTCGGTTTACAATCCTTACCAGTAGGTGGCAGTGGTCAGTAATCCTCCATTAAGTTGTTTACCAACAAACAACAAGAAGTAGAAGAACTGATCAGCGTCCCTGAAACACAGGATCGCAACGCCTCACTAACATAAAAATTAGAAAAACTACTCTATCAGACTCGATGTCAGCAGCTGATTGAATCACTTTTAAGCTCCTTGGGAGGAAATTTTAGGCTAATACAGAAACTCTGAGAGAAAATCTTGAAGAGTACTACAGAGGCCCCTAGGGGACATGGAGGATGTTTTTTTCTTTTGCATTCCCTCACAATAATTTCCTGATCAGTTCATGCGGCATAACTAAATACTAAAAGTCTTTCTTACGGTGGCTCCAGTACTATTTTCTATAATATAAGGTTTCTGTATTGTTAATATCTCGTTTGTGAGAAATCTGAAGTATATGCTTACTGAGAGGGAACGCAAAAGAAAAATGTTCCCCTTCAGACCAATCCACAATCTCATTCCCTGGATTGAGGATTTCTCTGCCCCCTTAAGATAATATCAACTCTCTCTCTTGGATGTTAGACGGTAACATGTTGTTAACATGTTGGCCATCATTGACAGCTACCAGACAGGAAATGGTCATTAGAGGAGAGGTAGACATGCAGCAAAGGTCTCAAGGATCAGAATCTACAACACGGGTCGTCCCAGACACACCATCCAAACATGTAAAGTACCGTGTCCTTCAGTATTTCTATCAGTTATTGATCCTGTGCAAATAACATGTAAAACTCAATATTTATATTTGACATTGAAAAGTTAAACTACAAAACTTGATGCAAACACTGTATTAACAAATAAATAAATGATGAACAAATCTAATCAGTCTGTGTCTTGAAAACAGAGATTGCACAGTCATATTTGCCTTGCAATCTCTCTTTATAGTTTCATTTCTTCTGCTGTTTAGTCTTACACAAACACACTCACTGCTTTTACAAATGGGTCTGTTGCATAATTTAGTGCATTTCCCAGTTCTCTATCCAGCTGAAATACAATTCCATAAACCATGAAGTATTGATTGTAACCTTTGCAGATATGTCTGTCCGAGGATTTCTGGCAGGTGTTCAAAACATATTATTGACGTCATTATCATTAAAAAAGAAACAAAAACATTTACGTAAATATCAAAATATTGCTTCTCACTTTTAATATGAAAGAAATATTTTCCTGTTCAGGCGGAGAAATTTATACAGAAACAGTTTTGGGTTTATGAAATGAAAGCAAATGTGAGCTGGGGACTCAAAACTATCAGCAAGGTTTGAACTTGCATGAATTTTAGTACAACTGGAATCAAAATGGAAGTAACTAAATTTGATTCTGTCTGTATGATTGATTTATTTGATCACATTTTTCTGCATATAAACAGAATTGGTTTTGTCTTGTACGAAGACAAGGAATTGTATTCCCTCAAAATAAATTAGCAAATATACCCTAGTCTGTTTTATATACAGTCACAAATGTCAATTTAAAAATGCAAATATAATGAACTGCTTAAGCTGTCCAAAACCTTTTATTGAACTTTGGGCCTTTTCTTCTTAAATGTGTTCCCAAAACTGTTGTGTGTATGCAGACATAAAACCAAACAGGTGATTTTTCCTTCTGCCATTCCTCTTCCAGGTGAAACCTTCTCAGAAAGCTTCAGCCACACAGAGGAATGTCAGCTTTGTACAAAATGCACAGGCCTGCTCCGCATGAGCACGCCCTGCACCGACACCAACGACGCCATTTGCACATGCAACTATGGCTACTACCATAGCAAAATCACGGAGCGGTGTGAAGCCTGCACCAAATGTCCCGAAGGCCGGGGCATGCTGTACAGCTGCGAGTCGGACCACGACACGGTGTGTGAGTCGTGCGACGACGACACTTTCTCGGACCAGGATAATTTCAGGGACCCCTGCATCCCCTGCACAACTTGTGATGAGGGAGATGAGGTGCTGCAGGACTGCAGTCCTGTCAGCGACACCATTTGCCAATGTAAGTCAATTATATTCATTTTTTCTACAATAAATTATTTGAATATACTGTAAAATTGCCTAGGTTCACACTGCAGCCTGAAGTGACCCAAATCCGATTGCTTTTGTGAAATCAGATTTTTCCAAATATATGCGAACTGTATGTGATCCCCAGTGTGAACTGCAAACGATCCGTACACACAGTAAAGGGCACCATGACGTCACACATGGAGATTGTGCTCAGTTTTTTCCCAACCGCCATAAAGAAGTAAAGCTCAGTGTTTGCGAAAGTAAACCTGGGTGCTAACGGTGGAGCACATCTTGCGGTTTTGAAGTTGTTGTCCAACCGTAGACAGTATATTAACAACTTAATCCTCATTACAGTCCGCCATGGTTGTTGTTTTTCTTCTCACTTGCGAGTATCAGGGCGGAGAATAGTGACGCTTGTCGAGTATCGATAACGTTCAGGACCTGGCCGTTCAGATTCAGGTCACATTTGAAAAGATCAGACATCAGATATCCAAGTGGCCTGTGTCGCATTCGAAAAAAATCCAACAGTGTTGTTCAGACTGTCATGAAAAGATCAGATGCAGGTCTCACTAAGGCAAAAAAAAAAAAAAAAAAATCGGAATTGGGTCACTTCAGCTTGCAGTGTGAACAAAGGCTAAATGTTTTTGCACTTTTGATGATTGAGGTGAGTTGAACAAAACACAACTCTACCCACCGAAGAGCAACAATTTAAAAGAAAAAAATCATCAAGATTAATAATTCTACCAATGTGCTCTTCATTCACAGAAAATATGTGATTCAGGTATCGAAATGAATTGTCATTACAGAAACCTTTTCTGGGGATCAGAGTATAATATTTCAAGGTAAAAATATACACTGGAAAATGTCCAGTGTATATTTTCCAGGAATATTTTGGTTAGAGATTCATGGAGAAATAGAAAAATTATATTTTCCCCCAATACTATTATGCTGTGTTATCGGATTAAAAAACTCTAACGCTTTGGTTCCAAATCATTTACTTTGAGAGAACCAAACATTTTTACCAGTTCACATGCAAATATCTATTTGCCTTATTGCTGCACTCTCAGTTACCTTTTCTTATTCGTAATATAACACTTTTTTTCTTGAAGATGTAAGAGCCAATTTGGTATTTTATGCGTCGAAATCAAATTTCAGGATATATCCGTTTATGCAGATGATGAGATGAATTCCCTAACTTATTTTTCATGTCAATTTATTTCTGCTAAAGTTATGTAGCTGCACAAATCATTGGCTTAGATCATTAAAAATACCAAAGAGAGCCTGATCCAATGGACATCTATAAAAGCACGAAACAGCCAAGTTGGACAGTTCTGTTGAAATATTGCAGTGGATTTTATTTATTTATTTTATGTTAGCTTATAAACTAATACATATGGAGTTGTTCTGTCTGACCAGCAGGCACATTTATCAAACTTTTGTGCAGAGTGATTTAGTGGGTTCACTGGCCAGGGTCACGCTGAAGTCAATGGAATATAACTGAGTGCATATTTGCTGAGCGGACAGTTCAATGACTGGACAGATGATTCATCAGCCGCATTATCAGCTCATCTCAGTGCAACACTAAAGGCGCTGTTGGCCTAAATGCCATGCTCAAGCTAGTCTCGTTGTCTTCTTGGACACATCCCCTCTCAAGGAACAAGGACTATAGTCTTTTTTTTGTGTATATATATATATTTTGGATTTCTTCAGGGTCATATCTATAAACAGGGCTTCAAATTTTTCTTCTCTTTTTTAATATCATTGGACCCTGTGGGTATCATGCTCTAAATCACAAATTCCTAACGACCGCAGTCACTTCTCATTCCGATGATCTGATGCCTCGCAGATTAAATCAACGCTTTTGTGAACTGACAATAAGGAGTCTGTTGATTAGCCATGCAAGCGCTCTGAAAGATGTGATCACAGCCGCAAACACAGAGTTACTCTCAAGCTGAAGGCAGTCTATTGTTCGACTCTAATGAACTTGTGTGGCCGGTGAAGAGTTTTGGGGATGAACATAGATGCTGTCTTTAATTCAGGGTATGCTCAATAATTTTAACCATTTCTTAAAAGTCATAAAACTGTTTTTGTAAATCGTTGATTCAAAGCTTCTGTCTTGACTTTTCTACTTCCTAGAACTTAAGATCTTGGGTTTAGCTTATTTTACCCAATTAGGTGACATAAAGGTGATAGCCATTATTAAACCAAGCTGAGATGCTACTCAGAAATGTGAAATAATTTCCAGGGTTTTTATGCAATTTTGGAAAGTGTTTATTTTTATTTGACAGTTTTCCAGATTTGGAAAAATTTAGATTTTACGTATTTTTATTCTGCAATACAGTGAACCCTCGTTATATCGCTGTTCACTTTTCGCGGTCTCGCTGCTTCGCGGATTTGCATTGTGCATTGTGTTCTGCATTCTGATTGGCTAAACAGTCTCTCCGCTTCTTCTCTACCTGTGCGTCCACAACGTTGCGGTTTAATATGTACACGTACGTAAAGCAGCTTGCCAAATTTAACATAATCAATGGTGGCATGTCGGTTTATAAGAATCTTTTTGCCCAGCAGAAAAAAAGAGCGACAACAGCTACCGATAACTATGTTATTCTCTCGAAAAAACACACCTGCACCGCAAAAAAAAACCCCGTTACAGAGCGGAGTCAGGATGCAGCAGCTCAGTCAGAAGAGCAGTGAAATACACGTGAGTCACTATTTGTCCTACTGTACGTTGTTTTGTTTTCATTTTTTATTTTCTCCTGTTCTAATCCAATGACTCGGGTCACGGTGGGGCGGCGCTGATCTCCGCAATTCGGGCACTGGAATCCGCCTTCAGTTTGTATTAAAATTATTATTTTACAGTACAGTAGTTATTTGTAAAAAAAAGAGAGAAAAATGTTTATACAGTACTTTTTATTTGTTAAACAAATGTTTGGGCCTGTAAAAAGGTTTTGTTCTTTGGTTTCAAGGTATTATGGAGTATTTCATTGTATAATAATTGTAAAAAAAAAAAACTACTACTTAGCGGATTTTGCCTATCGCAGGTTCTTTTTGGAACGTAACCGCAAAAAACGAGGGTTCACTGTATTCTATACCCGCAATGTGTTTTTTTCATTTATTTAGTTTTTTGTTTTTTATATAATTTTATATTTAAATTCTCAATTATTTACATTTTCAACATTTTATCCATCAGAATTTTGGTTTTGTTGACAAGCTGCTCAATAAAGAATAAAGAAAACATAAATATTGAAGCTCTTAGGCTTTAGACGACTTGCAATTCAGGCTTTTAGCTGAATTGTACCATTGATGCTATTGGTACAACTTGTACCAAATGTACAAATAGAAGAGTTTAAAGTGACTCGTGTACTTACTTTAAAAGTTTGTAAGTACAAGAGTTAAAGATTTTGAAATGGAGACGAGAAAAACAGTGAAGTGGCACTAAGCCACACTCTGAACAGCTCATTTTAGCACCGTGTTGTTTCTTGTTTTGTGAAACCAACAAGAAAATTACTAATTTAGCAGTTCAGAATGAAAATTAAGTAATTTCAAAAAAACTAAATTTCTATGTCAAAAAGTATAAAATAAAGAGAAATGCTTTGGAACATAATTTTTAAGTAATTTATCTCGTGCATAACACATTTTATATAATTTTCATCATTTACATGTGATTAAACTATAAAATTTGAGTGAGCGCAATGGTAATCAATTGTTTGTTGTCTTCCTGGCTTTAAAAGGAGCTTGGGAAATAGACCGCAGATGGATTAGGTTATTTGACAAGCAAAAGTGGAAAAACACGTATTGATGTTTTCCACCAAGTGCCCTGCTACTGTTAGCAACAACGCTTTAGCAGCTTAATACAGGCTGTGGTCTCTGAGTGGGAAGCGCGTTTGGCTGAATGACGCACCCAAGATCAAGACATAAGAAGCCAGAACTCCAACGGTAATACATCCCTTCTGATAATAAACCAACCACAGATCATGATGAATGGGAATTAACTGTGATTGTAAGCATGATGACTTACAGCCCACTGCGTATGGGCTCTATGGTCATATCCTACTCCTCCCTCTAACCCAATCATGTGCCTTTTATTTCTAATGTTTTTAGGGAAGAACACGCGTTATCGGCGCTTACGAATCTGTGGCGCTGCCAGATGTCCATATCCATTAATGTTGTGGAGTCAGGCGAAGCAGGCCTGAAGGCTAAACACAGCCAGGAAGGTAACAGGGCAAGCTGTAACTTGAGATACTAGAGACATAGTTTAGCTGTAGGTGGAAAGAACAAATCATCAATTTAATCAGATTATCCTTTGAGAGAAAGCTAGATTTCCTGCTTCTCTGTTTTGATTATGCTTAAATTTAGCGTCAAGGGCAAATTTTCCCCTGTGATAATTTAAGATTTTTGCTATTTGGTGGGAAATGCACCCAATTTCCTCCAACTCCTCCGGTGGGATAGTTCATGTTTTGAGTCACACTCACAAAAAATCCTCATCTTACTCTATAATATTGAGCAGTCTTTTTCAGGCTAGGCCTCCAAAGTTGACACTTTGACAGCAAGATGGTTATCTTAAGAAGTGTGATATGGCTTCCACTCCTCTGTAGGCCACAGAGCAAGGTCAAAGGTTGAAGATCATGGGAGGCTTGTATTTTAAGAAGGATTATCAGACAGAGTGAGCTCCCACCAGAGCTGAACAACACGGTATATAATCCTTTCAGGGGTTAAAACATCAAATCAGCAACAGTGAAAATGAGGTGTAATTAGGTAATAATTAAAGTAAGAGCATAAATAAGTCGATATATTCACAACTACAACTCTGATCAATATTTATAAGATTATTAGTCAAAGCATGTAGCAAAAAAGTGATCTTAAATACAGCCAGTTAATTTTTAAAATATAAAATAATGTGTTTTTTCTACAGTATTAATCTTAGAGATTAAATGTTTTATATTTTCTCTGTAGCATTACAGGATCTATGTACTCCAGAGGAGTGGGTTCCAAACCTTCCAGCTTCTTATCCACAAAATAAAAATATGAAAGGGTCGTGACCCCGACTTTTGGTTGAACATTCAGGCATTTCTACTTTCCTTTGACTAAAAATAAAATATTATAGTTATTGTACTTTATATTGTGTTTCCCCTTTGCTATTCACAAGATGGTGGAGTAAAATAAAAATGGTCTTTTGTGTCAAAATATTGTGTATGTAGCCCACAGCTACACAGGCATATGTCCTTATTGTAATAAATAATGTTATTGTAATACTTTCTTTATTTGGCGGCTTGGTGCTCTGTCTGTAAGCTAAATGCTACCATACAGTGAAGCTAGCTAAAAATGAATAAGCTGACATTTAACCCTCATGCAGTTTTACCCCACCTGAACTTTTTATCCTGTGCGCAGTCCGCCGGCGTTTATTTTTGAAGCACCACATCGCTTCTCCATTGACAGACCATGACACCTGCTGCGCACTTCACCTGTGCCAAGCTATACTGGGAGAGTGAAACAGTTAAATCCATTCAAAACGTTTGTCAAAAAGAGTAGAAATTAAGCAAACATTATCGCTTCACCTTGTCCTCTGGAAGACTCGGACACACCACCTGAATCTGGGAATCATCCTCCTCCTCCCGTGGATCTGTCTTTATTATTTAGTGTAATTTATCAAAAATAGTAGGCTATACAGGCATAAGTGTGTACGCGTGTGTGGAGGCGTGCACCTGTGTGCTGCATTTGGACTCATCGGGCGTTGTGTGGATCAGATCTGCTGTTTCTGTGCCATCGCATCACGTTGCGACAGCGTTCATGTGGATTAGGTGCAATGATAGTTTTGTGGGTACCCTCCGATAATATCCTGCAGGCGCCAGTGGTTTGGGATAAGTTAAGTGTTGGCCTGATCTAAGAACGATCATACAGGTGGAACGGAGAGCTGATTTGAAGTAATGCACATTTATTCCACAGAGAGATTATTTCAAAATACATAATTAATAGGAGTGGGGAGTCATGCTAGCTCAGTGTTCCAAGGCCCTTTTATTGCCATGATTAAAGATGAATGAGTTGTGCTTGAGTTTGACGAAGTAGGTGTTGCTCGTTCTTATCAGGTTGAGGTTTTGGCTAAAATCAGAGATGTTCAATGGCAGTGTTCTGCCTTGGGATTTTACCCAGAACTGACAGCGCCAATGTGAGCTAACCTTTCATCCAAAGCTACAGGTTCCTAAAGGTTCTGGCTCTAAGGCTGCAATAACAACACCACATGTGAAATCATTTTACTTGTGCAAAAAAAAAGAAGAAAAAAGAGGAAAGTTCAAGGGATTTGTTCACTGTGAGTCACCATAAAACTAAGCCATGTGTGTTTTCTTCCGGGCACTGACACTTCTCAGCACAAATTGAAATCAATAAGATGACGGATTGAACATCACAGATGGAAAGATGAAGGTTTAGAGAAAGGGAGGCAGAAATTGACTGGGTCAAGTCCATTCGGGTATTGAGTTGATAGGTGAGAAGGCCAGGAGCTGCTTCCTTCCTGAATTCGGTTGACCTTAACAATAGACAGCCTGGCCTCTGCAAGCGAGAACGCAAGATCGACTAACCGGCATAATGCACAACCTCTCTGACACAAAGAGAGGGACGGGAGGAGAAGGTCAAACACGAAAAGGATTAAGGTGCATGAAAAGAGCGGAGGAAGATGGATTAGACACAAAACCTCATCTGTCGCTGGCGGATGTCGTTTTTCTTATTCACTGATTTGTGCACACAAGGCAGACATTACAGACTAGAAAGGAAAGGTATTGATCTACAAAATAAACTAGATGAGCGAACTATAACAAAGAAGCAGAACAAATTAAAATGGGTACATTTTGTCTAATGCATCGTTTGGCAAAAAAAGAGATGGTTTTTTCTTTACTTTGTCAAAATCACTTCTGTAAAAAAATATTTAGCCCATTATTTTTAGAAAAGTAACAATATTCAAGGGTTAGGATACGTTTTTCATTTATTTTTGGCAGTTATCTTCTGATTTTAATTCTTATTAGTAGTAGTACTAGTATTTTTCCCTAATATTACCTGTTTTAGTTAATCGACTATGGCCACATTAGTCTTGGGTAGAAGTGGGAAAGAAGGGAAAAAAATAACGAAACATAAATAAATAAATTAAAGAGCTAAAGAATATGGTGGTTTTTAACCATTTATCACTTACAATGAATTTGTAGTTATCAGTCTGTTGTGATAGTTTTAATGGTTTTAATGAAAATGACCAATATTACTAATATTGCCTATGGGTGCAAATCATTTTTCAAAAAAAATTAAGATTTAGTACGACTTATTCCAGTCATGAATATACAGGTAAGTCCAAAAGTCTTCAGTGAGACAGGCATTTCTCAAAAGATCATCTCAAAGATCTTTATGTTTTACGTTTTAATAAAAAAAAAGATAATTTCTACAATTTTCATCAAAAATGTATCTGCATTTTTTTGGTCTGATATAAAACACACTGACATTTATGCTTTTAATAAAAAAAAACATGAATAATCTTTGAATAAATTAGTAAACAAATGTGTCAAAACTTCTCTTACATTATATATACACCCATACAGCTCTGAAAAAGTTATATTTTACACATCACTTTAACATGATGCAACTTTTAACTTGTAGGGAGTCTAGTTATCACCACCAAACAATAAATTAGTGATCCTAATGTGCATTTGAAAGGAATCTGACAGACAAACAAAGAAACCATGAGACAAATGGGGGAAATGACAAAAGAACAAAATGCCATGAACATTCCTGATTTTCTGTGTGTAAAACCACATCAACTCTACAGATATGAGGAATCCCCAAACCCACTCCCACTTAACAATTGTCAGTCTTTGTACATCACAGTCCGTCTTTGTGCGGATTATGGCTTGGATCACTTGCAGTGACCTATATCTCAACTGAGCTGGGGTGTACGGCCGCAGCTGACCTCCTCTTTTTTACCCTCTTGATCCTTGCTCCACACAGTATGCACATTGTAACGATGAGGGACGTTTTTAAAGGCGACAACATGTATGCACCCTGACTCCGTCTCCTAAAGCTGCCAGCCAGCACGCAGGAATTTGCCCTGACATTCCAAGTGGGAAAGTTTTCGGGGGGTGATTTTTACACGAGCGAATGTGTCGGGTGGCAGGGGTGAACACAACAGTCCCTGTGCGCACTCGTGCCGTCAATTCGTTGTCAAAAGTTCAGCACGTTTTTTTTTTCCTCATGAAGATTTAGAGTCTTGTGTTGGTTGAAAGTGTCCTTGTCAAGTCCAGTCCCTTTCACATTGATGTTGTGTTTTAATTTCCCATAGATGTCTCCAGTGGAGTCGGTATAAAGTGGCATAAAGAATGACAATCAATAAAAGATGGGTTTTCTGCAGCCTTGTCCACATGTAGCCTGGTATTAAGGAAATATCTGTTTTTCTAAACACAAATCTGTCACTGAGCGTTGCTGTAAACATGCCAGACCCATAGAGGGCAGTGTAGCTCAAAGTTAAAACCAATCAGCCAATCGGATTGCTTCAAAACAACCATAACTTCCTCTTAGGAATTAAACATGGTGCGATGAGGTTCATATGAAATACTTTTAAATAGCGTATTAGAATAAAAACAAAACGGTGTTGATTGGGAATCGTGTCAAAGCAAGTACATAAAACTAACTTTTCTGCAAGATATAGGAGCTTTTATAAGTTAATAATTTCTTAGTAATAATAAAAAAGTAGAATATTTCACTTATAAGAATATATTCTGTCGTACAATATTAATGAATTATTTACTTAAAACAAGCTCCTATATCTTGCTGAAAAATACATTAGTTTTGTCTTATTTCTGGAATACTAAGATTTTTGCACTAGAAACTTGACTGAAACTACTTGGTCAGATTTTATAGTTCTTGCAGTGAACATTGCGCTACTTTCACACCTTCTTTTTATTATCTTCAGAGCAGCTGAACTAAAATGTCCCCGTTTATCTTTTCAGTGACTTGAACCTTTTCTGTCCCACAAATAAACAATGCAAACAATAAAGACTCTCAGGCTTGTGGCTTAAGTGGCAAAAATATACCACATATATCAAGGAAGTTCATCCTCTTAAAAATAATATGAAAAAAATATTGAATTTGACGGTAAACAGGAGAAAGAAACGGAGAGCTTCACAAACGACAGAGATGGAAAGCTTCTCAGGGTGGAGAAGGAGGACAGATGCTCAGAATGTGGCTTGGTCGATAAAACCGATGGAGTTACTCTTCTGCGCTCTCGGGTTTCCCAAGTTGACCTCTACGAGTGCCGATCACATTCTGCTGCAGAAGAGGCAAACACACACATCCACTGGAGTGTCACGCGTGCACACATGGCAGCTTCCCATCCACAAACATGCACACTGAGAGGTGTGGCTCAAGTATACGCATAGAAAATTGAGATGGGTCAAATAAGCTGGAATCACAGCCAGAAGTCTCAAGGAGAAAAGAGAAAGTTGTGAGAAAGAATGGATAAAACGAACAGGGATAGTGTCATCTGTTGGTTCTCTTTGTTGCTTGTTTCTTGCTCTGGGTTTGTCTTGCTTTATCTGGGTGGGTGCAGCTTATAAAAAAACCGCTCCTCCTTTCCTTTACATTAAGACGGCAAGGTATTGAAACATCAACACCTGTTTGCAAGAGGCTGCAAGCTGCTGGAATTACAAGTTAAACTCAGGTGTGGCTGAATAACTTATACACACACACCCGTCGCACACAAAGCACTCATGCAAGGGCGTAAGGTAACAGCGTCTTCCTATGTAATTACTTGCTTGACAACACATGCATGAGTGGATTTCCTGTCACAAGTCGTTATCAGATGAAGCGAGAAGAAAAATAATTTTAATATTACTAACAATCAGACTTGACATTAAAAATATGGATTAAAAGGTTTTGTTACTGTTATAGTTGGTTTCCAGCTGACAGATCCTGTTAATTTAAAAGCTCTGCACTTTTCAGCTTTAAAATGTTTAATAACAAGCTTGGGTAATGGAGGCACCTGGAGTCTCCAGGCTTGATTTGTAGCCTCCTCATTTTTTAAATGTTTAAAGCTGAGGGTGTAAGGGAGAGTTATGCTGGCCCACAATAGACCCGTTTTTCCTTCAGAACTGGACTAATGTTCTGTCTCATAGATCCATATCTTATAGATCCAAGGTATCCAGCATCCTTCTCAGACTTTTTGGTCCATACTGGCAGGATAACATCACACAGCTAATGCAGATTTGTCAACTAAACATTCATATAGCTCAGCATAACGAATGAATTGGAATGAAAGTCAAACATATAAACATGTAATCTAGAAGGTTACATAGTAATAATTTCATGTGACTTAGAAGCACAATAAATTAATACGAAACTAAACAGAAGGTTGAAAACTGATAGCAGCACAAGGATAAAATGTAGAAGCCTGGAAGACGAAGAGAGAAGGTGGGGAGGGGACCTTGTCCTGGTCAAAGGACATTTTTGTCAATGAATGGTGTCCTGTTTCCTGAGTTTATATGTCTTCTTGGGGGTAAAAGATAATGGGGTGAGGTGGGGTAACTATGGAGATCATGGTGATACTGGTGCATCTTTTTGTCTTGTGCTGAAAATGGCTGAATGGGACATGACTGATTATAGTTTCTTCTTAGAATCTAAGCAAATAAATAATCAACACAGAAACATACAGATCATTACAGATTCACTCAAATCAAAACATATAGTAGTATAAACTTTCATTGACATTAACTCAATACATTTTAAACATAAAACTTTTAACTTTGATCTGCTTAGAGTACTTTAATGCAAACACACTCAGTTCACTCGTGGGGGGCGTTGACCTTTCGGTTGGAAGGTGACCCCTCCTCAATAAATCGTAGCTGCTGAGTCATAGCTACTAGAAACCGCGGAGCGCTGCACTGATGAGCCGTTTACAGATATTTTTAACACTTTGCTTGAGACGTGCCATTTGTCAGACTGTTATAAATCCTACACCTAAAATAATCACAGCACATAGGTCCGAATGACCACATAGCAGTTTAGAGACTTTAATAATATGGTTTCTGTAAAGGTATATAATTTTTGAGCTAGCTGAATGCAGTTGGTATGGGGGAATATTTCTGTCATAATTTGAGAGCACACATTTTCAGTTTGAAAGCAGGATTTCATGTCTTTTGTACTCAAAACTTCTGCTCTCTTTCAAATATTCCCTGTGCTTTCTCAAACCTGTCGCCTTGTGCTCAAAACTTGTCTCTGCTCGAATCAAATCTCCACTTGCAAACCTCTCTGCTCGCTTGCGAATCATTTTCTGCTTGCGCTTGAAACAAAAACGTACTGTTGCCTGGCAACCTCTAAGCCAATAGAACGAAAGTGTTATAATGGGTGCGCTTGTTTCCTTCTAGTGGGTGTGCCTGTGTGGCTACTATTGAGTGTGGAAACCTGTGCCACCCACTGGATGTAGGGAGAAACAATGACCTCAACTTTCTGCTTCTTGTTACACTAAATATATAATATCACTAACAGCTACTGACACTTTAACTGTCAGTAGCTGACAGTTGGTTGGACAGTTGGTTGGAGTTTGTTTATCCAACCAAAGAAAATGGATCCACAGAACCAGCTGTGTTACAACTTAGTCACAACATATCTGTCTGCCTGTCGGTCAGTAGTAGCCACACAGGCACTCCCACTAGAAGGAAACAAACGCACCCAGTATAACACTTTCGTTCTATTGGCTGAGAGGTTGCCAGGCAATGGTATTTCTTTGCTCCAAGCGAGTATAGAATGATTTGCAAGCGATCAGAGCGGTTTGCAAGCGGAGATTTGATCCGAGCAGACAAGTTTCGAGCGTGAGGAGACAGGTTTGAGAGAGCACAGTGAATATTTGAAGGAGAGCAGAAGTTTTGAGTACGAGAATTACAAGTTTTGAGAAGAAAGACGTGAAGTCCTGCTTTCAAACTGAAAATATGTGCTCTCGAGTTATTGCAGAAAATTTCCCCCATAAATTGGTTATCTAACAAATACTAAACTGTCAACAGTTCAATAAATAGAGCAGCGAAGGAAGGAAGGAAGAGAAAGATACCTTTTATAAGTTATGAATACACAAATCTGATAATATTAATTGATTTGCAGCATGTTGAACACCAATAAAAGGTGCCTCAGTTTTGCTGAGGCTTTAGACTTTAGCATAATTGTTCAGCAAGGTTGTCATAAGACTGGGGTGGAACAAATAAAACAGCCTTAAGAACAGTTTCCGGTCCTTAACAAGTAGGAAAGTGTTGGTGTTTCCACAAAGCTCTTTTCTCATCCCTGAAAATTCATTTGCCAAAAGCTCCACAGCAGCTCACCGCATCGTCTTGTAAACGTTTTCACCTCCTCAGTGAAAAATGGACGCCTTGCACTCAGCAGCTCTCCTCAAGTATTTAAAGCCCTTGGAAGCCAACACGCTGATTTCCTGTTAATGATGTGAGCAAGTGTAAGTAAGTGACAGGCGAGGATAGGTTTCCATATCCGCTGTGAGGAGGGAACATGTCCACTAATGGTCGGAGGAATGCGGGCAGGACTGGATGGACGAATCTGCTCTTACGCTCATTAATGGTTCCTCTGGGATTTGGGGGAAATGACCCCGATGTGGGATCCAATGTGTGTCTGCATTTGCAGCTATGGAGGACAGAGGCTGAAAAGGAAACAGGAGCTTGTAGAATTTAGATCTTCAATCCTGTATGTGATATTTAAAAGCATGTCGCTCCATAAGCTGCAACTTATGGAGAAGCAAACATTGTCAGAGTACAATCCTTATAATAAAATATATTATGATGCAATATAGACAAATAGCTTCTATATAATAAAATATGCAGGCACCGATCATGTGATTCTTGTTTTTGTTCTGGTTTTTATGCATTTAATTTAGTAGAAAATGATTTTTAAAACTCATATGTTCTAACGTTCTCTGGTATTTTAATCCAGTTGTGAGAAGCTGTCACTGATAATGAGTTCTGAATAAATGTACGTCTAAGACCAAACAGAGATTTGCAAACATGGTCAAGCACTAATTCAAATATCAGTAAATGTTTATAGTCTGGAGAAGCTGGCTGTATATCAAACAGAAAGCTGAAAGGAGAAAGAATATTGGAGTGACACCAAAAGGAGTCAAACAAGCTAAAGCCCGTCATTGGAATGCTGCTATTCTACTGTATTTATGATACTTAATAATAAAACCCAGTTTATATGTGGTTGTTTTTGCAGCAAACTACCCAACGCAGACATCCACGCCTTATACTAGTTTCCCAGGGATGTTTGAGGAATACAATACCCTAGAAAACCTCCCACCAGAGGCACCTAGTCCCAACACCACCACCGCCACCGCCAATGGAGACTCCAAAGAAAGGCTCTACCAGGGGATTAACGACAAACTCATCCCCATCTACTGCTCCATCCTGGCAGCTGTCGTCGTGGGTCTTGTGGCCTTCATCATCTTTAAGAGGTGAGCACTCAGTGGTTAAAGACGTCATAAAGAATCACAAAAACAAAGCATTTGCTGGGTTTCAGATGACGCAGCACGACGTCACCCAATGCAGATGGAGGGCAGGAACTAAATGTAGCCCATTTACTTCTGTTGATCCAGCTTCAAAATGTCTGTGTGCTGTACGGTTGTTCTAACCGTTCTAGTAGAGAGAAAGATAAAAGTTATTTTTGTGTTGCAAAGGTAGTTGGTCACAAGGAAGTTAATTTTTAAAAACTTACAGAAAAAAGACAATAAAATTGGATCAACAGTCTACGGCTAAAAACAGGAGGTGCAGAAACCAACAGTGCCAGAATTTGCAGTGACCACTTTCTAACAGGTAACAATCGCATTGTTTAAATTGTATTTTCAGATATTTTATTGGACAGTTACTTAGAAAGACAAGGAGTCATATGTAAGGTAAGATATATTATTTTTACGCCTTAGCTTGATCAAACCATGTTTTTAATGAGGTTTCTGTAGATCGCCGCGAACGGTTGGCCTACCGTATAGAAATGCAGTACGACTCAACATTAATATACAACTCCAGCATAAGTTTAGGTTTACAGAAGCTAAATATATTATTTACCAGGAGATCCAAGCACATAGAAATAACATGGGTTAGCTTGTTGTTAGCATTAGCGATAACATTATTGTCATAGACTAATTCCTTAAAATAGCACAACTCACTACTTACCCGGGCAGAAACCAGTTTAATGTTCCTTTTGATCCTAACTGATTGACCCAACCTGAAACAAAATCATTGTTATGCTTCAGGCTTTTGAAAGCTTTCATCTGGCTCGTCATATAATATAAACTATGCAGCACCAGATAGTTATGTCGATCGCCTCAACACCAGATAAATTCTCAAGATTTTATGAAAAGTCTTTTTTTACCAAGATAATATGGATCATATCCTAAATATACGCATGTTTTTGCGAGATACCTCGTCTGTGCCAGCCCATTTAGGGCATTAGCTACTCATTGTTATCCATTTTGTCCTGTTTTGAACCGGAGAAATCCACTTCCTGACCCCATCTGAATTTTGCACATCATCCCAGTCAAGTGTCTAAAACCAGCAATATGCCTAAGTAAATAAATAAATGTTGAACTCACCAGATTTAAAATATGGCTGTTTTTTCATATTTAATGAAATCGTCTGCTTCTACATTTCAATATGGCAGCAATCTGCTTGTTTTATGGGTCACCATATCCATTACTGCCATAAATGTTGTATGCACCATATGTTTAGGTATTAATGTTGTATTAGTGAGGCACAATGAAAATGTTTACCACTGTATTAAAAGTCCTGGTGTAAACTTTTCATAATTAGGTTTTGGTTAGTTTATTTTTAGAACTAACCTCACAGAAAGAAAAGTGAATGGGGGACTAGGAAGTGCATCTAACAGTAACTACTAATAACTAGGAACAAGAAATAAACATAATAAACTAGAATCACTAACAAAGGACTAAAGAAAAACAGGAAGAATAATGATCTAACAAAAATAGGAAACTAACAATAATAAAACTAGAATCAAATCAAACTACATTTACAATCCAGAGAAGTAAATCGAGTGTTGAAAGCAGGCAGGTGTTGCATTTTCTCTCTCTGGATACTCTGACTTCGTCCCACCAAGCAAAGTTCAAGGTCATACTTTTTGTTTGCACTGATTTTTCATTCAGGTGGAACAGCTGTAAGCAGAACAAGCAAGGAGCGAACAACTGCACGACAAACCCGAACCAGACTCCGTCTCCAGAGGGGGAGAAGCTCCACAGCGACAGCGGCATTTCTGTGGACAGCCAAAGTCTGCAGGAGCAGCAGGGCCAGACTCAGTCACAAACAGGTAGCCGCATCATTCACATTAAAAAACAAAACACTACCTTTATGTAAAGACAGAAACATCTGAGTGGCATTTAGTTGTGTCTACTATCTTCTGCTCTTTAAGTCAAATAAATTTAACGAGTTTTAGATTTTGAACCTAAATGTGTGAGTTTGTGTAAGATAAACCTATGTAACCAATATACTGGATAGTTTAATTTCACAATCCAGGTTCAGAAAGAGCCCCATACAAAAAAAAGATGCCATTGACCACAGAGACAAGGATTAAAGGGGGGAAATAAAGTATTCAAATCAGGAGCAAAACAAATAAACACAAAACATTTAGTTATGCAAACAAATCTGCAAAAGAAAAACAAATTAAATAGAAGGCCTTTCAGTTTTTAGCTCAACCAAAAAGAAAAGGTTTCACAGAAAAATGAAATCAGCCAAAAAAAATCTGACCTATGTTTGGTTGTAATACACTACAGCTTAAAATTACCAAAACCCATAACAATAAATATACTGTATCAAATTTTTTTTCAACTTATTACGTAAAACACAAAATCATTAAACAGTACAAACCTCGGTTTTAACTATGCAAATGGGTCCAAAGCTTGTGTTCTGGTGGGCAGCTGGTGCGGTTGGTGTAGCGCTGAGCTAACAGATTTAGCTTTAACTGGCAGCAAACAGAGAGTTTGAGAGATAATGTTGTAAGATTGTTAGATCAACAAGAGGTTTTACCATTTACTGAACACAAGGAACTTATCGCTGATTGTGTGCAGTAAGGTTTCAAAGATCAAAACCTTTTCAAACAGGCATTTCTGTCTGACAGGAGAGGAAACAGGAAGTGACATAACTTGCTGTCACTCTTTATATACACTTCAGGAGAGCAACAACAATGCAATTTGGTAACCAGGTTATTAATTTTGTCAAACCTCCAAGAGCTGAATAAACTAGTCATTTTAGGTTAGCACTTAAAAAAACTGAAAGAAGAAAAAGAGTGGGAACTATTTCCCAGAATGCTTAGCGGCATGTTTTCGTATGGTGAGATGGAAGTGCGTTACATTGATCTGACTCTGGTGTTTTATTAATGCAAATGTTTATTTTGAGACTAACATCCTGCTCACACTAAATGTTTTTGAGCTGAATTCATTGTGATTTTAAATCAGCGCCGAAATTTTCTTTATGCAATTTGAGACTAGAATTTAAATGACTAAAATAAATTAAGTAGTTATTTTAACTTGATATTGTGAGTGAAAATAATAGCAAAATGTGTTCTCTTTAACCAGGTGAGGGCAAGTTTTTTACAGTGAAATAATAATCTGGTTTAAATTGCAGCATTAAGTTAAACTCAGAATTCAAGATTAATTAACTTAAAAAACAATGTTTAGAAAACTTGTCTCTTGTTGTTAAATCAACTTCATGAACTTTAATTTCTGAGTTAAAACCAAAACATGAATTAAATTGCATTTTCAAGACAGCAGAGTGGTTTAAAGTTAAACCACCTTCAAATGTTTTACAGTGTAGTAATTGCGTTGCATGCAGACATGTTTTAATTTGAAAAAAATTGTATTTTTGTTTGGATTCCTTTAGTTTTTTTTTCTGAACTGTTCCTCCAGAGGAATTTTCCCTGAGGAATGAAGCATCTGAAGCTTTCACTAACTCCATGTTAACAATGACCTTTGAGACTTACTCTAGCAAATCAGCAGAGCAGGACTAGAAAACTGACAGTGTTTGTTTTCAGGGCAGTGCATGTTGTTGCTGCTGCTGCTGCTGGTTTTCTGTAAAGTCCTGACATACCAGCTCAAGACAACTTATGGATTTCAAAGCATCTGTTGCCCATAAAACCTTAAAGGAAACAAAACCAACTGAGTATTTAAGCAGCATTTCCTGTATTTTAAGTTGAAGGAAACATCCACAATCAGTGCACAAAGACCAATTTAAACACAAAATTAAAGCTGCAAGCAGCCTCGGGCGGCCCTCGCAGCAAGCGCCGCTCCGGCCTATTGGCCACCGCGGGGGTTCCAGCCACCGCAGAAGCTCTCGCACGATTTCCAGAGCCGCAGCCAACTCCCCACCGCAGAAGCTCCGCCGCAGTTTCCAGCACCGCCGCCCGCTAGCCACCGCAGAAGCTGTCGCGCATTTTCCACACCCATCCACCAGGCGACACGCGTGAATGCGTTCGGCAGCGCTCCCCGACGACTGTCAAAAAATCTGGTGCAGATCGGTCGATGCGTCGAGGAGATACAGCCCATGTATTAACTTAGGGGGCGCAGTGGAGTCAAATTACATTTCAAACCCGTCGGGCTCTTTAGAGGTGAACAAAGGTCATACATATCCAGTTTGGCGCCAATCGGATGATCTATGTGTGAATTAGAGCCAAACGTATGAATATGGCGAGGGACTGATATTCGCCATTTGGCCACGCCCACACGGTTCAGCCAGAAGCGAGCATTGACAGAGCTCATCATCCGAATTACCTTGATTAGGTCAAGAGAGCTATAAACAGAGCTTTCCAAGGAAATAAAAGACACTTCCTGTTCTGAGGGGGCGGGGCTTAGATGACGTCATAATATGATGACACAGGGTCGTCAGGGATCCCACCAGGGTCACTTGTGCAAAGTTTGGTGCAGAAGCTATCGACCGTTCACAGTAAAATACAAGACTTCCTGTTGTCAGGGGGCGTGGCCTACGTGATGTCATCATTTAACCATTGGATATTATTGGACACAAGATAGTGATCAATAACTGAAGGTTTGGTGTCTCTGTCAGTTTTTGTGTTAGAATTACAAATTATTTAATTTTTTCCTCTTTAATTCAACATTGAACTGTCATTCCGTAGGGCAATGCTGCCCTCTGGTGTCGAATTACTGAAATAATGAAACTATTTCAGTGGGCAGCAGAGGGCAGCATTGCCCTACAAACAACGAACATGGACTGTTTATTATGTAATTACACAGAAGATCTCTCTAATTCATTGTGAGGGGGCGGGGCCTAGATGACGTCATAATATGATGACATAGGGTCGTCAGGGATCCCACCAGGGTCACTCGTGCAAAGTTTGGTGCAGAAGCTATCGACCGTTCACAGTAAAATACAAGACTTCCTGTTGTCAGGGGGCGTGGCCTAAGTGATGTCATCATTTAACCATTGGATATTATTGGACACAAGATAATGATCAATAACTGAAGGTTTGGTGTCTCTGTCAGTTTTTGTGTTAGAATTACAAATTATTTAATTTTTTCCTCTTTAATTCAACATTGAACTGTCATTCCATAGGGCAATGCTGCCCTCTGGTGTCGAATTACTGAAATAATGAAACTATTTCAGTGGGCAGCAGAGGGCAGCATTGCCCTACAAACAACGAACATGGACTGTTTATTATGTAATTACACAGAAGATCTCTCTAATTCATTCTGAGGGGGCGCGGCTTAGATGACGTCATAATATGATGACATAGCATTGTCAGGCATCACACCAGGATGAGTCAGGCCAAGTTTGGTGCAGCTCGGTCGAAATATGTGGAATCTAGAAGCAAACGTATGGCATCGGCGTTACAGGTCACTTCGCCACGCCGCCACAGCCAGCTGCTTCATCGCAGCCGGTCAGGGCTTGAATCCACAACACACCAACATGTCTTCTGTCTCTGGACACAGTTTAATATTGATTATGTCAAAGGGCTAAGATAGCAACCGTTCACAGTAAAACATGACACTTCCTGTTCTCAGGGGGCGTGGCCTAAGTGATGTCATCATTTGACCACAGGGTATTTTTGGACACCTAATGATGATCAATAATTTAAAGTTTGGTATCTCTGTGAGTTTCTGTGCAGGATATATAAGAGTTTCGTGTTTCATGGCGAGTAGGTCAACTTTGACCCCTGGTAACCCCCCTTCAGCAAGCTCAGACAGTCACCAATTTGATAACTTTAAATCAGACATGCCTTATGATCAGACTGACCGAGTTTGAAGCCGATCAATCGAAATCCCTAGGAGGAGTTCGATCAAATGCAAAGGCTGTAAACGTCAAAATCGAGGTCAAATGAACTTCAATCTAAAATGGCCGACTTCCTGTTGGGTTTAGAGCATGGCTCTAAGAGACTTTTTTGTACGTCCCGACAAGATACACATGTGTACCAAGTTTTGTAATTCTAAGTTAAAGCATGGCTTTGGGCTGTTCATTTAAAATACTCTAGGGGTCGCTATAGAGAAATTAGGCCACGCCCACCAAATATCGCTATGGATTCCTGTTCGGGGATGGATAAGGATCCATCCTAGTGAGTTTGGAGCAGCTCACCCCGAAACTGTGGAATTCAGAGCCAAACGAAATTCGACGGCGTTCGCAACGCCGCCACGCCCACCTGCTTCATCGCAGCCGGTCGGGGTTGGAATCCACAACACACCAACATGTCTTCTGTCTCTGGACACAGTTTCATGTTGATTAGGTCAAAGGGCTAAGATAGCGACCGTTCACAGTAAAACATTACACTTCCTGCTCTCAGGGGGCGTGGCCTATGTAAAAAAAAATTTCACTGCAGGGTATTATAGGACACCCGATGCCGATCAATCACTGAAAGTTTGGTCCCTCTATGTGTTTTTGTATAGGAAATATGAGGTTTTTGTTTCATGGCGTGTAGGTGAACTTTGACCCCTGGTAACTCCCCTTCAACATGCTCCAAAACTCTCCAATTTGATAACTTTAAATCAGACATGCCTTATGATCAGACTGACCGAGCTTGAAGCCGATCAATCGAAATCCCTAGGAGGAGTTCGATCAAATACGAAGGCTGTAAACGTCAAAATCGAGGTAAAAAATGGACCTTCAATACAAAATGGCCGACTTCCTGTGATACTTGCACTATGACATTACTTGTAAATTCTGAGCGTCTTAGTGAGCTCTACAACTGTACCGAATTTCAAGTCTCTACGATGAAGTAAGTGAATAGCAATGGGTCTGTTGAAAATTGCTAGTTGCCGCCGTTGAGCAATTTTTTTTGCGATTTTTGCGGTGACCTTAAAATTCAAAATTTTTAAACCGCCTAGACGCGTCCGCCAAGTTTGGTGAGTTTTTGAATATGATAAAGCCCCCAAAAAGGCGCACGAAGAGGGGGGCAGAATCGTTAGAATAATAAGAAACAGTACAGATACAATAGGCCTTCGCAGCGCTTTGCTGCTCGGGCCTAATTAAAGCTGCAAGCAGCCTCGGGCGGCCCTCGCAGCAAGCGCCGCTCCAGCCTATTGGCCACCGCGGGGGTTCCAGCCACCGCAGAAGCTCTCGCACAATTTCCAGAGCCGCAGCCAACTCCCCACCGCAGAAGCTCTGCCGCAGTTTCCAGCACCGCCGCCCGCTAGCCACCGCAGAAGCTGTCGCGCATTTTCCACACCCGTCCACCAGGCGACACGCTTGAATGTGTTCGGCAGCGCTCCCCGACGACTGTCAAAAAATCTGGCGCAGATCGGTCGATGCATCGAGGAGACACAGCCGATGTATTAACTTAGGGGGCGCAGTGGAGCCAAATTACATTTCAAACCCGTCGGGCTCTTTAGAGGTGAACAAAGGTCATACATATCCAGTTTGGCGCCAATCGGATGATCTATGTGTGAATTAGAGCCAAACGTATGAATATGGCGAGGGACTGATATTCGCCATTTGGCCACGCCCACAAGGTTCAGCCAGCAGCGAGCATTGACAGAGTTTATCATCCGAATCATCTTGATTAGGTCAAGAGAGCCATAAACAGAGCTTTCCAAGTAAAAAAACGGCACTTCCTGTTCTGAGGGGGCGGGGCTTAGATGACGTCATAATATGATGACATAGGGTCGTCAAGGATCCCACCAGGGTCACTCGTGCAAAGTTTGTTGCAGAAGCTATCGACCGTTCACAGAAAAATACAAGACTTCCTGTTGTCAGAGGGCGTGGCCTACGTGATGTCATCATTTGACCATTGGATATTATTGGACACAAGATAATGATCAATAACTCAAACTTTGGTGTCTCTGTGAGTTTTTGTGTTAGAATTACAAATTATTTAATTTTTTCCTCTTCAATTCAACATTGAACTGTCATTCCGTAGGGCAATGCTGCCCTCTGGTGTCGAATTACTGAAATTACTGAAATAGTTTCATTATTTCAGTAATTCGACACCAGAGGGCAGCATTGCCTTACACATGACAAAATAATCCCCTTTGTAATTGACTGTGTAACATGTTACACAGTCAATCACAGGGGATCTTTGAGCCTTGCTAACCCCCCTTCAACATGCTCCAAAACTCACCAATTTGATAACTTTAAATCAGACATGCCTTATGATCAGACTGACCAAGTTTGAAGTCGATCAATCGAAATCCCTAGGAGGAGTTCGATCAAATACGAAGGCTGTAAACGTCAAAATCGAGGTCAAATGAACTTCAATCTAAAATGGCCGACTTCCTGTTGGGTTTAGAGCATGGCTCTAAGAGACTTTTTTGTACGTCCTGACAAGATACACATGTGTACCAAGTTTCGTAATTCTAAGTCAAAGCATGTCTTGGGGCTGATTTTTTAAAATATTCTATGGGGCAATGTAGAAAAATTAGGCCACGCCCACCAAATATCGCTATGGATTCCTGTTGGTGGGTGGATAAGGATCCATCCTAGTGAGTTTGGAGCAGCTCACCCCGAAACTGTGGAATTCAGAGCCAAACGAAATTCGATGGCGTTCGCAACGCCGCCACGCCCACCTGCTTCATCGCAGCCGGTCGGGGTTGGAATCCACAACACACCAACATGTCTTCTGTCTCTGGACACAGTTTCATGTTGATTAGGTCAAAGGGCTAAGATAGCGACCGTTCAAAGTAAAACATTACACTTCCTGCTCTCAGGGGGCGTGGCCTACATAAAAAAAAAATTTCACTGCAGGGTATTTTAGGACACCGGATG
This sequence comes from Xiphophorus maculatus, assembly GCF_002775205.1. Classification (NCBI taxonomy): domain Eukaryota; kingdom Metazoa; phylum Chordata; class Actinopteri; order Cyprinodontiformes; family Poeciliidae; genus Xiphophorus; species Xiphophorus maculatus. The sequence continues at coordinate 4,699,802 of NC_036452.1, read as the reverse complement.
ACGATCAATCACTGAAAGTTTGGTCCCTCTATGTGTTTTTGTATAGGAAATATAAGAGGTTTTTGTTTCATGGCGTGTAGGTGAACTTTGACCCCTGCTAACCCCCCTTCAACATGCTCCAAAACTCACCAATTTGATAACTTTAAATCAGACATGCCTTATGATCAGACTGGCCGAGTTTGAAGCCGATCAATCGAAATCCCTAGGAGGAGTTCGATCAAATACGAAGGCTGTAAACGGCCAAAATAGGGTCCAAAATGGACCTTCAATACAAAATGGCCGACTTCCTGCGATACTTGCACTATGACATTACTTGTAAATTCTGAGCGTCTTAGTGAGCTCTACAACTGTACCGAATTTCAAGTCTCTACGATGAAGTAAGTGAATAGCAATGGGTCTGTTGAAAATTGCTAGTTGCCGCCGTTGAGCAATTTTTTTTGCGATTTTTGCGGCGACCTTAAAATTCAAAATTTTTAAACCGCCTAGACGCGTCCGCCAAGTTTGGTGAGTTTTTGAATATGATAAAGCCCCCAAAAAGGCGCACGAAGAGGGGGCAGAATCGTTAGAATAATAAGAAACAGTACAGAAACAATAGGCCTTCGCAGCGCTTTGCTGCTCGGGCCTAATAAGAAACAGTACAGATACAATAGGCCTTCGCAGCGCTTTGCTGCTCGGGCCTAATAAGAAGTTACACTTTTTTTTCTGCTTTTATGAACAAACAAGGCAACTCCTTTAGATGTATTGCATGGTCATTACATCGTAACGTCCATTTAAGGAACTATTGCTTCTTGCCCAGACTGCTTCTCGCAGCCAACAGAATTTGGATAAAAAAGTCCCATCAATTTTTGCAAGTAAATAATTCAAAATAAAATAAATCGCTCCTAATTTCTCCTTGCAGTTGTGACCATCGACGAAGAACCGTGTCTGCTCCTTCCTCTCCATACCAGAGAGAAAGTGGAGAAGCTGCTTTTCCAGGGCAGCGAAGGGAAAAACTGCGACCACATGCAGGACAGCGACTGGTGCAACCTGGCAGGCCTCCTCGGTTATGAGGAAGAGCGAATTGCGACCTTCCAGCAGGAGGAGCATCCCGTCCGAGCGCTGCTGTCCGACTGGGCGAGGAAGGACTGTGCAAGCGTCGACGCTTTGTGCACAGCGCTCCGCAAGATCAACCGTGACGACATCGCGCAAAGTCTGGTACTCAGCCCCAGCGGCACAAAGCCCACTGCTACCTCTGTGGTGTAGCGTCTCCGTTCTTGTCCGAAACAACTTAACACCTGGACCTTAACATTCAAATATTCCAAATACAGCAACTTAGATTATTCCACATAATTCCTGCTGCAGCTGCTTGACACTATATCTTTATGATGCAAGTCAGAGAGATGATCCTAGAAACCCATTACTCACGTTATAAATCATTCTGAATCTGAAATAAATTAGCAAAAAAAAGCAAAGTTAGGTTTTCCAAATCATTTAAACTGGCAGACAATGGAAAACTAAAGCAATTTAAAAATAGGAAAGACACATTATACTTTAAATTATGGGGACAACAGGTTTAAAATCCTCTGACTGAACTCGCCGTGGAGCAGTTGTCTGCTATGAACGCAAACTTTTGTGGATAACTTCCTCTTAGTTTTTTTCTGCTCCATTCTTTTTTATCTTCGTATTTTCTGTGGGCCTTCCACTTAATACATTGTGTCTTTCTTTTTACGTCTATGTTACTAAAGAAGCTGAAGTGTTTTTCAGGCCCAACCTGTTCAGCGACATTATTTACACGCCCTGTCAGACTTTTTAAATTTAACTTGACAAGTGGCTTGCGTCTGTAACTACTGTGGCTGTTTCTTCTACTGTATGAAGAAGAATCTGGATCGTCAGCCTGAGGAGGTTCTAATGAGCTCATTTCAAGTGAACCTGTTTCCTCGCTCCCTTATTATTATTAGTATTAGATAAAAGCTCAAAGCAGCAGTGCATGAGGATGTTATCTCCACGTCACTCCATCTACTTCTGCTGACTCTTGTTTTATTAATTCTCCCTGAGGCGCTGTAAAAAGTGCAGCCTGTTGGTATGTAGGCCTTGGCTTGCTTTTAACCGCTCAAACATCATTCCAGTATCACAGTTTCTCATCCTTACCCTGAAAATGGTAGAAACTCTGTAAAAATCCTATGTACTATATTTACATGACAAACAAGTAGATACAAATGTAGATGTAGTTGACATACATACACACCTACAGTCTGTAGCCCTGCATGCATGTACTGTGCTCAACAAACACACATTTGCATTCAAAATTAATGATGATAAAACGAGAAAGACATTATATTCTGCCACTTATATGGCATGGCGCACTCAACCGAGGGACCATATACTGTTTATTGTTCATATTTGTGGCAATTTGTTCAATGATCTCTAAAGTCTTTGGTTGCTTTTGTTGGTAACAGGCAGGAAATAATGCTGACTAACTTATTGCTCTATTTTTTATGAACACATAGCTGACTCAAGACATACAGCTGCAGTCTACAATATATTTACAACTTCCTCTGGTTTGACATTTTGCTCCACACCTAGCATTTTCACGCGTCTGTTTTACATTCAAAGTCTATGTTGAGGCGCGTTGAGGGCGCATCAAATTCGCTCTACCCGTTTTTTTCTGTTGCTGGCCTATTTGTTGGACGCGTCAAACGGTTAGATGCATGAAACGCGCCGCGATGGGACCTTCACGCACCTCCACGTAGACTTTGAATGTAAACCAGACCCACCTGATGCTCAAAACACGTTTGGTGTGAACGCACCATGACTTTAGCATTTTCCTCTGTTTTGATATGATCCGTTAATAACTCAGTACACACTTAAGAGGTGCAGCAGCCAAGACAGTCTCTCTTTTAGCTCATTTCAAACCATCAGAAACAGTTCTCCCTCCGCCAAATAAACCCCAAAAATGTAGAATCTAGAATAGAATTCTCAGGGACGTTAAGTCAAATCTCAAACGCTCAGCAACTGAATAAACACGCTGCGACGTGACAAAAGATGCCCTTATTCTCGCAACTGACGATCCTTAAAGCTGACTAGTTAGACACAGAAACTGGTCAGCAGAAAAGGAAGAAAAAAAAGGAGAGGGGAGTTTCACTTCTTTGTTTGGAACAACGAACGGCGGATAAAAGGCAGGCCAGCTGAGACAAAAGCCACAGGATGCATGAGAGAAACGGAGAAGTCTCAGATTACTTCAATCAATGCAAAGGAGAAACCCAGGCCTATATGTTAAACAACTTGTTCAGAAGTAAGCATGTTGATTTTTTTTCCTTGTTTTGTCTTTTTATTTGAATTTAAGAAAATATTTTCTTCATCTCATGGACACAAACGTAGAGTTAACTCACCCGACTCTCCAACTCGAAGCACACATTACTATTATTCACTTGTACACTGAGCATATTGCTGGTCTATTACTTTATATGAAGGTATTCTTACTACTACTGCTAGTACTCCTAACAAGCAATTTTAAATGGTATTACATTTCTGTTTTTGATTGTAGCACTTAAATGTGTAATCATTTATGTTTTATGAATCACAAGTGCCTGGGAACTATTTCAGGTGTATGTTGGTGTTGTACATTTATTGTTTTAAGGAATTTGTAAGTGTAATTCTAGTTTTTTTTTTACTTGTAAATAATTTGTCTTGATCTTTTCTTTGTAGTTTTGTTGAAGCATTGGAGGCAACACTATATATACTGTATGTATAGTGTAAATGTAAATAGGCCTTATGTTCTTACTGTCAGCGCTGTCCTTGTTTATCTAAGTAAATAGCAAAAGGAAATTGACTTCATTTATAATTATAGACCATCAAGTAAATTAAAATTTAGAAGACAAAAATCAAAGTTAGATTTAGATAATAAAAAAAAGAAGCATTAAATCTGAAAGTTATCAGGTGTTTTAGCAAATACACCTTAGTTGGTGTGGTTTACAATATTTTATACAGAAACACACAAAGAAGAAATTTCACAACCAAAGAGCAACAATTTCTCATAAAAAGCCTAATGAAGCTAAATGAGGCTTTTCTGTACTATCCTATTAGTACCATATAGTAAATTTTGTTTAATTGTGAATAAGTTATGAGAGGAGATGCATGCACCACTTTTAAACTCTGAAAATCTGCAATTATAAGTTTGTTAATGCAACTGCAGGGAGGCATGGATGTGAACTATTTATGCTAATTTTACTACTTTACTCAATTTCCAAATTGAAAAGGCAAGCCTTCTTTCCTCTAAAATAAAAAGTATTTTATCATTTATGTCCAGATGAGGTCATCTGCATACGTATTCAGTTCTGGTGGTTGTGTTGTAGTATCCATACATGTGCACTATTACCAGTTGTAGCACAAAAAAACATCATAATATCACATATTACAAATAAATTACAAAACATTCCCAGATCAGAGTATTTGAAACATTTGCACCAGCAAAAGCATAACTCAGTTTAAGCCTCTAGATGAGCTACAATATTACAACATCACATAAAAAACACATTAGAGAGAGAAATTTTACTGATCATCTGTGTGTTTTGCATGTATCTTGGTTTATTTAAATTATGTCAAACAATATAAATGATTTTTTTTTCTTGCCTTTTCTGCCTAAGACGCTGGTCTACCTGTACAGTTGAAGGTGAATGTGATGATATTGCACTTGAGACACAAGTTACAACCTAATTATGCAAAAAGGGACTGATAAATATAGGTTGGAGTGAGAGAGTAAGGGTGAAAAACTGTGTTTTTGGTTAAAAAAAACCAAACCCTGATAGAAAACAGTGATGAGAATGACAGTAAACCAGGAAGGACTGAATTGTACAGAAACAGTGAATGTTCCATGTATACTTACACATATACTGTCCTATACTGAATGTGAATTTGCTTTAAGTTCTTCAATAGACAAGCAGTAAATAAAGCTCTTTAATTCAGTCATGCTCTTTATTGATCCAACATAATACAGATGAGTGTGTCAAATTACAGGCTTCACACAATGAATAATTAAAGGAGATGAGAACAAAATCATGTGAATATACAAAAATATCAGATTTGAGTGAATTAAGAAATTATTTTTGGATTGCAACACTTTTACCTAATAGTTAGCCAGCAACAACAAATATTTTTTTCAGATGTCCAAGGTCAAGCTGAATTCATGAATGTTTTTTGTAACATACAGCTCTGGAAACAAATTTTAAAAACCACTTAAAATAGGCAGTTTTTCTGATTTTACTCTTCATATGTATAGATTGAGTAAAATGAACATTGTTCTACTATTCTATGACAACATGTGTCTGAAATTCCAAGCAAAAATTTAGTATTTATTTCGTCAAAATAACTAAAAAAAGCTGCAGCACTTGCAGACCTCAAATTATCCAAAGAAAACAAGTTCATATTCATTTAGAAACAACAATACTAAAGTTTTAACTCAGAAGTCACTATTTGGTGGAATAACCAGGAGGTTTTCAGTGGAGTTCAGTGCAGCGGTCCCTTCATTTTCTCCAGAGCTGAATATTTATTATTTTATCATGAATTCCTACTGGATATGAAAAGAAAACATGATCTCTTGAAAATTGTTTGGATATGAATTTGCAGAGAAATCAAAACAGAAAAATGCAAAACCAAGAACTCCTGTTCAACATGCATTCAAATTTAGTTTTTAAATATCATCATTGTTTATAAATGGATATGAATATGTACAAAACAAAAATCCTTAATTTTTAAACCAGGTTTTATTTGAAAGAGATTTGCCTTCCGCACCAAAAAGGCATATTCCTTCAGATTCATTCTAACTAAACAGAGGAAGAGCAATTGTTTAGTAGAGTAACAGATATAAAAAAAAAGTGTGTGCCTTCCTCATCTTCATCAGCCCGACTGCATGAAATATGGCACTGCATGTTGTAATCGGTAGCCCTGCTCTGTTATGATAAACTGTCAGCTCTGCTTCCTGGGTCTGATGAGTGATGCGGAAAATAAATGGTGCATGAAAAGGCAGAACAGATGGAGCTTCTACGAAGAGTAACGTGTTTTCACTGGATAAAACAATAACACTAGACGTCATATTATACCTCTAATAAAAATAAATAAACAGAAAAAGGGTAAAACCTTATTTTCACAAAAGCTACATAATGATTTATTGATTTTATGACTAAATTGTTTAAATAGCTTAATGTATTGAGGAACTGATTTTGTGTGAGGTGAAATGTATCTTTTATTTTTAATTTATTTGATTAAATTTAAAAACTGTATTTTTTATGGTCATAGTTCTGGTTGAGTAATAAAACTAGATTCCTGCAGTTCATCTTGCAGCATTTTGTAGATGCAGTCAGAGAATATTAGATCTGTAAAGCATTTTTACACATTTTTTATGTAAATTCAGACTTCTTCAGAGTGTGGAGAATGTTACATTTATGTAAAAATTTAACATTTTGCATAAATATTTAATTACAAATCAGAAAATCTCACTATAAATCAATGACAGATATTCCTATATATATAAAGGAAGGATGCATTTTAGGGAAAAACGAAATGTACAAAAAAATATATTTTGTATTTTGTAGGAAGCGTTAGTATTTTGTATTTTGTAGGAAGTACAAATATTTTCTGTCCTCTTATTTTCTTTTACTAATCATCTGGAAAAGACTGAAATCCTCTCAGAAAATCTTCCAGATTAGAACCTTGATTTATTGAGCTATATCATCCAAATCTCTTATTTATTATCAAGTCTTATACCAACATAATTAATACATGGGTATTTCTCTCAAATAAAATTAGATTTATATTTGAGGTAAAGTGAAACACACCAGTATTTCTTCACAAGGCTCAAACTGTCAAAACTGGTCTCAAACAATCGACTTAAAACCAATTTTACGAGCTCCTAATCCATATAAAAATGGTGTAATAGTCTCTAACCTGTATTCACAACCTCGCTCCACCTTGATCTCTCTCAGCTTGTTCAGATCAGAAATGACAAAAGCAGGTCGTAAAACAACCCCAGCATCCAATATCAGTTTCCAAGTTGCCCCTTCCCCAAATGGAAAACACATTTCCAAGCTAACTGTTGCCCTCCAGTGAGCCGTTAGCGGGAAACGCTACACGTGTGAACGGATCCATGTGTGCAGAAGTGACATGCGGTGGTGAAAGGCGATAAGTCAGACTAAGGTGAGGTGACCAGTTAGATATGGAGTTAAAGACAGGGAAGAAAAGCTGCTCTCGCTTTAAGACAAACTGTGTCGACAGTTTAAGTTTCTGCTATGAATCAAAAGAATGGGACTTTCGGTTTGTAAGATTACAGGTACGTTAAAAGAAATGAAGGCATAATGTTACAGACGAGAATGTGCTGTTTTTCAAGCAAACACAATAAAGTTGTGAGTACGAATGTTGTCAGTGAAGTTTATTTGTACAGCACATTCAGCAACAAGGTAGTTCAAAGTGTTTTCCATCTATATGCTCCCACTAGCTCAGGTTGTAACAGGAAATAAGATTAGCTACCATAACTATGCAGATGATACACAGCTCTGCATCATAATGTCACCAGGTGACTCTGAACTCATCCAATCACTGAACAGATGCTTAGAACAGATAAATGTGTGGATGTGCCAAATCTTTCTCCAGCTGAACAGAAACAAAACTGAAGTTATTATTTTTGGACTAGATCTAGAGTCAACATAGAGCTTCAGTTATTACAACTAACTAAGGACACCTTTTAAATTTTGTTGTCCTTGTGACAATGACAATAAAGATTTATCTCAGATTTATCTCAGATCTCAGAAAAACCAGCGATCAGGCCCGAAACCTGGGCGTAGTGATGGACTCTTACCTGAACCTCCAGAGCCACATAGAGACTGCAGCTGATCCAGAACGCTGCTGCTGGAGTTCTGACTAAAGACAGAGCACATCACCCCAGTTCTAAAGTCCTTCCATTGGCTCCCTGTATCTCAGGGAATAGACTTTAAAATACTGTTTGTTTATAAATCACTGAATGGCTTAGGACCACGACACATTAAAGATCTGCTGGTGTTGAATCAACCTTCCAGACCTCTCAGGTGTTCTGGTTCTGGTGATGCAGAGCAGAACCAGAACCAGAACCAAACATGAAGGAGCAGTTTTCAGGTTCTATGCACCAGAAAACTGTAAATCTAGACTAAACCCCACCTGTTTAGAGTTGCTTTTATACCATAATAAATGAAACTCTAACCAACATTTTGATGTGTGATGACGGCACTTGGAAAAATGAAATGTTTTAACTTTTATTTTGTGTTTTTATGATGTAAAGCAATCTGAACTGCCTTGCTGCTGAAATGTGCTATATAAATGAAACTTAATTTAATTTAGATTTAATAAGACAACTTCTCAATGCCACTGCCGGTTGTTTTCACACCTGATAGTCCAGTAAAATCATTTCAAATTGGGACCAATTTAGCAACATTTGGACCATTTTCAGTTGGTGCTGTTTGTTTCAAACAATCTAAATCATTCTACAGCAAAACTTGCTGTAGAATTGAAGTCCATGCAGATTAATTGTATTTCATAATGATTTTATCAATCTGTTAAATGTTTGTGCACTTTTCCATCTGGTTCTACATGTAGTTTTAGTGTTGATTAAATATTAGGATAGAGTCTTGAAACTAGCTTTCCTGGTGCATCTGGTGATTTTTATTAATAAACCATAGGTATACTTATTCACGTATTTATACAAACAAATTGAAAATGTTTTAGTTTTGCTGTTGGGGTGTACAGTAAGTGTTTTCCTCAGTTCTCAAAGGGGACAGTCTAACCCATATTCTTACATGCTGTCCATCTAAACAATGAATTAGTGCGGTTTCCACCTCTGTTCTATTATTCTGCTCATAATCCTCCCCATCACCTGCCTCTGTTTGCTGAAACACACAGCCAGGCTCTCCCTGTGACCCACACAATTAAGTGAAGACTGATGAAATGATCTGTCTTGTATGAGCAAATGGACAGATGAGTGGATGGAAAGGCGAAGTGGGATGGAGGGTGAGTCCATTCGGCTTCCCTCTGAGACCAGGGGAAATTCTATTAGGCTCATAATAGAGCCATTTTTCACCTTCTCCCACATCATCCTATCATTATTTAATTCCTCCAGTCGTTTCTCTTCTGTTTGTTTCTCTCCAGAGTCGGTACAACGTCATTACAGGGTTGCCTCTCCTACCTTTTGTTTGTGTGTACTGTACCAAACTTCCATCCTGCTTTTTAGCTAACTTGATTAATTAATATAATAAATTGTTCCTAGATTACATAAAAACTCATTCTTAATGTTTGGAAACCAGATTCTGACGTAAATGTCTGTTTTGGAAACACGGGAACAAAAGTTATGTTGGTGTTGCTTGAAACATGCATGAATGTAATCTATTATTATTATTATTATTATTATTATTATTATTATTATTATTATTATTATTATTATTATTATTATTATTATGTGCTTCAAAACATCTAACTTAACACTCTAATAGTAATCTGTGTCTAGAAATGAATTGCTTAGGAGTAGAGTAGAGAAGTAACTTGTTACATTTACTCATTTACATTTATTTGAGTAACTTTTGGGAAAAAGTTTACTTGTATTACTATTTTTTACTATGCTTTACTTTTTGCTTTTACTTCAGTAATTTTATTATGAAGTACCTCTGCTCTAATTTGAGTGAAATTTCTGGATTCTCTACCCACTAAATGAAAAACAAACATGCTTGAACCAAAAATTCCCCAGACACAGACACACACCTGCAGTTTGTGTTAAAGTTTCAGACGTTTTTTTATTGAAAACCTGATTTGGAAGAATTTTATTTTTGCCTGATTTTTGTCTTTCTTTTGTTACTGATATTATTGTCATTATTCATCCTTAGAATACAAAAATAAATCCACCTAACTTTCTATTTTTGTCCATCTGATGAAGTAAATTTTACAATTTAAACTACTGATAATTTGATGAGGAGTTGAGTAGACTTTTAACAACATAATTTTCACTCTCACTGGAGTAATTTTAATTTTACTTGAGTAAAAATATGTTAAAGTACTGCTAATCTTAGTTAAGATTACCCAATATTAGGGTACTCTACCCACCTCTGCTTAGGAGACATAAAAGTCTACAAAACGCTTTTCAAAGTTTGTTTATCGTAAAGTTTTAGCTACTTTGCAACATAAAGACTCGTTTGATTTGATCATTTGCACAAGAGCCTCTGTTACGTTTGTGTTAATTTCAAAATGCATCAAAGGTTTTCAGAGGATGTCTCTTTACTTTAAGTCTGTCTTAAAGCCCTTCCTTTCACACCCTGTTTGCAGATTAAATACAGATAAAAACAGATATTTGCATGCGCTGTATAAAAATATAAAAAGAATCATAAATAGTTTTCAAGCCCTGACAATAAATCAAATTACAACAAATCTCAATCTAAATGAGGTTCTGTATTTTCTAGATTTTTATTCAAATTATTCATGAAAAAAAAATTCCTACTTTTGGACTTTTCTGTAAAGCAGATTTTAAATGGTCAAAAGCTGAATATCTAGCCGCAGTGCTGCTTGACTCGTTATTGACTCTATTAACTTGTTGACCCAATGAGGAGCGGTGATGATGATCTTACTATTCAGAAGGAAATACTGAGACATAAACATATTAAATGCGTTTCATGTAAAACAAATGTCTTGTTCAGAGTTTCTACTTTTTGTCTCTTGTGGCTTTACCAGGAAATAATAGGCTTTCCACCTTTTTTATCCTTTTGTTACATAATCCTGACAAGTGAGTCGTTGAACTAAAGGGATCTGCATGTCATAACAAAGAAAAGGTCCGTAGTTCACTCACCCAGACAGGAAAGTTCCCTCCAACGCTTTTGTGCACCTGAAGATGAAACCTGCTGGAGTGAAACAGATACTTTGTGTCAGCTTTACATTACAAAGAGCAGGGAGTTAAAAACACTGCAGATGTTTACAAAGCAGTGATTTTGCATGTTGTCAATGAAACATCTTAAGTAAAAAAAAAAAAAAAATACATTATTAGATTTATTAGATAGATCTCCTCTAAGATTCTGAATTTGATTCCTTCTGTTACACCATGATGTGCAACAATTGTTCTTAAGGTTTTGGTCTCTGTTTTTTTTTTAAAACCCACCAATAATATGTGCATATTTTTTATTATTTCCAGAGACTAAACTGGGAGAAATACATATTGGGACCGTCATAATTCTATTATTATGTAAATAAGATTATGTATTTTTGATTTTTAAATTAAATCACTTTATAAAAACCTAGTGAAATTATGAAACATTAACGACATTGATATTAAAATATATGTCATAAAATAGTCCAACTCAAATTTTTTCAACTCGGTGGTCTTCACACTTTAATTTGTCTTGATTTTCTGACTTAGGCAACAATAATATATGCCAATATTCGTTTTTGCTATTAATATGCTAAGTATTTCTAAACATAAATTGGACACTTGTGTCTAATCTCTATGTTTTTCAGTAAATACTAACTGAATGAAAGAGTAGTTTCTCTTTGAGATTAACGTTTTTTCTCTTGGTTTGAGCCAATTAACCAGTATCCGCATGCATCATTCATTTTACTCATTCTGAAGGCGACGGTTGCGATAATCAAACGTGGAAAAAATCCACCTTAAATCTTACACAAACGATACAAATTATGAGCTTCTTTATCAGAAAACCAGCATTCTGCATGCTGAGGTGAGTGAATCTTTATCAGGACATACAGAGCTTCAACACTGCGTTGCATGAGATTCATTAATATTACCACAGGCTCAGGGTTGTGACATTGTGCGATAATAATGAGGCAGTTTTGCTTAGCTGGATATTAAAATGCAGAACCAGAACCAGATGGATAGAAAGGGATTCTGTTGCGCAATTTCTTGAAAGAAATGCATAAGTCAACACTCATTCAATTCTGCGTCTTTTTCTAAATATTTAAACCTTTTCACATCTTTTTTGTGTTTCTTAGTCAATATTTTCAATAGATATTCACTCTATCTGTACAGTGATACGTGTATTAAACCTCTTCAAACTTATGATAAGTTTGGTGTTAGCATTAGCTTGTAGGACACAGTTATGCAGTTTTTCTACCAGATGGTCAGCTAGCTTTACATTTTCATTTAAAGATCAACAATAAAAAATAATCTTTTTGATTCAGTGTGGTGCTTATGTGGGAAAGCAACCATTTAGTGCGAAATCTTATCTGAGTGATGAGTAGTGAGATCAGAAAGACTGTGAATCAAGTAAAGCTTCAATGAAAATGTTTCAGAAGCGTCTTAACATAATTCTCGTCAGACGTCAACCTCTTGCTGAAGAATTTCCGTTCATTTTTAAAGCAAAATACTGCCAGAGAAATCAACTGTAAGGTGTTTTTTAGGAGAAAAGGCATCAGCAAACTGAAACTTTGTTCTCCATATTCTGTTGCCTGAAATCTGATCAGTCATCAGAACAGCCAAGGACAAGCACCAATGTTCTGCATCTCATATAATACATGGGCTCCGGTTTTGATTGCAGCAACTTGTCTCTCTGGTGAATGCAGGTATAGAGTGATGGTCATGATGTCACATTGACATGGCCTCTAAATAATAGAGTGATGTAATATTGCACTCTGGATGCGGAAAAGGCTAACAGGAGCAAATTACTGTACTCCTAAAAAAAGATACCGCTCTCTGGCAGGACATGGCGCTTTCCCACGTTCATCTGCAGATCCTAGAAAGAGAGCTTCACTCAGATGTTCTTTTATCCGATGTTGCGTTTGTTATCATATGATGTTGTTCCCTGTTGAGACGGAAATGTGAATAAAGGAAGCAGATACTGTCACTTATACAGAAGCATCTTTTAATAGACGGTACATTGCGAAAATAACTTGCTTGATATTGAAAGTTCCAGTTGTTATGAATAAATGGGCAAATATATTTACTCACAGGACATTTAAAGAACTGCGTACAATTAAAATTAGCAAAAGTATCCTGGCGGACATTTAAATTTAGGATATAAAGGGTTAATACACTTTAATATGAATAAAAAAGTACCAGTTTCAGTAATAACAATACATTTTCCCCATCTTTTATGACTTCTTGAATTTAAATATTGAAATAAATGTACCAATGTTCCAATATATTACAATGCAACCCATGTCAAGCTATAATTCTAATAATTTCTGGCTTATAAATGCAACTAAAACTCGTCTAAACTGTGTTGTGATGCAGATTTACAGTAAATCCTCTGAGTATGTATGAATCTGACAGTTTTCACTGTATTACTCAAGTCTGATCATGTTTTGTGATGACAGACAGGGGCCTAGTGGGTCAACACGCGCTGCATTGTTGACCTGAGGCAGAATGTGTCGCAGCTTGTCTGTTTGTGAGTTTCCAAAACTGGATTGGGAATCTCTTGAGACAAGAGTGCAAGGCATGCTTTGATCTTTTCTGTAGGTACAAAATGTCAGACCAAACCAGCAGCATTGACAAGGGCAAAGGTGGCTGAAAAACAAGCAACTCATTACACAACAACAGTGTTTTTAAGCGGATACTGTCTAAAAGGCTTTTTTCCAGCTTAATGCAGATTCTTATATGACTGATGTCTCCAATAGCATGGGGTCCTTGCATGCTGGTGAGCTCCATGCGCAGGAAAGCAATATTTACACAATCCCTTGCAAATACAAATAGAAATACAAATGCAAAACTATGAAAAGTTTGTTAGATCTCAAAGTATTACCAAATTAATTATTTGGTAATTAATTTGCAGTTAATTACCAAATAATGTTTGGTAATTAACTGCAAAATCACAAGGAGATGCTTACAGATCAAAGACTTCAGGTCATTCTGAACTATGCAAGCTGTTGATGTTGATGTTGAGACACTTCTTAGTAAAAGAAAAACAAAGCAAATGATGTTGGGATAATAATGTAACTGTTTGAGTAAGATCATTGTGCAAAACAAAGTTGGACAGATTTATAGGTGTTTATAAGTCTTTTAAGTCTGAGAATTTGTAGTATGACATGTAAAGGCATTCACTATTGTTCTTTAATCTCCTTGGCAACAGTGGGGGAAAATAATTTTGAGTTATTGTGTCTTCAAGCTGCAACAAGCCACAGGAGTTAGACTTGGTTTGTTAGAACCATGACAACAATCTGTCTCGCGTTTAAAAGGGCATGAATATTTTTGTTCTCCTTCAGTTCATTATACTAAACATTAAGTCAGATCCATGTAATAAAATAATAAGGCAATGCCAAAACCTTTCTGACTGATTGGGGTCGACCGGGAAGGCGGAGATAATGGCAGCCAGAGAAGACTTCTGGGATGCAAAAGGAGTCCTACATAAGGTTCATGCATGAAACATTACAACCAGAGAAAATTTACTTCTGTCTCACAAATCACTTAGAAAAACATCAAGGTCAATACTTGATTCCTCCGACTTGCAGTGGGTTGGCCCTCCATTGGTCAATAGGCAGGGTACAATCTGAACAAGTTGTAAATCCATAAAGACATTTTCACAATAAAGAAGAAAAGAGTGAGAGAAATTTACCTGAAAGCTTTGCTTCAGATCACCCTACAGGTTTTCTACACGAATAAGGTCTGATGAATGAGGTGGCAATAAAAAAAAGAGAATTTTATGAGTGATGAACTATTTTTGTGTTGACTTACAAATATTTTTTTAGATCATTCTCCTAATTAAACACCCAATCACAACTGATTTTCAATGTTTTAACAGGCATTACATATTATATAAATAAAATAAAATATCATTTCAAATTCTCTGATTTTACTTTTTATATGTATTTGAGTAAAATGAATATTGCTCTTTTATCCTATGAACTACTGACAACGTGTGCCCGATAGTCTAAGCAAAAATTTTGCATTTATTTGCAGAAAATGAGAAATAATCAAAATAATGAAGAAGATGCAGCCCCTTTCAGACCTCAAATAATGCAAAGAAAAAAAGTAAATATGCATTTAGAAACAAGAATAACAATGTTTTAACTCAGGAAGAGTTCAGAAATCAGTATTTGGTGGAATAACCAGGAGGTTTTAATTTTTTTCCAGAGCTATATTTATTTTTTGATATTTCAAAGAAGTTGGAGTTGGAAGAGAACCAAGCCCACAAGTGTGAGAAAAAACTAAATTTCAGTCCTCCAGTTTATGATTAAATAGACATGATTAAAATTTTTGCATAATCCAATAGACTTTTTATTAAGTTCTGGTGATACTTTTTTAAAATCAAGAATATTGAGGAATAAGTCCAACATTTAAGACTGGTGCCCCTTCAGAACCACAATTATAGTTGCCATAGATACTTGGTGGCCCAAATATAAGAATTTGAATGCAGTTTCTTTTAAAATAGTGGCATGTAGAAGTGGGAATGTGTTCCTCTGATCAGCTAAAAAAAAAGTCACATATAAACTGTTCAGTTACATTTATATTATTTTAATTGTTGAAAAAGTTGGAGGAAAAAAAGCTGTAAAAAAATCAACTTCATTCAATTAGTGCTAACAAATTCAAAAGATTAAACATGTTCAGCTGTTGCAATAAATGATTAATTTAAATTGAGACTTTTTACAAAACTTTACCAGAAGTACTGGAAGTGTAGAAAATGTGTATTTTTCAAGTTTAAAACATGTTTATGAGGCAGTAGGCTCAGAAATAATTTGCACCAGTTATGCTATGCTTAAGTCTTTTATGTTTTCAATTATGTATAAAAATATATAGTTAAACAAACACTTCTAAATTGATACAGCTTACTTCATTGTTAACTAGACTTTCTGTAAATGGAAGATGTCAGAGGTGAAGATGTGAACATCTTGTCGATATAAATTATAATCCAATGTCCAAAATCTGTAATAATGTTCTTATCATACTTGTCAAATACATAGAAACCAATGACAGTAGTAAAAATTAGACTTTTGTTAACCCTAGGGGCTTTTCTGTCCTTTATTACAGGCCGTGACCTCCTGCAGTGAGTTTAACCATGAGGGTCATGGTGTCTGTCTGGCATACAACACCAGATACTTCGGCATTCAGCTGCGCTCCTGTCAGACCTGCACTTCTCTTCCCATTCTGGATTTCTACAGATGCAGGACCCAGTGTCAGGTTCAGCTACCGGATCGGCTGTCAGGGACTGGAGTTAGATCAAAGTGGGAGGCTGAAAAGAGTTAGATCCACACCCCAAACTCCAAACCATACAAAGAAGCGAAGGAGCAAGCCCCTCTCCCATGGGAGTTGTAATGGGAGCGACCAATTACCCCAGAGTAAATCTGTTTTGCCCAACCTGGGGGAACCACAAAGGGCCACATATATGATTATCAGTGACCCTGTAGCTCTCTGAATTTCTGCAAAGAGAATTGCTCTGCTGTGATTACGTCAGCTCATTAAATGCAATGCTTCCTGAACTGAGAAGACCAAAATCTGGCCTAGTGTTATTCATGTCAGTCTGGTGGTGTTTTTATCTGATGCATCCTAAAGAGCTATCCTGCTCTCCCTGCTTGACAAAACCAAGATAAAATGAAGTTAGAACCGATCCACTGCCCAATTTATCTCAAATCCTCGCCAATGCAGATCTAATTTCAGCCTCTTAGTACCACAAACAGGAAGAAGAGTCAGTCGATAAACAGCCCATGGTGACTGTTGGAGGGAGTAACGAGGTGGAGTGGTGGCGGGGGTGGAGAAACATGGTAACACATTGGAAAAGAAAAGCAGAGAGGTTATTACCCTGCGTCCAGTCTCCTGCTCCATCAGCCCCTGGCCTTATTCCTGGACTAAACCTAATTAGAGCAAGCAAGCAAATTAGCTAAAAGGATTTTAAGTAAATTGAAAATACTCAGAAAACTTTACACAACTGGGTCAAAATAAATCACCGGAAAACTGAATAAGGCTTTGATTTTCTCAAACATGACCTAAGTTTGTTTGTAGATAACAGGAGGTGGAGGAAGGATAGCAAAGGAGAAAGAAATGCTTTGGCTTTAGGCCATAGTTACACATTTCAGCTGATGCAGTTTTCTGAACTCAGAGATGATGATCAAAAAACTGCTTTCAAAACAGCGCTTGGTGTTTTCTAGGCCATGAGGCTTGACTCAGGACCATGCAGCATCATTTACTATATATAAAAAAGACTTAGTCAAACCTGTGGCCAACAACTATGTTCGTTTAAGGCATACCTTAAACACTGGGTTCTTTTTAGATATTTCCAATATTTTATGTTCTTTTAATTTGTCAACAACTCTGTATTACGTAATTATCTCTAAATATGTCACAGGAAACCGTCCCTACATATCATATGACTAAAAGCAATTCATCAGTGTCAGATATTACAAAGCTTACTGTTCCTAAAAACACATTACCTGGATATGTCAATAATACCAGTGATGTCACACACGCAAGATCCCTCCCACTTCTCTCTGCTGTGTTGGACCAGCATTGCTTGTGTGGCTAACACTGTGTTGCACCAGTGTTTATGTTTAGCATTAGTGCTAAACATAAATGCAGGTTTAGCATTTATGTTTTATTATTATTGGGGCCTGCCCATAGCAATGCATAGGGAGAGCAGTGACTGCCTTGCGAAGTCACTGCAAGGCAGTACCTGCCTCCCATGCACCTATTCTGCTACACCTAATAGAATGTCTCTCTATTATTATTAATAATAATAATAATAATAATAATTATTATTATTATTATTATTATTATTATTATTATTATTATTATTATCTAGCAGGGTGTTGTGCCAGCGGGGCGATAGGGGGTGCTATACCTCCCCCTGAAAAAGTCATAGCAGCCCCAGAAAATATTTGATTTTTTTTAATTTTTTTATCTGATTTAACATTACTTGTATCTGCTGTAGCTAAGTACAGCATAATGGCAGAACTGATACAACTTCTACACCTTGAAGCCTGTCTGCTACACAGTCTTACGTTAGCTAAACAGATCAATATCCAATGTGTCTGTATCTGACATACACTAAAGATTTTATTTTAGCAGAAAAGGCTTTGGACTAAACTGTTACTCCTGTTAGCCACGTTAGCACCAAGTACAGCTAGTCAATCAACCATCGCTGTGTTCAGGGAAGCGCTGATTAATAATCGAGAAATAAATATCAAGCCTGGAAACTTGATATCGTAACGGACTGAATGTTATGTTTTTAACGTAATCTTTGCTCGTCTTGCGGGGGGGGGGGGTTGCCACGGTAACAGGTGTGCTTAAGCTACAAAGAGAGAGAGAGTAAAAAGGTAGGAGTGGTTTTGAGTTGATCACCTGTTCGGGTTATTTTACCTTTGTTTACCTTTGCTGTGGCGCATTACAGCCGCTGTAGTTTCTAAACGTTGGACTAATTAGCTCGTTCGTTTGTGAGTTTACATTCACAACAAACATCAAATAGAACAAATATATTTCATACACAACAAATGGCTTCTACCGTGGTAATTATGTGAAATTAAATTAATTATATCCCAACTTCAGAAGATTTGCCTTTACCTTTACAGAGCTCTTTGGTTCCTCCTATCAATCTGTAGCTTCTCATATTGACGTCATCAAACCAAATTTCAGATCTACCATAACTGACTGACACCTGCTGGCCTCAGGTTTGCAACCAGCTTGTGACTGAGAAACCAGTAACCTCCTCCCAGATGATGACATGAACTTGTTAGTTCCTCTGTCCATTGTAGTGGATGATATGTTGTGAAAATCCATTAGAAACGATGCACTAATCAGTCATGTTTACATAGAAACAACGCGCCGCGAGGCTTTGCTTGTGAGACTTGCGGTCACGTGAGTGGGTTGTGGGCGGAGCTTGGTAAGGTCCATTATCACTTCCAGGAAACGATTGACATGATGCCGGCTCCGCCCCCATGCAGACGTGGATCCAATCATTCCAGGGTATTTGTCAGCCACTGACCAATCAGCAATTTGTCAGGAAGTGTACGTCCTTTATGAACCGACTTTGACGATATTGACAGTGTTTATCATAGACATAATATAAGGGTAGACGCCGCATTGGCCGCTCCGGCGCAGGAAATACGGCGGCCATCTTAGAGCGGTAAACCCTCGTACTTTGCTGAACCAAAACAACAGAAGATGCCTCAGTTCTGCTCGGCTTATTCGTGTTTAAATCTACGAACTGTTGATGTCAGGGACCGGGGGATAACTTTTCACAAGTAAGAATGACATATTATTGTTAGTATGTTGTGAATGTAATATTACTGTACTGTATTTATGCCCACCAGCGAAATGACAGCAAATGTTAGCTATCGGTCTTCAGCCGGAGATTTGATGACAGGAATATGTTTCAAACAGGCCTACTCACAATTTCAGTAGCTTTGTTTAATTATCATTATCAACAAATTTTAATCAAATTTGGAGTTTTATGTTCTTTAAAATATGAAGATCAAAAATAGTGAGTGTAACGTTTTTCTGAATGCTCAGCTTAAGCAGGCAACAAGGCTCCTTAGTTTCAACCGTTGCAAATAACATGGACCTCATTCGGACAATGTTTTTGTGTACACACTCCCAGATATCACGTTTTTGTTTTAAAGGTTTCCAAAAGATAAAGAGAGGAGGAAGAGGTGGGAAATAGCTTTGAGGAGGGATGGATTCACTGCAAGTGATTCATCTGTACTATGCAGTGAGCATTTCAAAACGGAGGATTTTGACAAAACAGGTCAGATTGTCAGACTGAGAGCTGATGTGATACCATCAATTTTCAGCTTCCCAGTTCACCTTCAAAGAGTAGGTGCATTATTAAAAGTTCATTAGCATTCATAAATGTGCATAATGTTAGCCTTAAGGGATATATGTGTGTTTATGTACAGGTAGTATATACTGTGAAGTCCATATTCATAAGGTTTTTACATTTAAGGTTGAAAACTACAGAACTACAATAACCTCCACAAAAGCCCAAAGTAGTGAGTATGTGGCCTCTCAAGATGACCCAGAAACTTGTAGTTCAGACCTGCAACCTCAGTCTAATGATGTGAGTATTTTTTCTATT
Source organism: Xiphophorus maculatus (assembly GCF_002775205.1). Taxonomy (NCBI): domain Eukaryota; kingdom Metazoa; phylum Chordata; class Actinopteri; order Cyprinodontiformes; family Poeciliidae; genus Xiphophorus; species Xiphophorus maculatus. Next base: position 4,679,820 of record NC_036452.1, on the reverse strand, counting down.
GTAAATATCATATCATAATGGTCAAGATCATATTAAAATCTAAATTATTTTCTAACCCTCATGTTGAATGTCCTCACAAATAAAACAAATAAAACCAACATAGTTGAAGACACACACAGTGCTGCTGTCGTCTGAAAGAAAGTGTGCCATAGTGATGTCTAAGTGATGGGTGATGTCCATCTCTCTGTCTTTAGGATCATTGCTATGCTTTGCCAGCTTCTCTTACCGCTGTCACTGCAAAACATAAGAGAGCGTTGGCAAGAGTGGAATATCTGGAGCGGGACAAGAATATAATATTCCATCAGAGCGTCAGGTACTGTTGATGTCCTTTCAGTTAGAATAACTTCATAAAATATACTTCATGAATGTGTTCATATGTTATGTCGTATGATTAACACATGTATTGTATCCCTGTATTCCATTCAAGGTGGCTGGAATAACAACCCATCAGCATGCCAGTTCCAGGCCATCTTCCGCCGGCTGATGGTTCGGTGTGGGGTTACACCCAGTGAGACTGGCAATGTGGCAGCACAAGACAACACCGTGTCCCTGTCTGCTGTTGAAATGTCCTCTCCTGAATCTAATGAAGAGCATCCCTGTCCTTTTGCTAGGATTTCAGCCATTCTGGACGACCACAGCTATCTTCCGACCAAGTTTGGTGGTCTGGTAGGAAATGCCTTGGTTTACATATCTGGATTTGTTGTGAGGCAGATTCTGCGTAAACTAACCTGTGACCCATGTCGAGTCAGTTTGATTCAAGATGCCACACCGTCTTCATTTGATGAGAACTACCATCTTCTCACTTTGAAAAATAATGGCGGGTTAGTGATTCCCTCACAAGGCGTAGTGAAGGTGGTGAGAGCTGCAGAGAGGGTGATTCGTGGTGCTTCACCAAACCATCCTCCTAAGCTGTCCGCCGTCACATACATAGTCCGTGAAGACATTGGAACAGAAGATGTTTTCCAGCTTGGGGAACACACTCAGGAGACACAATTTGGCATTGACAATCACCATTCTGACTTGCTGTCATTGGTTGTGTCTGTGTTTCTGAAGATAAGGATGCACCACATTGCAAAAGTCACATGTCTTGGTTTGCAGAAAGGCAACACCAGAAAAAAGCTCTGCAAAACTGTCCTATTTCAAGGCTATTAGATTGTGTAAAAATGTAATGAATATGTAAATATTGTTGTCACCACAGATAAGTATGTGTTTGTGTGTGTATGTATATATATATATATATATATACGTATATATATATATGTATATATATATACGTATATATATATATATATATATATATATATATATATATATATATATATATATATATATATATATATATGTGTGTGTGTGTATATGTATAAGGCTATTAGATTGTGTAAAAATGTAATGAATATGTAAATACTGTCACAACAGATAAGTATGCATGTGTGTATATATGAGATTATCGGAATATATACATAATGTGTGTGAATAAATTGCATCTTTGGTTGTATCTTGCAAAACATGTCATACTTTAAAACATTGTATTCCACCAAAATTATTTAAATATGCTAAACTATACGTTCCTATACATGCAATTTTAATAGCTGTATGCCTAAAATTTAATTATGTGACAATGTGATTACTATTCAGCGTGTTATGATCTATTAAATGCGCTGATCCTTTATTGTGCCTGCCAAATATATAAGGCTGAGTGGAGTGGTATACCGCTCCAAGATGGCCGCCCTAAATCTCGTCAGCTCCAATAGGCGAGAGCGGCCCATGAGGCGTCTATCCTTATATTATGTCTATGGTGTTTATCATAGCAAACTACCATGTTAGCACAAAGGTAACCGGTAATAAGCATAACATGTTTTTATCATAATAGCGATAGTCAAGTCAAGGCCTGTAGCAGTTAATTAGGCAATTAAATAAACACAAGTTAATAAAAATAAATAAATTAAAAACATATATGACAAAGGAACACGTGACCCTTTGCACGTGACGTCACTGTCTCCACCGCCACGGATGCTCTCCTGTATAAAGCCTGTCAAAATACGTACATGTGGTAGCCTAATATTGTTTTCATTTAGTTGATTTCGCAGTAAAAATGCTCACAAGGTGCTGCGCGGTCGGCTGCACAAACAGACAAGGGTCAAAAACAAGCTTGTCTTTTTTATTTTAATGAGGAAAGATGCGGCGATGGACATCAGCTGTTAAATCCTAACGACTGGCAGCTATTGGTGTAACCGCGGATTTGCAGCGAACACTTTATACACGGTAAGAAGATTAACGTTCATACACTTTATAAGTAAGTATGATTAGAAAGAAATCAAATATCGCATTATGGAGAAGGTAGCGTCTAACCATTAGTAACTATGGAAACAGTGCCACGCTGTCATGTAGCCTAGCATATTTGGGAAAAAATGATTAGCGTCTCGTATTCTGTACGTTTTTATGGCTTCTTCGGTTTAAGGGGAACACTGTTTGTGACGTAGTTACATAAATCATGTGGTGTGAATTCAGGCAAAGTTGGTAATTTCATCAACACGTCAGGAGGGAGGAGGTACGGCTCGGTTTCTAAGCTAGCTGTTTCAGGCTTCTGTAAATATCGCCGTCTATGAGACCCAAACAGGCGTGCTACGTTCACAGACAAATTAGCTTGATTCCAGCAAGTGGAAACCAAGAATAAACTGACAAAAACAACTTTGAAAAACAACTTTAGCTGCTCAGTTCAATACTCCCGATTCTCACTTCCGGTCTACATCATGGCGCTTCAAATGATTAAGGGACGTAGTTGCAAAGGGTCAGTACTAGGGTATCCCTTTTGTCATGAATGCTGTTTTAACTTAAACAATGTAATATTATCTGAAAGTCATCTGACTAATGGCTCAAGGCTTTATGCTGACATCTAAGCGTCAAATAAATGCAAATCACTCTGATTAAAATAACAAAACTAATGCGTGTGTGTTGATAAAGATCCATCATAGCATCCTCAGTAAAATGCTTAGTTCCCCCTTAGCACCTGCAGAAAAACATTTCTGGAGCCGCTTTGTGCATATTTTTGGCATATGAACAAAGCAGCATATGCCTATACAATGTGGCATATACTTTCTTTTCCTTGTGTCTGCTGTAGATTTATAATTAAGCTAATTGTAAATCTGTGCACTTCACTCAGCTAACAAGCTAATGTTCAACTGTCAAATGTCCAGACGTGACACCAAACGTTGTCTTAACGTTCATTCTGAACATTCACTCACTACGGAAAAAATGTTTTTGCTGTGATTTTATTTAAACAGATTTAATATCTACCTTTATGGTGGTTACTATTTTTCACAAAATCTAAATTTTTGTCGTTAGAATAAGTTTGCACCTCTGAAAATTATCTGAAAAATAATGGGATCTACCTTGTTTGGTAAGTTATATTTATTTGTATCATATTCTGACCAAGCACAAGGCTAGGGCGTAAAAATCCTTAAAGCTTGTTACCAGCGTTTTGTTGTGTCATATTTTGTAAAGGCAACATGGCAGAAGTGCGACCACTGTCTCAGACTTTATATTTTATTTTATATACTTTTATTATTGAAAGTTGAAGAGGAACACTGAATTACTTTGTTTTTCTTGTGAACAAAATGTTTAAATATTATTGTTTCTCTAAATAGCATTAATTTATCTTATGGTGCCAGCTAGATTCAGTTTCTGCAAGCTTCTTTGAGGAAGTGTAACAAGTGTTAGAATTGCACAAAATGTTTTTTTTATTTTTTATTTTTTGGTTATTCATATTGTTAATTACTTGACTGAAACAACTTTTAAAAAACTCTGTCATTGTTTTAACCGTGTAACTTTAAGATTGGAAGCCCCTCATTTTTATTTCTGCTTCTGTGGTATTGTTTTTAAATTGTTTGCGCCCCTTAGACCCTCCCTTTTGTCATGTTGTCCTGTGGGAGGGGTGTATAATGTAATGTAAATATTTAAGTGAATCTGCGATCGCAAAATAGCAGGATTAACTTTAGTTTTGTTATGTACTTTTGTTTTGTGTAGGACTTGGAGCGGGTGGCCTATAACACGTTGTTTTCTGTTGTTCTCCTCAGAAACAAATCGAGAAACCATCAATTTCAAAGAAATCCCATGTCACGGCCCTGATCATTCAATAAAACCAGCACAACAAAGAAAGTATTTGGCTACACAAGTAAGTTCTGTATTTGCATATGAGTTTACTATTATCCTTCAGACAACCTTCTGTAGTCAGGCCACCACTGAAGACAGACATTTTAAGAATTTTCATCAGTTAAATGATTGCCTTAACAAAAACAATCATCAGGTGTTAAAATCTGATTCAGGGCCCAAAACAGCATGAAACCAGCTTTCATCTTAATGCTTAATGATGTAACTACAAATTAAGATTCTGATAACCTTTTGCTTCTAGGCCTTAGAGATGTTTTTGACAAGGTCAAAGTCTTACTTAGGATATATTAAAAACAATATTAAATTGGTTTAAGGTGATCTTAACTGAACAACAGTCCTTTGTTGTGTTTATTAGCCATGTAAGAGAACATTACATTATTAGCAGTGGGGTTCCTCAAGGGTCAGTACTCGGTCCTGTCCAAAGACTAGGTTAAAAAAAATACCCTTGTTTACCCCATGTTTGATATAATAAAGAAATGTAACTTTAGTTTCCATTATTATTCAGCATTTATATATATTTTTTTATAAATTGCAACATTCACAGATATATTATCACTTTATTAGTATAGATTAAATAAATAGGTAATTTAGTCAGATATTGTTTTGCCGTTTAACAAAGACAAAACCAAGAATGAAAAAAAGGATGCAAGTTTACCATAACAGATTAGATTCACTTTAGTTTGAAAAACTGAGATTTAACTGGCACATCACTAATATTTGCAGAGTAGCCTATTATCAGCTGCCCAATACCACTAAGGTTTGGACTGTGTTTTTTAAATCAGAATGTGTGATTTATTCCTATTATTAATGGGAAGAGAGAAAAAGTATGGGTTTTACAACAAAGTCTCAAGTTTAGATTTCACCACTCTCTATGCAGCAGTTCGCAGGTGGTCAACAGGTCTGGTAAATGGGGAATAAGCAGGTCAAACGTCAGATGTTACCCTGGCTAACCCTTTCAATACACCACACAGGGGACTTCATGAGGGAATCCAGTTTGATCCACTGGGTCCTCAGCAGCTAGTAAAAGTCAACAAGCTGTCACTCATATTTCCCCTTTTCCCCTTCACATGCCAACATAGTTGATTTCCCTCCCAGCTTTCTTTCTGTCTTTCCCGTGTATTGGACATCTCACTTTCTCTTCAGAACCTATAGTACTAATGATAAGTAAATATGTTTTAAATACAAACAAAAAAAATAGGTTACTTTCCCTTACTTTTACTAAATCTACTGTCTGAAAGTAAGGTACGGCTAAAGGTTATTTTATTTATATAGCACATTTTCAGCAACAAGGCAATACAAAGTGCTGAGCAGCCCATGGAGGAGTGTTGTCTCACAAGGAGAACATGACAAAGTGATGCCAGGGCAGCAGATGATGAATGAAAGAGAAGACAGAACTTGTCCCAAATGGGAAGTAGGGTTGACAGAAGACTTAGGAGTTTTAAACTCTTCTATTTTGCATCCAGTCAACTGAGCTACTCGCAGGATAGATAATCAGACGAAGAAGAAAAAGAATATATATTTACCCCATCATGTATATAACATATAAACATCACATTTTAAAAATATTAGTACCAAGGACTGGGTTTGGCTAGATCTGCTGGTAATCTTTGTCAGATCAGCTTTGCTCTACCGCCATCTAGTGGCTGAAGACCAGATCTCCACCTTCACCCTGAGTTACAACAAGGAAAAAACAATATAATATAATAATTCTAACAGCTTATTAAATATTATAGGGACAAAAATCATGTCTAATTACAGATGTTTACCAACCACTAATGAGAATATTTACTAAGCCATTTTTACATCTGTTGATGTCACAAGCTGTCCCATAACAACAAGCTGTTAAGATCCATAACTGAATAAAATACAATACAGAACATGTCAGATCCAAAACATAGAGTTTATTAAGGCTTTTATCAACAGGAAAAAGCATGAAAGGCTTTATCTATATTCTTTATTAATCCCCTTTTTAATTGAATATTTTCCCACCACACAAAAAATCCTTAAATATAATTTAAACAATGAGAAAATTCTTCTTAATTTCATTCAGTTTGACAGGTTAAGCTCTTTCCTGTAAAAATTAATTAGCTATATATATATATATCCTTAGTTTTATCAAACCACACAATTTATATTTTACAATCAGATATTGCCAACAGTTAATGATAAAAATTCCACAGAAAAAACAAACATTGCTTTAGTCCCACAAATGATCTAAAGCACAACGGTGCCCCAGATGTTAGAAAAGCACATTTACTTTGCATAATTACGAGTACAAACCAAAACCCAGAAAACACCTCCTATCAACATAAATCATAAGTAACAAAATTGTACTTGTTCTTAGAGTGTGATTATTGTTTATCAATTGACCAGAATTCCAGTCATCAGCAAACTGACAATCAGGGTAACAATTGATGTCAGATGACCCACAGCACTGTTTCTTTGGATTAGTCCACCTGTGTAAAAAGTAGATGTGGATAGATTTTGTTAATCAATTGAAATATGATCTTTGTAATTAGAAAATAATGAAGATATGATAGAACTTTACCAGTGTTTGGTTGTGCCCCGAGTACCAGTGGTCCAATTGACAGAGCTCCAGAGTCATGGTAAGATATGTCCCTGCGGATTAGAATGTGGTGATCTGGGTAGCAGTGCTGTAAAAAAAAAAGCAAGTCAGCAACATTTTAAGCCTCTGAAGATGTTCAACTTGATCATACATGATATAGCCACAAAAAGCACAGAAAAAACTTACAGCTCTGCAGTTGTTGCTTCTCAAAAGACACAAGTGGACATTGCAGTGCAAGAAAATCTGTGTGTGGTTGGTGAAGGTGAACATCCTGAAGGAGAAACGAGACACAGTGGAGACACCGTTCTGAATCACCTCTACGGTTCCATCATCTGGATTGGGACACCTGTGAAGCAGAAGCATCAGTTAGACTGACAGCAAGAAGACACTGACATAAATTATAAAGACAACAATATGGTCTCATTTACTGTGCTGTAATCAGATCCCAGCGGACAGGATAGTTTGCTTGGTTGACTGGCGTGGCCCAGCAAGAGTCCAGAACTGTGGCAAATTGGCTCTGATCCACCCCTTCTGTTCGCACCTCCAAGTAAAACATCTCATCAACATCCATTTCTATGTGTCCATTAGCGCTGAAGGGGGAGTGGAAACCTTCATCCTCATAGGGGATCATCCTCATACGATACGACCCCGTGCCAATAGGAAGCTTCTTCCTCAGAATGCTGTAGAATATGCATTTATTATGACTACCCTTAAATGTATCTAATACGCTGGCAAAGCTACTCTAATTTGCTTACAGGATTACATTATAAATAATAACCAATTAAAACATAGAAGTGTAATTGGATACAATACTCAAAGAAAGTAAACAGAGAAAATTGTGTCAAGACCTCTCCACAGGGTTGATGTCCACAACCATTGAGAGAGCCTGAGCCAGAGGGTAAACACAGGAGAAACGCAGATGAAGATTCCTCTGATGGTTGGTCGCATTGCCCTGAATACTGTTCTCATACATGAAGTGAGTTCCATTTCTCTAACAGTGAAATGACAAAATGGAATCAATCAACTGAAGAAACACAACTGAAGCTTTAGAGAAGATGTTCTAATTCATTAACTTTACCATAAGGGTTGTACCACACAGATGGTTGTCATTGTCAAAGTGAAAGATGAGTCGTCCGTTCTGAAGAGTCCCATTGCAGGAGCTGTCTCGGAGATGAAGAGCACTGGAGTGGAAGCCCGCTTCAAATAGCTTGCAGCGAGATATTGACATGGTGCCAGAACTGCTGGAGCATTCAACGTTTGCATCTTCCCACCAAAGACAGAAACATTTAAGCTTTATTTACTCAGATGAAAAAAACCTCTATCTACAATCTCTATTTCAATGGGGACCTGATAAGATAGCAGCACCATTTACAAGAATCGTCATTTACATTCCATCACCTTAAGTTTTAAAAGCTTCAAAGCATACAATAATAAAAGCAACTAATAAAAACATGAATATCAAAAGCAACGGCAGTTAAAACTCTCTTCTTCATGGTTGTTCAGTAGTGTTTTTAGTTCACCAAGTGTCACTTCTGTCAATTTATACTCTTCCTGGAAGAGTCCAAGCATAAGGGGCAGCATGTTTAAATGCTGACTTTTCAAGATCTGTGCTAACTCTAGGCACAAACATGGAAAAAAAAAGCTGCACCTGAATTTCATACCGGGTGCGAGATTTACCATAAATGCAGTCAGGTAAGAGGGAAGTAGTCCCAGTAATTTATAACCAAAAAGGAACACATTTGACTGTCTACAAATACAGAGAAAAAGGTGACAAGCAACTGTATACAAATAACAGCAATGCTACACTGAGTCCAGTTTCTCGAGATAATCCATCCATCCGTCTTTTTCCGTTTTATCTGGGGTCGGGTCACGGGGATAGCAGCCTAAGAAGGGAGGTCCAGACTTCCCTCTCCCCAGTCATTTGTTCCAGCTCCTCCAGTCTGCCAATCTGGGGGGACTTCCCCCGATGTCCATGCAATATTCCAATCGCGTTAACCATCACAACCCTACAACATCCAGAGCCTTAAGGAACTCCAGGCAAATCTCATCCACCCCCAGAACCCTGCCACTGAGGAACCCTTTAACCACTTCAGGTTGGAGAGCCCAACCCAGAGTCCCCAGGCTCTACTTCCTCAATGGAAGGCATATTGGTGGAATTGAGGTCTTCGAAGTATTCTGCCCAACAGTCCACAATGTTGCTTCAAAGCCCTGCGGAAGTCTTTCTCCATGGCCTCTCCAAACTCCTCCCCCTCCCGAGTTTTTGCCTCAGCAATCATCAGAGCCACATGCCGCTTGGAATGTTGGTACCCATCAGCTGATTCTGGGGTCCCGGAGGCCAAAAAGACTTGATAAGACTAATTATTCAGCTTGACAGCATCCCTCACTGAAGGTGCCCACCAACAGGTTCGAGAGTTGCTACCGTGACTGGCCCCGACAACCTTGCGACCACAGCTCTCATAAGCTGCCTCGACAATGGAGGCACAGAACATGGCCCACTCAGACTCAATTTCACCCCCTAGAGATATTGTTCAGGTTAATTCATAAGCAATCAGTCACCGTAGTTCATAGTTTTGACGTTTGGAGACCAACTAAACCAACTGATGTAAAGATTATGCTTGAAACCTGGAAAATACCAACTATAAAGTACTAGTGAACAAAGCATGTTTGACAATGCTATGTGATTATTGCTACCTCCTTTAAAATGAAAAACATTTAAAAAGTTTTGCCCTTACCGTAGCTCTCATCGTTGTATCTATTGTAGTGCTCATCACAGAAGCAGCCGTATACACCATCTTTCTTACCACACCACTCATACTCCACACAATCCAGCTGTTCACAGGGGTCAGTCTCAGCTGAATTGACGATATCACAAAAGGAAATTCATCGCATATGACTAATTAACATCTCAATGTTCTGATAATGTAGTGAACCAAACAAACATACCACAATTAAAAGGAGAGCGCCAGTCGGGGATGCTTAGACCCAAGACGGTGCAAGTTTTCTCATAAGCAGAGACAGCAGAACACAGCATGCCATTGGTGGACGTGTAGAGGCAGAGATCATAAACACAGGAACTGAAAAATGGTTGTGGGTCAGAATGCAGGTGACAAGAACTGAATGGGCCACTGGTGTTGGTGATGACTCTGCAGAGTTCTGTGTATTCTTCTATGAAGCGGCAGTCACTTAGTCCATCACTTCTCTCATCAGTGGATCCACACCTAGAAAAGTCGTTAGACATTTAAAACATTTTTAGAGACAGTCAATTTCTGAACAACTGTTTGCAATGGTTGAGATTTTTTAGGGTAACTATGCAAAAATCTGAGCTCACCCTGCTTGGCTTGTCTCTGATTTCCAGCTGTGGCCAAATTGGTTATCGTTTTCCGCCAATGTACCATTGGGCAAAACTTTGTCATCATTGGGATCACCATTGAAGTTCCCACACATTCCACTGACTTTGTTCTGATAGTTACGACCCATCCTCACCAGTAAAGTACTAGAACCATCA